>NW_026683187.1:3535286-3862493 GCF_027579445.1 Ammospiza nelsoni
TGTTTGGCATGAAGGAAAGAAAAGTTGTCCAAAACAGCTTCCAATCGAATATTCATGTGATTGGAAACGTCAGGAAAGTGTAAGGTACTGTTTTCTATCAGTTGGCAAGCTGCGCACACAATCCCAGTGTTGTACAGCTTCCTTCTTCACCTTTGCGATGCTGCCGCTCTCTCTGGCTCCCGGAGCGGAAGAAGCGGCTTCTTTGCGCAAAGACGATTGTACCGCTCACAGTGCTCTCTTAGCGCCGCTTCTGCCGAAAGAAGCCCGGCAGCGGCTCTTAGCTCCGGAGAGCATCGTACCTGCGTCTTTAGCGTCTTTTGTGGTCTACATCCTAGCAGAAAGCTTTTCCACTCTGTCTGGCAAGGAAAACCTGCGGGAGCACAGAAAACATCTCCCATCGTCTTCTGGACGTTGCACGGAGCTCTGCCAAGTGTTTGGCATGAAGGAAAGAAAAGTTGTCCAAAACAGCTTCCAATCGAATATTCATGTGATTGGAAACGTCAGGAAAGTGGTAAGGTACTGTTTTCTATCAGTTGGCAAGCTGCGCACACAATCCCAGTGTTGTACAGCTTCCTTCTTCACCTTTCCGATGCTGCCGCTCTCTCCGGCTCCCGGAGCCGAAGAAGCGGCTTCTTTGCGCAAAGACGATTGTACCGCTCACAGTGCTCTCTTAGCGCCGCTTCTGCCGAAAGAAGCCCGGCAGCGGCTCTTAGCTCCGGAGAGCATCGTACCTTCGTCTTTAGCGTCTTTTGTGGTCTACATCCTAGCAGAAAGCTTTTCCACTCTGTCTGGCAAGGAAAACCTGCGGGAGCACAGAAAACATCTCCCATCGTCTTCTGGACGTTGCACAGAGGTCTGCCAAGTGCTTGGCATGAAGGAAAGAAAAGTTGTCCAAAACAGCTTCCAATCGAAGATTCATGTGATTGGAAACGTCAGGAAAGTAGTAAGGTACTGTTTTCTATCAGTTGGCAAGCTGCGCACACAATCCCAGTGTTGTACAGCTTCCTTCTTCACCTTTCCGATGCTGCCGCTCTCTCCGGCTCCAGGAGCCGCAGAAGCGGCTTCTTCGCGCAAAGACGATTGTACCGCTCACAGTGCTCTCTTAGCGCCGCTTCTGCCGAAAGAAGCCCGGAGCGGCTCTTAGCTCCGGAGAGCATCGTACCTTCGTCTTTAGCGTCTTTTGTGGTCTACATCCTAGCAGAAAGCTTTTCCACTCTGTCTGGCAAGGAAAACCTGCGGGAGCACAGAAAACATCTCCCATCGTCTTCTGGACGTTGCACGGAGGTCTGCCAAGTGTTTGGCATGAAGGAAAGAAAGTTGTCCAAAACAGCTTCCAATCGAATATTCATGTGATTGGAAACGTCAGGAAAGTGGTAAGGTACTGTTTTCTATCAGTTGGCAAGCTGCGCACACAATCCCAGTGTTGTACAGCTTCCTTCTTCACCTTTCCGATGCTGCCGCTCTCTCCGGCTCCCGGAGCCAAAGAAGCGGCTTCTTTGCGCAAAGACGATTGTACCGCTCACAGTGCTCTCTTAGCGCCGCTTCTGCCGAAAGAAGCCCGGGAGCGGCTCTTAGCTCCGGAGAGCATCGTACCTTCGTCTTTAGCGTCTTTTCTGGTCTACATCCTAGCAGAAAGCTTTTCCACTCTGTCTGGCAAGGAAAACCTGCGGGAGCACAGAAAACATCTCCCATCGTCTTCTGGACGTTGCACAGAGGTCTGCCAAGTGCTTGGCATGAAGGAAAGAAAAGTTGTCCAAAACAGCTTCCAATCGAATATTCATGTGATTGGAAACGTCAGGAAAGTAGTAAGGTACTGTTTTCTATCAGTTGGCAAGCTGCGCACACAATCCCAGTGTTGTACAGCTTCCTTCTTCACCTTTCCGATGCTGCCGCTCTCTCCGGCTCCCGGAGCCGCAGAAGCGGCTTCTTCGCGCAAAGACGATTGTACCGCTCACAGTGCTCTCTTAGCGCCGCTTCTGCCGAAAGAAGCCCGGGAGCGGCTCTTAGCTCCGGAGAGCATCGTACCTTCGTCTTTAGCGTCTTTTGTGGTCTACATCCTAGCAGAAAGCTTTTCCACTCTGTCTGGCAAGGAAAACCTGCGGGAGCACAGAAAACATCTCCCATCGTCTTCTGGACGTTGCACGGAGGTCTGCCAAGTGCTTGGCATGAAGGAAAGAAAAGTTGTCCAAAACAGCTTCCAATCGAATATTCATGTGATTGGAAACGTCAGGAAAGTGTAAGGTACTGTTTTCTATCAGTTGGCAAGCTGCGCACACAATCCCAGTGTTGTACAGCTTCCTTCTTCACCTTTGCGATGCTGCCGCTCTCTCCGGCTCCCGGAGCCGAAGAAGCGGCTTCTTCGCGCAAAGACGATTGTACCGCTCACAGTGCTCTCTTAGCGCCGCTTCTGCCGAAAGAAGCCCGGGAGCGGCTCTTAGCTCCGGAGAGCATCGTACCTTCGTCTTTAGCGTCTTTGTGGTCTACGTCCTAGCAGAAAGCTTTTCCACTCTGTCTGGCAAGGAAAACCTGCGGGAGCACAGAAAACATCTCCCATCGTCTTCTGGACGTTGCACGGAGGTCTGCCAAGTGCTTGGCATGAAGGAAAGAAAAGTTGTCCAAAACAGCTTCCAATCGAATATTCATGTGATTGGAAACGTCAGGAAAGTGTAAGGTACTGTTTTCTATCAGTTGGCAAGCTGCGCACACAATCCCAGTGTTGTACAGCTTCCTTCTTCACCTTTCCGATGCTGCCGCTCTCTCCGGCTCCCGGAGCCGAAGAAGCGGCTTCTTCGCGCAAAGACGATTGTACCGCTCACAGTGCTCTCTAAGCCCCGCTTCTGCCGAAAGAAGCCCGGGAGCGGCTCTTAGCTCCGGAGAGCATCGTACCTTCGTCTTTAGCGTCTTTTGTGCTCTACGTCCTAGCAGAAAGCTTTTCCACTCTGTCTGGCAAGGAAAACCTGCGGGAGCACAGAAAACATCTCCCATCGTCTTCTGGACGTTGCACGGAGGTCTGCCAAGTGTTTGGCATGAAGGAAAGAAAAGTTGTCCAAAACAGCTTCCAATCGAATATTCATGTGATTGGAAACGTCAGGAAAGTGTAAGGTACTGTTTTCTATCAGTTGGCAAGCTGCGCACACAATCCCAGTGTTGTACAGCTTCCTTCTTCACCTTTGCGATGCTGCCGCTCTCTCTGGCTCCCGGAGCGGAAGAAGCGGCTTCTTTGCGCAAAGACGATTGTACCGCTCACAGTGCTCTCTTAGCGCCGCTTCTGCCGAAAGAAGCCCGGCAGCGGCTCTTAGCTCCGGAGAGCATCGTACCTGCGTCTTTAGCGTCTTTTGTGGTCTACATCCTAGCAGAAAGCTTTTCCACTCTGTCTGGCAAGGAAAACCTGCGGGAGCACAGAAAACATCTCCCATCGTCTTCTGGACGTTGCACGGAGGTCTGCCAAGTGTTTGGCATGAAGGAAAGAAAAGTTGTCCAAAACAGCTTCCAATCGAATATTCATGTGATTGGAAACGTCAGGAAAGTGGTAAGGTACTGTTTTCTATCAGTTGGCAAGCTGCGCACACAATCCCAGTGTTGTAAGCTTCCTTCTTCACCTTTCCTATGCTGCCGCTCTCTCCGGCTCCCGGAGCCCAAGAAGCGGCTTCTTCGCGCAAAGACGATTGTACCGCTCACAGTGCTCTCTTAGCGCCGCTTCTGCCGAAAGAAGCCCGGGAGCGGCTCTTAGCTCCGGAGAGCATCGTACCTTCGTCTTTAGCGTCTTTTCTGGTCTACATCCTAGCAGAAAGCTTTTCCACTCTGTCTGGCAAGGAAAACCTGCGGGAGCACAGAAAACATCTCCCATCGTCTTCTGGACGTTGCACAGAGGTCTGCAAAGTGTTTGGCATGAAGGAAAGAAAAGTTGTCCAAAACAGCTTCCAATCGAATATTCATGTGATTGGAAACGTCAGGAAAGTGGTAAGGTACTGTTTTCTATCAGTTGGCAAGCTGCGCACACAATCCCAGTGTTGTACAGCTTCCTTCTTCACCTTTCCGATGCTGCCGCTCTCTCCGGCTCCCGGAGCCCAAGAAGCGGCTTCTTTGCGCAAAGACGATTGTAGCGCTCACAGTGCTCTCTTAGCGCCGCTTCTGCCGAAAGAAGCCCGGGAGCGGCTCTTAGCTCCGGAGAGCATCGTACCTTCGTCTTTAGCGTCTTTTTGTGGTCTACATCCTAGCAGAAAGCTTTTCCACTCTGTCTGGCAAGGAAAACCTGCGGGAGCACAGAAAACATCTCCCATCGTCTTCTGGACGTTGCACAGAGGTCTGCCAAGTGCTCGGCATGAAGGAAAGAAAAGTTGTCCAAAACAGCTTCCAATTAAATATTCATGTGATTGGAAACATCAGGAAAGTAGTAAGGTACTGTTTTCTATCAGTTGGCAAGCTGCGCACACAATCCCAGTGTTGTACAGCTTCCTCTCTCACCTTTCCGATGCTGCCGCTCTCTCCGGCTCCAGGAGCCGCAGAAGCGGCTTCTTCGCGCAAAGACGATTGTACCGCTCACAGTGCTCTCTTAGCGCCGCTTCTGCCGAAAGAAGCCCGGGAGCGGCTCTTAGCTCCGGAGAGCATCGTACCTTCGTCTTTAGCGTCTTTTGTGGTCTACATCCTAGCAGAAAGCTTTTCCACTCTGTCTGGCAAGGAAAACCTGCGGGAGCACAGAAAACATCTCCCATCGTCTTCTGGACGTTGCACGGAGGTCTGCCAAGTGTTTGGCATGAAGGAAAGAAAAGTTGTCCAAAACAGCTTCCAATCGAAGATTCATGTGATTGGAAACATCAGGAAAGTGGTAAGGTACTGTTTTCTATCAGTTGGCAAGCTGCGCACACAATCCCAGTGTTGTACAGCTTCCTTCTTCACCTTTCCGATGCTGCCGCTCTCTCCGGCTCCCGGAGACCAAGAAGCGGCTTCTTCGCGCAAAGACGATTGTACCGCTCACAGTGCTCTCTTAGCGCCACTTCTGCCGAAAGAAGCCCGGGAGCGGCTCTTAGCTCCGGAGAGCATCGTACCTTCGTCTTTAGCGTCTTTTGTGGTCTACATCCTAGCAGAAAGCTTTTCCACTCTGTCTGGCAAGGAAAACCTGCGGGAGCACAGAAAACATCTCCCATCGTCTTCTGGACGTTGCACAGAGGTCTGCAAAGTGTTTGGCATGAAGGAAAGAAAAGTTGTCCAAAACAGCTTCCAATCGAATATTCATGTGATTGGAAACGTCAGGAAAGTGGTAAGGTACTGTTTTCTATCAGTTGGCAAGCTGCGCACACAATCCCAGTGTTGTACAGCTTCCTTCTTCACCTTTCCGATGCTGCCGCTCTCTCCGGCTCCCGGAGCCGAAGAAGCGGCTTCTTTGCGCAAAGACGATTGTACCGCTCACAGTGCTCTCTTAGCGCCGCTTCTGCCGAAAGAAGCCCGGGAGCGGCTCTTAGCTCCGGAGAGCATCGTACCTTCGTCTTTATCGTCTTTTCTGGTCTACGTCCTAGCAGAAAGCTTTTCCACTCTGTCTGGCAAGGAAAACCTGCGGGAGCACAGAAAACATCTCCCATCGTCTTCTGGACGTTGCACGGAGGTCTGCCAAGTGCTTGGCATGAAGGAAAGAAAAATTGTCCAAAACAGCTTCCAATCGAATATTCATGTGATTGGAAACGTCAGGAAAGTGGTAAGGTACTGTTTTCTATCAGTTGGCAAGCTGCGCACACAATCCCAGTGTTGTACAGCTTCCTTCTTCACCTTTCCGATGCTGCCGCTCTCTCCGGCTCCCGGAGCCGCAGAAGCGGCTTCTTCGCGCAAAGACGATTGTACTGCTCACAGTGCTCTCTTAGCGCCGCTTCTGCCGAAAGAAGCCCGGGAGCGGCTCTTAGCTCTGGAGAGCATCGTACCTTCGTCTTTAGCGTCTTTTGTGGTCTACATCCTAGCAGAAAGCTTTTCCACTCTGTCTGGCAAGGAAAACCTGCGGGAGCACAGAAAACATCTCCCATCGTCTTCTGGACGTTGCACGGAGGTCTGCCAAGTGCTTGGCATGAAGGAAAGAAAAGTTGTCCAAAACAGCTTCCAATCGAATATTCATGTGATTGGAAACGTCAGGAAAGTGTAAGGTACTGTTTTCTATCAGTTGGCAAGCTGCGCACACAATCCCAGTGTTGTACAGCTTCCTTCTTCACCTTTCCGATGCTGCCGCTCTCTCCGGCTCCCGGAGCCGAAGAAGCGGCTTCTTCGCGCAAAGACGATTGTACCGCTCACAGTGCTCTCTTAGCGCCGCTTCTGCCGAAAGAAGCCCGGGAGCGGCTCTTAGCTCCGGAGAGCACCGTACCTTCGTCTTTAGCGTCTTTTGTGGTCTACATCCTAGCAGAAAGCTTTTCCACTCTGTCTGGCAAGGAAAACCTGCGGGAGCACAGAAAACATCTCCCATCGTCTTCTGGACGTTGCACGGAGGTCTGCCAAGTGTTTGGCATGAAGGAAAGAAAAGTAGTCCAAAAGAGCTTCCAATCGAATATTCATGTGATTGGAAACGTCAGGAAAATGGTAAGGTACTGTTTTCTATCAGTTGGCAAGCTGCGCACACAATCCCAGTGTTGTACAGCTTCCTTCTTCACCTTTCCGATGCTGCCGCTCTCTCCGGCTCCCGGAGGCGCAGAAGCGGCGTCTTCGCGCAAAGACGATTGTACCGCTCACAGTGCTCTCTTAGCGCCGCTTCTGCCGAAAGAAGCCCGGGAGCGGCTCTTAGCTCCGGAGAGCATCGTACCTTCGTCTTTAGCGTCTTTTGTGGTCTACATCCTAGCAGAAAGCTTTTCCACTCTGTCTGGCAAGGAAAACCTGCGGGAGCACAGAAAACATCTCCCATCGTGTTCTGGACGTTGCACGGAGGTCTGCCAAGTGCTTGGCATGAAGGAAAGAAAAGTTGTCCAAAACAGCTTCCAATCGAATATTCATGTGATTGGAAACGTCAGGAAAGTGTAAGGTACTGTTTTCTATCAGTTGGCAAGCTGCGCACACAATCCCAGTGTTGTACAGCTTCCTTCTTCACCTTTGCGATGCTGCCGCTCTCTCCGGCTCCCGGAGCCGAAGAAGCGGCTTCTTCGCGCAAAGACGATTGTACCGCTCACAGTGCTCTCTTAGCGCCGCTTCTGCCGAAAGAAGCCCGGGAGCGGCTCTTAGCTCCGGAGAGCATCGTACCTTCGTCTTTAGCGTCTTTTGTGGTCTACGTCCTAGCAGAAAGCTTTTCCACTCTGTCTGGCAAGGAAAACCTGCGGGAGCACAGAAAACATCTCCCATCGTCTTCTGGACGTTGCACGGAGGTCTGCCAAGTGCTTGGCATGAAGGAAAGAAAAGTTGTCCAAAACAGCTTCCAATCGAATATTCATGTGATTGGAAACGTCAGGAAAGTGTAAGGTACTGTTTTCTATCAGTTGGCAAGCTGCGCACACAATCCCAGTGTTGTACAGCTTCCTTCTTCACCTTTCCGATGCTGCCGCTCTCTCCGGCTCCCGGAGCCGAAGAAGCGGCTTCTTCGCGCAAAGACGATTGTACCGCTCACAGTGCTCTCTAAGCCCCGCTTCTGCCGAAAGAAGCCCGGGAGCGGCTCTTAGCTCCGGAGAGCATCGTACCTTCGTCTTTAGCGTCTTTTGTGCTCTACGTCCTAGCAGAAAGCTTTTCCACTCTGTCTGGCAAGGAAAACCTGCGGGAGCACAGAAAACATCTCCCATCGTCTTCTGGACGTTGCACGGAGGTCTGCCAAGTGTTTGGCATGAAGGAAAGAAAAGTTGTCCAAAACAGCTTCCAATCGAATATTCATGTGATTGGAAACGTCAGGAAAGTGTAAGGTACTGTTTTCTATCAGTTGGCAAGCTGCGCACACAATCCCAGTGTTGTACAGCTTCCTTCTTCACCTTTGCGATGCTGCCGCTCTCTCTGGCTCCCGGAGCGGAAGAAGCGGCTTCTTTGCGCAAAGACGATTGTACCGCTCACAGTGCTCTCTTAGCGCCGCTTCTGCCGAAAGAAGCCCGGCAGCGGCTCTTAGCTCCGGAGAGCATCGTACCTGCGTCTTTAGCGTCTTTTGTGGTCTACATCCTAGCAGAAAGCTTTTCCACTCTGTCTGGCAAGGAAAACCTGCGGGAGCACAGAAAACATCTCCCATCGTCTTCTGGACGTTGCACGGAGGTCTGCCAAGTGTTTGGCATGAAGGAAAGAAAAGTTGTCCAAAACAGCTTCCAATCGAATATTCATGTGATTGGAAACGTCAGGAAAGTGGTAAGGTACTGTTTTCTATCAGTTGGCAAGCTGCGCACACAATCCCAGTGTTGTAAGCTTCCTTCTTCACCTTTCCTATGCTGCCGCTCTCTCCGGCTCCCGGAGCCCAAGAAGCGGCTTCTTCGCGCAAAGACGATTGTACCGCTCACAGTGCTCTCTTAGCGCCGCTTCTGCCGAAAGAAGCCCGGGAGCGGCTCTTAGCTCCGGAGAGCATCGTACCTTCGTCTTTAGCGTCTTTTCTGGTCTACATCCTAGCAGAAAGCTTTTCCACTCTGTCTGGCAAGGAAAACCTGCGGGAGCACAGAAAACATCTCCCATCGTCTTCTGGACGTTGCACAGAGGTCTGCAAAGTGTTTGGCATGAAGGAAAGAAAAGTTGTCCAAAACAGCTTCCAATCGAATATTCATGTGATTGGAAACGTCAGGAAAGTGGTAAGGTACTGTTTTCTATCAGTTGGCAAGCTGCGCACACAATCCCAGTGTTGTACAGCTTCCTTCTTCACCTTTCCGATGCTGCCGCTCTCTCCGGCTCCCGGAGCCCAAGAAGCGGCTTCTTTGCGCAAAGACGATTGTAGCGCTCACAGTGCTCTCTTAGCGCCGCTTCTGCCGAAAGAAGCCCGGGAGCGGCTCTTAGCTCCGGAGAGCATCGTACCTTCGTCTTTAGCGTCTTTTGTGGTCTACATCCTAGCAGAAAGCTTTTCCACTCTGTCTGGCAAGGAAAACCTGCGGGAGCACAGAAAACATCTCCCATCGTCTTCTGGACGTTGCACAGAGGTCTGCCAAGTGCTCGGCATGAAGGAAAGAAAAGTTGTCCAAAACAGCTTCCAATTAAATATTCATGTGATTGGAAACATCAGGAAAGTAGTAAGGTACTGTTTTCTATCAGTTGGCAAGCTGCGCACACAATCCCAGTGTTGTACAGCTTCCTTCTTCACCTTTCCGATGCTGCCGCTCTCTCCGGCTCCAGGAGCCGCAGAAGCGGCTTCTTCGCGCAAAGACGATTGTACCGCTCACAGTGCTCTCTTAGCGCCGCTTCTGCCGAAAGAAGCCCGGGAGCGGCTCTTAGCTCCGGAGAGCATCGTACCTTCGTCTTTAGCGTCTTTTGTGGTCTACATCCTAGCAGAAAGCTTTTCCACTCTGTCTGGCAAGGAAAACCTGCGGGAGCACAGAAAACATCTCCCATCGTCTTCTGGACGTTGCACGGAGGTCTGCCAAGTGTTTGGCATGAAGGAAAGAAAAGTTGTCCAAAACAGCTTCCAATCGAAGATTCATGTGATTGGAAACATCAGGAAAGTGGTAAGGTACTGTTTTCTATCAGTTGGCAAGCTGCGCACACAATCCCAGTGTTGTACAGCTTCCTTCTTCACCTTTCCGATGCTGCCGCTCTCTCCGGCTCCCGGAGACCAAGAAGCGGCTTCTTCGCGCAAAGACGATTGTACCGCTCACAGTGCTCTCTTAGCGCCACTTCTGCCGAAAGAAGCCCGGGAGCGGCTCTTAGCTCCGGAGAGCATCGTACCTTCGTCTTTAGCGTCTTTTGTGGTCTACATCCTAGCAGAAAGCTTTTCCACTCTGTCTGGCAAGGAAAACCTGCGGGAGCACAGAAAACATCTCCCATCGTCTTCTGGACGTTGCACAGAGGTCTGCAAAGTGTTTGGCATGAAGGAAAGAAAAGTTGTCCAAAACAGCTTCCAATCGAATATTCATGTGATTGGAAACGTCAGGAAAGTGGTAAGGTACTGTTTTCTATCAGTTGGCAAGCTGCGCACACAATCCCAGTGTTGTACAGCTTCCTTCTTCACCTTTCCGATGCTGCCGCTCTCTCCGGCTCCCGGAGCCGAAGAAGCGGCTTCTTTGCGCAAAGACGATTGTACCGCTCACAGTGCTCTCTTAGCGCCGCTTCTGCCGAAAGAAGCCCGGGAGCGGCTCTTAGCTCCGGAGAGCATCGTACCTTCGTCTTTATCGTCTTTTCTGGTCTACGTCCTAGCAGAAAGCTTTTCCACTCTGTCTGGCAAGGAAAACCTGCGGGAGCACAGAAAACATCTCCCATCGTCTTCTGGACGTTGCACGGAGGTCTGCCAAGTGCTTGGCATGAAGGAAAGAAAAATTGTCCAAAACAGCTTCCAATCGAATATTCATGTGATTGGAAACGTCAGGAAAGTGGTAAGGTACTGTTTTCTATCAGTTGGCAAGCTGCGCACACAATCCCAGTGTTGTACAGCTTCCTTCTTCACCTTTCCGATGCTGCCGCTCTCTCCGGCTCCCGGAGCCGCAGAAGCGGCTTCTTCGCGCAAAGACGATTGTACTGCTCACAGTGCTCTCTTAGCGCCGCTTCTGCCGAAAGAAGCCCGGGAGCGGCTCTTAGCTCTGGAGAGCATCGTACCTTCGTCTTTAGCGTCTTTTGTGGTCTACATCCTAGCAGAAAGCTTTTCCACTCTGTCTGGCAAGGAAAACCTGCGGGAGCACAGAAAACATCTCCCATCGTCTTCTGGACGTTGCACGGAGGTCTGCCAAGTGCTTGGCATGAAGGAAAGAAAAGTTGTCCAAAACAGCTTCCAATCGAATATTCATGTGATTGGAAACGTCAGGAAAGTGTAAGGTACTGTTTTCTATCAGTTGGCAAGCTGCGCACACAATCCCAGTGTTGTACAGCTTCCTTCTTCACCTTTCCGATGCTGCCGCTCTCTCCGGCTCCCGGAGCCGAAGAAGCGGCTTCTTCGCGCAAAGACGATTGTACCGCTCACAGTGCTCTCTTAGCGCCGCTTCTGCCGAAAGAAGCCCGGGAGCGGCTCTTAGCTCCGGAGAGCACCGTACCTTCGTCTTTAGCGTCTTTTGTGGTCTACATCCTAGCAGAAAGCTTTTCCACTCTGTCTGGCAAGGAAAACCTGCGGGAGCACAGAAAACATCTCCCATCGTCTTCTGGACGTTGCACGGAGGTCTGCCAAGTGTTTGGCATGAAGGAAAGAAAAGTAGTCCAAAAGAGCTTCCAATCGAATATTCATGTGATTGGAAACGTCAGGAAAATGGTAAGGTACTGTTTTCTATCAGTTGGCAAGCTGCGCACACAATCCCAGTGTTGTACAGCTTCCTTCTTCACCTTTCCGATGCTGCCGCTCTCTCCGGCTCCCGGAGGCGCAGAAGCGGCGTCTTCGCGCAAAGACGATTGTACCGCTCACAGTGCTCTCTTAGCGCCGCTTCTGCCGAAAGAAGCCCGGGAGCGGCTCTTAGCTCCGGAGAGCATCGTACCTTCGTCTTTAGCGTCTTTTGTGGTCTACATCCTAGCAGAAAGCTTTTCCACTCTGTCTGGCAAGGAAAACCTGCGGGAGCACAGAAAACATCTCCCATCGTGTTCTGGACGTTGCACGGAGCTCTGCCAAGTGTTTGGCATGAAGGAAAGAAAAGTTGTCCAAAACAGCTTCCAATCGAATATTCATGTGATTGGAAACGTCAGGAAAGTGTAAGGTACTGTTTTCTATCAGTTGGCAAGCTGCGCACACAATCCCAGTGTTGTACAGCTTCCTTCTTCACCTTTCCGATGCTGCCGCTCTCTCCGGCTCCCGGAGCCGAAGAAGCGGCTTCTTTGCGCAAAGACGATTGTACCGCTCACAGTGCTCTCTTAGCGCCGCTTCTGCCGAAAGAAGCCCGGCAGCGGCACTTAGCTCCGGAGAGCATCGTACCTTCGTCTTTAGCGTCTTTTCTGATCTACATCCTAGCAGAAAGCTTTTCTACTCTGTCTGGCAAGGAAAACCTGCGGGAGCACAGAAAACATCTCCCATCGTCTTCTGGACGTTGCACGGAGGTCTGCCAAGTGTTTGGCATGAAGGAAAGAAAAGTTGTCCAAAACAGCTTCCAGTCGAATATTCATGTGATTGGAAACGTCAGGAAAGTGGTAAGGTACTGTTTTCTATCAGTTGGCAAGCTGCGCACACAATCCCAGTGTTGTACAGCTTCCTTCTTCACCTTTCCGATGCTGCCGCTCTCTCCGGCTCCCGGAGGCGAAGAAGCGGCTTCTTTGCGCAAAGACGATTGTACCGCTCACAGTGCTCTCTTAGCGCCGCTTCTGCCGAAAGAAGCCCGGGAGCGGCTCTTAGCTCCGGAGAGCATCGTACCTTCGTCTTTAGTGTCTTTTGTGCTCTACATCCTAGCAGAAAGCTTTTCCACTCTGTCTGGCAAGGAAAACCTGCGGGAGCACAGAAAACATCTCCCATCGTCTTATGGACGTTGCACGGAGGTCTGCCAAGTGTTTGGCATGAAGGAAAGAAAAGTTGTCCAAAACAGCTTCCAATCGAATATTCATGTGATTGGAAACGTCAGGAAAGTGTAAGGTACTGTTTTCTATCAGTTGGCAAGCTGCGCACACAATCCCAGTTTTGTACAGCTTCCTTCTTCACCTTTCCGATGCTGCCGCTCTCTCCGGCTCCCGGAGCGGAAGAAGCGGCTTCTTCGCGCAAAGACGATTGTACCGCTCACAGTGCTCTCTTAGCGCCGCTTCTGCCGAAAGAAGCCCGGGAGCGGCTCTTAGCTCCGGAGAGCATCGTACCTTCGTCTTTAGCGTCTTTTGTGGTCTACGTCCTAGCAGAAAGCTTTTCCACTCTGTCTGGCAAGGAAAACCTGCGGGAGCACAGAAAACATCTCCCATCGTCTTCTGGACGTTGCACGGAGGTCTGCCAAGTGTTTGGCATGAAGGAAAGAAAAGTTGTCCAAAACAGCTTCCAATCGAATATTCATGTGATTGGAAACGTCAGGAAAGTGTAAGGTACTGTTTTCTATCAGTTGGCAAGCTGCGCACACAATCGCAGTGTTGTACAGCTTCCTTCTTCACCTTTGCGATGCTGCCGCTCTCTCCGGCTCCCGGAGCCGAAGAAGCGGCTTCTTCGCGCAAAGACGATTGTACCGCTCACAGTGCTCTCTTAGCGCCGCTTCTGCCGAAAGAAGCCCGGCAGCGGCTCTTAGCTCCGGAGAGCATCGTACCTTCGTCTTTAGCGTCTTTTCTGGTCTACGTCCTAGCAGAAAGCTTTTCCACTCTGTCTGGCAAGGAAAACCTGCGGGAGCACAGAAAACATCTCCCATCGTCTTCTGGACGTTGCACAGAGGTCTGCCAAGTGCTTGGCATGAAGGAAAGAAAAGTTGTCCAAAACAGCTTCCAATCGAATATTCATGTGATTGGAAACGTCAGGAAAGTGGTAAGGTACTATTTTCTATCAGTTGGCAAGCTGCGCACACAATCCCAGTGTTGTACAGCTACTTTCTTCACCTTTCCGATGCTGCCGCTCTCTCCGGCTCCCGGAGCCGAAGAAGCGGCTTCTTTGCGCAAAGACGATTGTACCGCTCACAGTGCTCTCTTAGCGCCGCTTCTGCCGAAAGAAGCCCGGCAGCGGCTCTTAGCTCCGGAGAGCATCGTACCTTCGTCTTTAGCGTCTTTTGTGGTCTACATCCTAGCAGAAAGCTTTTCCACTCTGTCTGGCAAGGAAAACCTGCGGGAGCACAGAAAACATCTCCCATCGTCTTCTGGACGTTGCACGGAGGTCTGCCAAGTGCTTGGCATGAAGGAAAGAAAAGTTGTCCAAAACAGCTTCCAGTCGAATATTCATGTGATTGGAAACGTCAGGAAAGTGGTAAGGTACTGTTTTCTATCAGTTGGCAAGCTGCGCACACAATCCCAGTGTTGTACAGCTTCCTTCTTCACCTTTCCGATGCTGCCGCTCTCTCCGGCTCCCGGAGGCGAAGAAGCGGCTTCTTTGCGCAAAGACGATTGTACCGCTCACAGTGCTCTCTTAGCGCCGCTTCTGCCGAAAGAAGCCCGGGAGCGGCTCTTAGCTCCGGAGAGCATCGTACCTTCGTCTTTAGTGTCTTTTGTGCTCTACATCCTAGCAGAAAGCTTTTCCACTCTGTCTGGCAAGGAAAACCTGCGGGAGCACAGAAAACATCTCCCATCGTCTTATGGACGTTGCACGGAGGTCTGCCAAGTGTTTGGCATGAAGGAAAGAAAAGTTGTCCAAAACAGCTTCCAATCGAATATTCATGTGATTGGAAACGTCAGGAAAGTGTAAGGTACTGTTTTCTATCAGTTGGCAAGCTGCGCACACAATCCCAGTTTTGTACAGCTTCCTTCTTCACCTTTCCGATGCTGCCGCTCTCTCCGGCTCCCGGAGCGGAAGAAGCGGCTTCTTCGCGCAAAGACGATTGTACCGCTCACAGTGCTCTCTTAGCGCCGCTTCTGCCGAAAGAAGCCCGGGAGCGGCTCTTAGCTCCGGAGAGCATCGTACCTTCGTCTTTAGCGTCTTTTGTGGTCTACGTCCTAGCAGAAAGCTTTTCCACTCTGTCTGGCAAGGAAAACCTGCGGGAGCACAGAAAACATCTCCCATCGTCTTCTGGACGTTGCACGGAGGTCTGCCAAGTGTTTGGCATGAAGGAAAGAAAAGTTGTCCAAAACAGCTTCCAATCGAATATTCATGTGATTGGAAACGTCAGGAAAGTGTAAGGTACTGTTTTCTATCAGTTGGCAAGCTGCGCACACAATCGCAGTGTTGTACAGCTTCCTTCTTCACCTTTGCGATGCTGCCGCTCTCTCCGGCTCCCGGAGCCGCAGAAGCGGCTTCTTCGCGCAAAGACGATTGTACCGCTCACAGTGCTCTCTTAGCGCCGCTTCTGCCGAAAGAAGCCCGGCAGCGGCTCTTAGCTCCGGAGAGCATCGTACCTTCGTCTTTAGCGTCTTTTCTGGTCTACGTCCTAGCAGAAAGCTTTTCCACTCTGTCTGGCAAGGAAAACCTGCGGGAGCACAGAAAACATCTCCCATCGTCTTCTGGACGTTGCACAGAGGTCTGCCAAGTGCTTGGCATGAAGGAAAGAAAAGTTGTCCAAAACAGCTTCCAATCGAATATTCATGTGATTGGAAACGTCAGGAAAGTGGTAAGGTACTATTTTCTATCAGTTGGCAAGCTGCGCACACAATCCCAGTGTTGTACAGCTACTTTCTTCACCTTTCCGATGCTGCCGCTCTCTCCGGCTCCCGGAGCCGAAGAAGCGGCTTCTTTGCGCAAAGACGATTGTACCGCTCACAGTGCTCTCTTAGCGCCGCTTCTGCCGAAAGAAGCCCGGCAGCGGCTCTTAGCTCCGGAGAGCATCGTACCTTCGTCTTTAGCGTCTTTTGTGGTCTACATCCTAGCAGAAAGCTTTTCCACTCTGTCTGGCAAGGAAAACCTGCGGGAGCACAGAAAACATCTCCCATCGTCTTCTGGACGTTGCACGGAGGTCTGCCAAGTGCTTGGCATGAAGGAAAGAAAAGTTGTCCAAAACAGCTTCCAATCGAATATTCGTGTGATTGGAAACGTCAGGAAAGTGTAAGGTATTGTTTTCTATCAGTTGGCAAGCTGCGCACACAATCCCAGTGTTGTACAGCTTCCTTCTTCACCTTTCCGATGCTGCCGCTCTCTCCGGCTCCCGGAGCCGAAGAAGCGGCTTCTTCGCGCAAAGACGATTGTACCGCTCACAGTGCTCTCTTAGCGCCGCTTCTGCCGAAAGAAGCCCGGGAGCGGCTCTTAGCTCCGGAGAGCATCGTACCTTCGTCTTTAGCGTCTTTTCTGGTCTACGTCCTAGCAGAAAGCTTTTCCACTCTGTCTGGCAAGGAAAACCTGCGGGAGCACAGAAAACATCTCCCATCGTCTTCTGGACGTTGCACGGAGGTCTGCCAAGTGTTTGGCATGAAGGAAAGAAAAGTTGTCCAAAACAGCTTCCAATCAAATATTCATGTGATTGGAAACGTCAGGAAAGTGGTAAGGTACTGTTTTCTATCAGTTGGCAAGCTGCGCACACAATCCCAGTGTTGTACAGCTTCCTTCTTCACCTTTGCGATGCTGCCGCTCTCTCCGGCTCCCGGAGCCGAAGAAGCGGCTTCTTCGCGCAAAGACGATTGTACCGCTCACAGTGCTCTCTTAGCGCCGCTTCTGCCGAAAGAAGCCCGGCAGCGGCTCTTAGCTCCGGAGAGCATCGTACCTTCGTCTTTAGCGTCTTTTGTGGTCTACATCCTAGCAGAAAGCTTTTCCACTCTGTCTGGCAAGGAAAACCTGCGGGAGCACAGAAAACATCTCCCATCGTCTTCTGGACGTTGCACGGAGGTCTGCCAAGTGCTTGGCATGAAGGAAAGAAAAGTTGTCCAAAACAGCTTCCAATCGAATATTCATGTGATTGGAAACGTCAGGAAAGTGTAAGGTACTGTTTTCTATCAGTTGGCAAGCTGCGCACACAATCCCAGTGTTGTACAGCTTCCTTCTTCACCTTTCCGATGCTGCCGCTCTCTCCGGCTCCCGGAGCCCAAGAAGCGGCTTCTTCGCGCAAAGACGATTGTACCGCTCACAGTGCTCTCTTAGCGCCGCTTCTGCCGAAAGAAGGCCGGGAGCGGCTCTTAGCTCCGGAGAGCATCGTACCTTCGTCTTTAGCGTCTTTTCTGGTCTACGACCTAGCAGAAAGCTTTTCCACTCTGTCTGGCAAGGAAAACCTGCGGGAGCACAGAAAACATCTCCCATCGTCTTCTGGACGATGCACAGAGGTCTGCAAAGTGCTTGGCATGAAGGAAAGAAAAGTTGTCCAAAACAGCTTCCAATCGAAGATTCATGTGATTGGAAACGTCAGGAAAGTGGTAAGGTACTGTTTTCTATCAGTTGGCAAGCTGCGTACACAATCCCAGTGTTGTACAGCTTCCTTCTTCACCTTTCCGATGCTGCCGCTCTCTCCGGCTCCCGGAGCCGAAGAAGCGGCTTCTTCGCGCAAAGACGATTGTACCGCTCACAGTGCTCTCTTAGCGCCGCTTCTGCCGAAAGAAGCCCGGCAGCGGCTCTTAGCTCCGGAGAGCATCGTACCTTCGTCTTTAGCGTCTTTTCTGGTCTACATCCTAGCAGAAAGCTTTTCCACTCTGTCTGGCAAGGAAAACCTGCGGGAGCACAGAAAAAATCTCTCATCATCTTCTGGACCTTGCACAGAGGTCTGCCAAGTGCTTGGCATGAAGGAAAGAAAAGTTGTCCAAAACAGCTTCCAATCGAATATTCATGTGATTGGAAACGTCAGGAAAGTAGTAAGGTACTGTTTTCTATCAGTTGGCAAGCTGCGCACACAATCGCAGTGTTGTACAGCTTCCTTCTTCACCTTTGCGATGCTGCCGCTCTCTCCGGCTCCCGGAGCCGCAGAAGCGGCTTCTTCGCGCAAAGACGATTGTACCGCTCACAGTGCTCTCTTAGCGCCGCTTCTGCCGAAAGAAGCCCGGCAGCGGCTCTTAGCTCCGGAGAGCATCGTACCTTCGTCTTTAGCGTCTTTTCTGGTCTACGTCCTAGCAGAAAGCTTTTCCACTCTGTCTGGCAAGGAAAACCTGCGGGAGCACAGAAAACATCTCCCATCGTCTTCTGGACGTTGCACAGAGGTCTGCCAAGTGCTTGGCATGAAGGAAAGAAAAGTTGTCCAAAACAGCTTCCAATCGAATATTCATGTGATTGGAAACGTCAGGAAAGTGGTAAGGTACTATTTTCTATCAGTTGGCAAGCTGCGCACACAATCCCAGTGTTGTACAGCTACTTTCTTCACCTTTCCGATGCTGCCGCTCTCTCCGGCTCCCGGAGCCGAAGAAGCGGCTTCTTTGCGCAAAGACGATTGTACCGCTCACAGTGCTCTCTTAGCGCCGCTTCTGCCGAAAGAAGCCCGGCAGCGGCTCTTAGCTCCGGAGAGCATCGTACCTTCGTCTTTAGCGTCTTTTGTGGTCTACATCCTAGCAGAAAGCTTTTCCACTCTGTCTGGCAAGGAAAACCTGCGGGAGCACAGAAAACATCTCCCATCGTCTTCTGGACGTTGCACGGAGGTCTGCCAAGTGCTTGGCATGAAGGAAAGAAAAGTTGTCCAAAACAGCTTCCAATCGAATATTCGTGTGATTGGAAACGTCAGGAAAGTGTAAGGTATTGTTTTCTATCAGTTGGCAAGCTGCGCACACAATCCCAGTGTTGTACAGCTTCCTTCTTCACCTTTCCGATGCTGCCGCTCTCTCCGGCTCCCGGAGCCGAAGAAGCGGCTTCTTCGCGCAAAGACGATTGTACCGCTCACAGTGCTCTCTTAGCGCCGCTTCTGCCGAAAGAAGCCCGGGAGCGGCTCTTAGCTCCGGAGAGCATCGTACCTTCGTCTTTAGCGTCTTTTCTGGTCTACGTCCTAGCAGAAAGCTTTTCCACTCTGTCTGGCAAGGAAAACCTGCGGGAGCACAGAAAACATCTCCCATCGTCTTCTGGACGTTGCACGGAGGTCTGCCAAGTGTTTGGCATGAAGGAAAGAAAAGTTGTCCAAAACAGCTTCCAATCAAATATTCATGTGATTGGAAACGTCAGGAAAGTGGTAAGGTACTGTTTTCTATCAGTTGGCAAGCTGCGCACACAATCCCAGTGTTGTACAGCTTCCTTCTTCACCTTTGCGATGCTGCCGCTCTCTCCGGCTCCCGGAGCCGAAGAAGCGGCTTCTTCGCGCAAAGACGATTGTACCGCTCACAGTGCTCTCTTAGCGCCGCTTCTGCCGAAAGAAGCCCGGCAGCGGCTCTTAGCTCCGGAGAGCATCGTACCTTCGTCTTTAGCGTCTTTTGTGGTCTACATGCTAGCAGAAAGCTTTTCCACTCTGTCTGGCAAGGAAAACCTGCGGGAGCACAGAAAACATCTCCCATCGTCTTCTGGACGTTGCACGGAGGTCTGCCAAGTGCTTGGCATGAAGGAAAGAAAAGTTGTCCAAAACAGCTTCCAATCGAATATTCATGTGATTGGAAACGTCAGGAAAGTGTAAGGTACTGTTTTCTATCAGTTGGCAAGCTGCGCACACAATCCCAGTGTTGTACAGCTTCCTTCTTCACCTTTCCGATGCTGCCGCTCTCTCCGGCTCCCGGAGCCCAAGAAGCGGCTTCTTCGCGCAAAGACGATTGTACCGCTCACAGTGCTCTCTTAGCGCCGCTTCTGCCGAAAGAAGGCCGGGAGCGGCTCTTAGCTCCGGAGAGCATCGTACCTTCGTCTTTAGCGTCTTTTCTGGTCTACGACCTAGCAGAAAGCTTTTCCACTCTGTCTGGCAAGGAAAACCTGCGGGAGCACAGAAAACATCTCCCATCGTCTTCTGGACGATGCACAGAGGTCTGCAAAGTGCTTGGCATGAAGGAAAGAAAAGTTGTCCAAAACAGCTTCCAATCGAAGATTCATGTGATTGGAAACGTCAGGAAAGTGGTAAGGTACTGTTTTCTATCAGTTGGCAAGCTGCGTACACAATCCCAGTGTTGTACAGCTTCCTTCTTCACCTTTCCGATGCTGCCGCTCTCTCCGGCTCCCGGAGCCGAAGAAGCGGCTTCTTCGCGCAAAGACGATTGTACCGCTCACAGTGCTCTCTTAGCGCCGCTTCTGCCGAAAGAAGCCCGGCAGCGGCTCTTAGCTCCGGAGAGCATCGTACCTTCGTCTTTAGCGTCTTTTCTGGTCTACATCCTAGCAGAAAGCTTTTCCACTCTGTCTGGCAAGGAAAACCTGCGGGAGCACAGAAAAAATCTCTCATCATCTTCTGGACCTTGCACAGAGGTCTGCCAAGTGCTTGGCATGAAGGAAAGAAAAGTTGTCCAAAACAGCTTCCAATCGAATATTCATGTGATTGGAAACGTCAGGAAAGTAGTAAGGTACTGTTTTCTATCAGTTGGCAAGCTGCGCACACAATCCCAGTGTTGTACAGCTTCCTTCTTCACCTTTCCGATGCTGCCGCTCTCTCCTGCTCCAAGAGCCGCAGAAGCGGCTTCTTCGCGCAAAGACGATTGTACCGCTCACAGTGCTCTCTTAGCGCCGCTTCTGCCGAAAGAAGCCCGGCAGCGGCTCTTAGCTCCGGAGAGCATCGTACCTTCGTCTTTAGCGTCTTTTGTGGTCTACGTCCTAGCAGAAAGCTTTTCCACTCTGTCTGGCAAGGAAAACCTGCGGGAGCACAGAAAACATCTCCCATCGTCTTCTGGACGTTGCACGGAGGTCTGCCAAGTGTTTGGCATGAAGGAAAGAAAAGTTGTCCAAAACAGCTTCCAATCGAATATTCATGTGATTGGAAACGTCAGGAAAGTGGTAAGGTACTGTTTTCTATCAGTTGGCAAGCTGCGCACACAATCCCAGTGTTGTACAGCTTCCTTCTTCACCTTTCCGATGCTGCCGCTCTCTCCGGCTCCCGGAGCCGCAGAAGCAGCTTCTTCGCGCAAAGACGATTGTACCGCTCACAGCGCTCTCTTAGCGCCGCTTCTGCCGAAAGAAGCCCGGCAGCGGCTCTTAGCTCCGGAGAGCATCGTACCTTCGTCTTTAGCGTCTTTTGTGGTCTACATCCTAGCAGAAAGCTTTTCCACTCTGTCTGGCAAGGAAAACCTGCGGGAGCACAGAAAACATCTCCCATCGTCTTCTGGACGTTGCACGGAGGTCTGCCAAGTGTTTGGCATGAAGGAAAGAAAAGTTGTCCAAAACAGCTTCCAATCGAATATTCATGTGATTGGAAACGTCAGGAAAGTGGTAAGGTACTGTTTTCTATCAGTTGGCAAGCTGCGCACACAATCGCGGTGTTGTACAGCTTCCTTCTTCACCTTTCCGATGCTGCCGCTCTCTCCGGCTCCCGGAGCCGAAGAAGCGGCTTCTTCGCGCAAAGACGATTGTACCGCTCACAGTGCTCTCTTAGCGCCGCTTCTGCCGAAAGAAGCCCGGCAGCGGCTCTTAGCTCCGGAGAGCATCGTACCTTCGTCTTTAGCGTCTTTTGTGGTCTACATCCTAGCAGAAAGCTTTTCCACTCTGTCTGGCAAGGAAAACCTGCGGGAGCACAGAAAACATCTCCCATCGTCTTCTGGACGTTGCACGGAGGTCTGCCAAGTGCTTGGCATGAAGGAAAGAAAAGTTGTCCAAAACAGCTTCCAATCGAATATTCATGTGATTGGAAACGTCAGGAAAGTGTAAGGTACTGTTTTCTATCAGTTGGCAAGCTGCGCACACAATCCCAGTGTTGTACAGCTTCCTTCTTCACCTTTCCGATGCTGCCGCTCTCTCCGGCTCCCGGAGCCGAAGAAGCGGCTTCTTCGCGCAAAGACGTTTGTACCGCTCACAGTGCTCTCTTAGCGCCGCTTCTGCCGAAAGAAGCCCGGGAGCGGCTCTTAGCTCCGGAGAGCATCGTACCTTCGTCTTTAGCGTCTTTTGTGGTCTACATCCTAGCAGAAAGCTTTTCCACTCTGTCTGGCAAGGAAAACTTGCGGGAGCACAGAAAACATCTCCCATCGTCTTCTGGACGTTGCACGGAGCTCTGCCAAGTGTTTGGCATGAAGGAAAGAAAAGTTGTCCAAAACAGCTTCCAATCGAATATTCATGTGATTGGAAACGTCAGGAAAGTGGTAAGGTACTGTTTTCTATCAGTTGGCAAGCTGCGCACACAATCCCAGTGTTGTACAGCTTCCTTCTTCACCTTTCCGATGCTGCCGCTCTCTCCGGCTCCCGGAGCCGAAGAAGCGGCTTCTTTGCGCAAAGACGATTGTACCGCTCACAGTGCTCTCTTAGCGCCGCTTCTGCCGAAAGAAGCCCGGCAGCGGCTCTTAGCTCCGGAGAGCATCGTACCTTCGTCTTTAGCGTCTTTTGTGGTCTACATCCTAGCAGAAAGCTTTTCCACTCTGTCTGGCAAGGAAAACCTGCGGGAGCACAGAAAACATCTCCCATCGTCTTCTGGACGTTGCACAGAGGTCTGCCAAGTGCTTGGCATGAAGGAAAGAAAAGTTGTCCAAAACAGCTTCCAATCGAAGATTCATGTGATTGGAAACGTCAGGAAAGTAGTAAGGTACTGTTTTCTATCAGTTGGCAAGCTGCGCACACAATCCCAGTGTTGTACAGCTTCCTTCTTCACCTTTCCGATGCTGCCGCTCTCTCCGGCTCCAGGAGCCGCAGAAGCGGCTTCTTCGCGCAAAGACGATTGTAGCGCTCACAGTGCTCTCTTAGCGCCGCTTCTGCCGAAAGAAGCCCGGGAGCGGCTCTTAGCTCCGGAGAGCATCGTACCTTCGTCTTTAGCGTCTTTTGTGGTCTACATCCTAGCAGAAAGCTTTTCCACTCTGTCTGGCAAGGAAAACCTGCGGGAGCACAGAAAACATCTCCCATCGTCTTCTGGACGTTGCACGGAGGTCTGCCAAGTGTTTGGCATGAAGGAAAGAAAAGTTGTCCAAAACAGCTTCCAATCGAATATTCATGTGATTGGAAACGTCAGGAAAGTGGTAAGGTACTGTTTTCTATCAGTTGGCAAGCTGCGCACACAATCCCAGTGTTGTACAGCTTCCTTCTTCACCTTTCCGATGCTGCCGCTCTCTCCGGCTCCCGGAGCCAAAGAAGCGGCTTCTTTGCGCAAAGACGATTGTACCGCTCACAGTGCTCTCTTAGCGCCGCTTCTGCCGAAAGAAGCCCGGGAGCGGCTCTTAGCTCCGGAGAGCATCGTACCTTCGTCTTTAGCGTCTTTTCTGGTCTACATCCTAGCAGAAAGCTTTTCCACTCTGTCTGGCAAGGAAAACCTGCGGGAGCACAGAAAACATCTCCCATCGTCTTCTGGACGTTGCACAGAGGTCTGCCAAGTGCTTGGCATGAAGGAAAGAAAAGTTGTCCAAAACAGCTTCCAATCGAATATTCATGTGATTGGAAACGTCAGGAAAGTAGTAAGGTACTGTTTTCTATCAGTTGGCAAGCTGCGCACACAATCCCAGTGTTGTACAGCTTCCTTCTTCACCTTTCCGATGCTGCCGCTCTCTCCGGCTCCCGGAGCCCAAGAAGCGGCTTCTTCGCGCAAAGACGATTGTACCGCTCACAGTGCTCTCTTAGCGCCGCTTCTGCCGAAAGAAGCCCGGGAGCGGCTCTTAGCTCCGGAGAGCATCGTACCTTCGTCTTTAGCGTCTTTTGTGGTCTACATCCTAGCAGAAAGCTTTTCCACTCTGTCTGGCAAGGAAAACCTGCGGGAGCACAGAAAACATCTCCCATCGTCTTCTGGACGTTGCACGGAGGTCTGCCAAGTGCTTGGCATGAAGGAAAGAAAAGTTGTCCAAAACAGCTTCCAATCGAATATTCATGTGATTGGAAACGTCAGGAAAGTGTAAGGTACTGTTTTCTATCAGTTGGCAAGCTGCGCACACAATCGCAGTGTTGTACAGCTTCCTTCTTCACCTTTGCGATGCTGCCGCTCTCTCCGGCTCCCGGAGCCGAAGAAGCGGCTTCTTCGCGCAAAGACGATTGTACCGCTCACAGTGCTCTCTTAGCGCCGCTTCTGCCGAAAGAAGCCCGGGAGCGGCTCTTAGCTCCGGAGAGCATCGTACCTTCGTCTTTAGCGTCTTTTGTGGTCTACGTCCTAGCAGAAAGCTTTTCCACTCTGTCTGGCAAGGAAAACCTGCGGGAGCACAGAAAACATCTCCCATCGTCTTCTGGACGTTGCACGGAGGTCTGCCAAGTGCTTGGCATGAAGGAAAGAAAAGTTGTCCAAAACAGCTTCCAATCGAATATTCATGTGATTGGAAACGTCAGGAAAGTGTAAGGTACTGTTTTCTATCAGTTGGCAAGCTGCGCACACAATCCCAGTGTTGTACAGCTTCCTTCTTCACCTTTCCGATGCTGCCGCTCTCTCCGGCTCCCGGAGCCGAAGAAGCGGCTTCTTCGCGCAAAGACGATTGTACCGCTCACAGTGCTCTCTAAGCCCCGCTTCTGCCGAAAGAAGCCCGGGAGCGGCTCTTAGCTCCGGAGAGCATCGTACCTTCGTCTTTAGCGTCTTTTGTGCTCTACGTCCTAGCAGAAAGCTTTTCCACTCTGTCTGGCAAGGAAAACCTGCGGGAGCACAGAAAACATCTCCCATCGTCTTCTGGACGTTGCACGGAGGTCTGCCAAGTGTTTGGCATGAAGGAAAGAAAAGTTGTCCAAAACAGCTTCCAATCGAATATTCATGTGATTGGAAACGTCAGGAAAGTGTAAGGTACTGTTTTCTATCAGTTGGCAAGCTGCGCACACAATCCCAGTGTTGTACAGCTTCCTTCTTCACCTTTGCGATGCTGCCGCTCTCTCTGGCTCCCGGAGCGGAAGAAGCGGCTTCTTTGCGCAAAGACGATTGTACCGCTCACAGTGCTCTCTTAGCGCCGCTTCTGCCGAAAGAAGCCCGGCAGCGGCTCTTAGCTCCGGAGAGCATCGTACCTGCGTCTTTAGCGTCTTTTGTGGTCTACATCCTAGCAGAAAGCTTTTCCACTCTGTCTGGCAAGGAAAACCTGCGGGAGCACAGAAAACATCTCCCATCGTCTTCTGGACGTTGCACGGAGGTCTGCCAAGTGTTTGGCATGAAGGAAAGAAAAGTTGTCCAAAACAGCTTCCAATCGAATATTCATGTGATTGGAAACGTCAGGAAAGTGGTAAGGTACTGTTTTCTATCAGTTGGCAAGCTGCGCACACAATCCCAGTGTTGTAAGCTTCCTTCTTCACCTTTCCTATGCTGCCGCTCTCTCCGGCTCCCGGAGCCCAAGAAGCGGCTTCTTTGCGCAAAGACGATTGTACCGCTCACAGTGCTCTCTTAGCGCCGCTTCTGCCGAAAGAAGCCCGGGAGCGGCTCTTAGCTCCGGAGAGCATCGTACCTTCGTCTTTAGCGTCTTTTCTGGTCTACATCCTAGCAGAAAGCTTTTCCACTCTGTCTGGCAAGGAAAACCTGCGGGAGCACAGAAAACATCTCCCATCGTCTTCTGGACGTTGCACAGAGGTCTGCAAAGTGTTTGGCATGAAGGAAAGAAAAGTTGTCCAAAACAGCTTCCAATCGAATATTCATGTGATTGGAAACGTCAGGAAAGTGGTAAGGTACTGTTTTCTATCAGTTGGCAAGCTGCGCACACAATCCCAGTGTTGTACAGCTTCCTTCTTCACCTTTCCGATGCTGCCGCTCTCTCCGGCTCCCGGAGCCCAAGAAGCGGCTTCTTTGCGCAAAGACGATTGTAGCGCTCACAGTGCTCTCTTAGCGCCGCTTCTGCCGAAAGAAGCCCGGGAGCGGCTCTTAGCTCCGGAGAGCATCGTACCTTCGTCTTTAGCGTCTTTTGTGGTCTACATCCTAGCAGAAAGCTTTTCCACTCTGTCTGGCAAGGAAAACCTGCGGGAGCACAGAAAACATCTCCCATCGTCTTCTGGACGTTGCACAGAGGTCTGCCAAGTGCTCGGCATGAAGGAAAGAAAAGTTGTCCAAAACAGCTTCCAATTAAATATTCATGTGATTGGAAACATCAGGAAAGTAGTAAGGTACTGTTTTCTATCAGTTGGCAAGCTGCGCACACAATCCCAGTGTTGTACAGCTTCCTTCTTCACTTTTCCGATGCTGCCGCTCTCTCCGGCTCCAGGAGCCGCAGAAGCGGCTTCTTCGCGCAAAGACGATTGTACCGCTCACAGTGCTCTCTTAGCGCCGCTTCTGCCGAAAGAAGCCCGGGAGCGGCTCTTAGCTCCGGAGAGCATCGTACCTTCGTCTTTAGCGTCTTTTGTGGTCTACATCCTAGCAGAAAGCTTTTCCACTCTGTCTGGCAAGGAAAACCTGCGGGAGCACAGAAAACATCTCCCATCGTCTTCTGGACGTTGCACGGAGGTCTGCCAAGTGTTTGGCATGAAGGAAAGAAAAGTTGTCCAAAACAGCTTCCAATCGAAGATTCATGTGATTGGAAACATCAGGAAAGTGGTAAGGTACTGTTTTCTATCAGTTGGCAAGCTGCGCACACAATCCCAGTGTTGTACAGCTTCCTTCTTCACCTTTCCGATGCTGCCGCTCTCTCCGGCTCCCGGAGACCAAGAAGCGGCTTCTTCGCGCAAAGACGATTGTACCGCTCACAGTGCTCTCTTAGCGCCACTTCTGCCGAAAGAAGCCCGGGAGCGGCTCTTAGCTCCGGAGAGCATCGTACCTTCGTCTTTAGCGTCTTTTGTGGTCTACATCCTAGCAGAAAGCTTTTCCACTCTGTCTGGCAAGGAAAACCTGCGGGAGCACAGAAAACATCTCCCATCGTCTTCTGGACGTTGCACAGAGGTCTGCAAAGTGTTTGGCATGAAGGAAAGAAAAGTTGTCCAAAACAGCTTCCAATCGAATATTCATGTGATTGGAAACGTCAGGAAAGTGGTAAGGTACTGTTTTCTATCAGTTGGCAAGCTGCGCACACAATCCCAGTGTTGTACAGCTTCCTTCTTCACCTTTCCGATGCTGCCGCTCTCTCCGGCTCCCGGAGCCGAAGAAGCGGCTTCTTTGCGCAAAGACGATTGTACCGCTCACAGTGCTCTCTTAGCGCCGCTTCTGCCGAAAGAAGCCCGGGAGCGGCTCTTAGCTCCGGAGAGCATCGTACCTTCGTCTTTAGCGTCTTTTGTGGTCTACATCCTAGCAGAAAGCTTTTCCACTCTGTCTGGCAAGGAAAACCTGCGGGAGCACAGAAAACATCTCCCATCGTCTTCTGGACGTTGCACAGAGGTCTGCCAAGTGCTTGGCATGAAGGAAAGAAAAGTTGTCCAAAACAGCTTCCAATTGAATATTCATGTGATTGGAAACGTCAGGAAAGTAGTAAGGTACTGTTTTCTATCAGTTGGCAAGCTGCGCACACAATCCCAGTGTTGTACAGCTTCCTTCTTCACCTTTCCAATGCTGCCGCTCTCTCCGGCTCCAGGAGCCGCAGAAGCGGCTTCTTCGCGCAAAGACGATTGTACCGCTCACAGTGCTCTCTTAGCGCCGCTTCTGCCGAAAGAAGCCCGGGAGCGGCTCTTAGCTCCGGAGAGCATCGTACCTTCGTCTTTAGCGTCTTTTGTGGTCTACATCCTAGCAGAAAGCTTTTCCACTCTGTCTGGCAAGGAAAACCTGCGGGAGCACAGAAAACATCTCCCATCGTCTTCTGGACGTTGCACGGAGGTCTGCCAAGTGTTTGGCATGAAGGAAAGAAAAGTTGTCCAAAACAGCTTCCAATCGAAGATTCATGTGATTGGAAACGTCAGGAAAGTGGTAAGGTACTGTTTTCTATCAGTTGGCAAGCTGCGCACACAATCCCAGTGTTGTACAGCTTCCTTCTTCACCTTTCCGATGCTGCCGCTCTCTCCGGCTCCCGGAGCCGAAGAAGCGGCTTCTTCGCGCAAAGACGATTGTACCGCTCACAGTGCTCTCTTAGCGCTGCTTCTGCCGAAAGAAGCCCGGCAGCGGCTCTTAGCTCCGGAGAGCATCGTACCTTCGTCTTTAGCGTCTTTTGTGGTCTACATCCTAGCAGAAAGCTTTTCCACTCTGTCTGGCAAGGAAAACCTGCGGGAGCACAGAAAACATCTCCCATCGTCTTCTGGACGTTGCACGGAGGTCTGCCAAGTGTTTGGCATGAAGGAAAGAAAAGTTGTCCAAAACAGCTTCCAATCGAAGATTCATGTGATTGGAAACGTCAGGAAAGTGGTAAGGTACTGTTTTCTATCAGTTGGCAAGCTGCGCACACAATCGCAGTGTTGTACAGCTTCCTTCTTCACCTTTCCGATGCTGCCGCTCTCTCCGGCTCCCGGAGCGGAAGAAGCGGCTTCTTTGCGCAAAGACGATTGTACCGCTCACAGTGCTCTCTTAGCGCCGCTTCTGCCGAAAGAAGCCCGGCAGCGGCTCTTAGCTCCAGAGAGCATCGTACCTTCGTCTTTAGCGTCTTTTGTGGTCTACATCCTAGCAGAAAGCTTTTCCACTCTGTCTGGCAAGGAAAACCTGCGGGAGCACAGAAAACATCTCCCATCGTGTTCTGGACGTTGCACGGAGGTCTGCCAAGTGTTTGGCATGAAAGAAAAGAAAAGTTGTCCAAAACAGCTTCCAATCGAATATTCATGTGATTGGAAACGTCAGGAAAGTGGTAAGGTACTGTTTTCTATCAGTTGGCAAGCTGCGCACACAATCCCAGTGTTGTACAGCTTCCTTCTTCACCTTTCCGATGCTGCCGCTCTCTCCGGCTCCTGGAGCCGAAGAAGCGGCTTCTTCGCGCAAAGACGATTGTACCGCTCACAGTGCTCTCTTAGCGCCGCTTCTGCCGAAAGAAGCCCGGGAGCGGCTCTTAGCTCCGGAGAGCATCGTACCTTCGTCTTTAGCGTCTTTTGTGGTCTACATCCTAGCAGAAAGCTTTTCCACTCTGTCTGGCAAGGAAAACCTGCGGGAGCACAGAAAACATCTCCCATCGTCTTCTGGACGTTGCACGGAGGTCTGCCAAGTGCTTGGCATGAAGGAAAGAAAAGTTGTCCAAAACAGCTTCCAATCGAATATTCATGTGATTGGAAACGTCAGGAAAGTGTAAGGTACTGTTTTCTATCAGTTGGCAAGCTGCGCACACAATCCCAGTGTTGTACAGCTTCCTTCTTCACCTTTCCGATGCTGCCGCTCTCTCCGGCTCCCGGAGGCGAAGAAGCGGCTTCTTCGCGCAAAGACGATTGTACCGCTCACAGTGCTCTCTTAGCGCCGCTTCTGCCGAAAGAAGCCCGGCAGCGGCTCTTAGCTCCGGAGAGCATCGTACCTTCGTCTTTAGCGTCTTTTGTGGTCTACGTCCTAGCAGAAAGCTTTTCCACTCTGTCTGGCAAGGAAAACCTGCGGGAGCACAGAAAACATCTCCCATCGTCTTCTGGACGTTGCACGGAGGTCTGCCAAGTGTTTGGCATGAAGGAAAGAAAAGTTGTCCAAAACAGCTTCCAATCGAATATTCATGTGATTGGAAACGTCAGGAAAGTGTAAGGTACTGTTTTCTATCAGTTGGCAAGCTGCGCACACAATCCCAGTGTTGTACACCTTCCTTCTTCACCTTTCCGATGCTGCCGCTCTCTCCGGCTCCCGGAGCCGCAGAAGCGGCTTCTTCGCGCAAAGACGATTGTACCGCTCACAGTGCTCTCTAAGCCCCGCTTCTGCCGAAAGAAGCCCGGGAGCGGCTCTTAGCTCCGGAGAGCATCGTACCTTCGTCTTTAGCGTCTTTTGTGGTCTACGTCCTAGCAGAAAGCTTTTCCACTCTGTCTGGCAAGGAAAACCTGCGGGAGCACAGAAAACATCTCCCATCGTCTTCTGGACGTTGCACGGAGGTCTGCCAAGTGCTTGGCATGAAGGAAAGAAAAGTTGTCCAAAACAGCTTCCAATCGAATATTCATGTGATTGGAAACGTCAGGAAAGTGTAAGGTACTGTTTTCTATCAGTTGGCAAGCTGCGCACACAATCCCAGTGTTGTACAGCTTCCTTCTTCACCTTTCCGATGCTGCCGCTCTCTCCGGCTCCCGGAGCCGAAGAAGCGGCTTCTTTGCGCAAAGACGATTGTACCGCTCACAGTGCTCTCTAAGCCCCGCTTCTGCCGAAAGAAGCCTGGGAGCGGCTCTTAGCTCCGGAGAGCATCGTACCTTCGTCTTTAGCGTCTTTTGTGGTCTACGTCCTAGCAGAAAGCTTTTCCACTCTGTCTGGCAAGGAAAACCTGCGGAAGCACAGAAAACATCTCCCATCGTCTTCTGGACGTTGCACGGAGGTCTGCCAAGTGTTTGGCATGAAGGAAAGAAAAGTTGTCCAAAACAGCTTCCAATCGAATATTCATGTGATTGGAAACGTCAGGAAAGTGTAAGGTACTGTTTTCTATCAGTTGGCAAGCTGCGCACACAATCCCAGTGTTGTACAGCTTCCTTCTTCACCTTTCCGATGCTGCCGCTCTCTCTGGCTCCCGGAGCGGAAGAAGCGGCTTCTTTGCGCAAAGACGATTGTACCGCTCACAGTGCTCTCTTAGCGCCGCTTCTGCCGAAAGAAGCCCGGGAGCGGCTCTTAGCTCCGGAGAGCATCGTACCTTCGTCTTTAGCGTCTTTTGTGGTCTACATCCTAGCAGAAAGCTTTTCCACTCTGTCTGGCAAGGAAAACCTGCGGGAGCACAGAAAACATCTCCCATCGTCTTCTGGACGTTGCACGGAGGTCTGCCAAGTGTTTGGCATGAAGCAAAGAAAAGTTGTCCAAAACAGCTTCCAATCGAATATTCATGTGATTGGAAACGTCAGGAAAGTGGTAAGGTACTGTTTTCTATCAGTTGGCAAGCTGCGCACACAATCCCAGTGTTGTACAGCTTCCTTCTTCACCTTTCCGATGCTGCCGCTCTCTCCGGCTCCCGGAGCCGAAGAAGCGGCTTCTTTGCGCAAAGACGATTGTACCGCTCACAGTGCTCTCTTAGCGCCGCTTCTGCCGAAAGAAGCCCGGGAGCGGCTCTTAGCTCCGGAGAGCATCGTACCTTCGTCTTTAGCGTCTTTTGTGGTCTACATCCTAGCAGAAAGCTTTTCCACTCTGTCTGGCAAGGAAAACCTGCGGGAGCACAGAAAACATCTCCCATCGTCTTCTGGACGTTGCACAGAGGTCTGCCAAGTGCTTGGCATGAAGGAAAGAAAAGTAGTCCAAAACAGCTTCCAATCGAATATTCATGTGATTGGAAACGTCAGGAAAGTAGTAAGGTACTGTTTTCTATCAGTTGGCAAGCTGCGCACACAATCCCAGTGTTGTACAGCTTCCTTCTTCACCTTTCCGATGCTGCCGCTCTCTCCGGCTCCCGGAGCCGAAGAAGCGGCTTCTTCGCGCAAAGACGATTGTACCGCTCACAGTGCTCTCTTAGCGCCGCTTCTGCCGAAAGAAGCCCGGGAGCGGCTCTTAGCTCCGGAGAGCATCGTACCTTCGTCTTTAGCGTCTTTTGTGGTCTACATCCTAGCAGAAAGCTTTTCCACTCTGTCTGGCAAGGAAAACCTGCGGGAGCACAGAAAACATCTCCCATCGTCTTCTGGACGTTGCACGGAGGTCTGCCAAGTGTTTGGCATGAAGGAAAGAAAAGTTGTCCAAAACAGCTTCCAATCGAATATTCATGTGATTGGAAACGTCAGGAAAGTGGTAAGGTACTGTTTTCTATCAGTTGGCAAGATGCGCACACAATCCCAGTGTTGTACAGCTTCCTTCTTCACCTTTCCGATGCTGCCGCTCTCTCCGGCTCCCGGAGCCAAAGAAGCGGCTTCTTTGCGCAAAGACGATTGTACCGCTCACAGTGCTCTCTTAGCGCCGCTTCTGCCGAAAGAAGCCCGGGAGCGGCTCTTAGCTCCGGAGAGCATCGTACCTTCGTCTTTAGCGTCTTTTCTGGTCTACATCCTAGCAGAAAGCTTTTCCACTCTGTCTGGCAAGGAAAACCTGCGGGAGCACAGAAAACATCTCCCATCGTCTTCTGGACGTTGCACAGAGGTCTGCCAAGTGCTTGGCATGAAGGAAAGAAAAGTTGTCCAAAACAGCTTCCAGTCGAATATTCATGTGATTGGAAACGTCAGGAAAGTGGTAAGGTACTGTTTTCTATCAGTTGGCAAGCTGCGCACACAATCCCAGTGTTGTACAGCTTCTTTCTTCATCTTTGCGATGCTGCCGCTCTCTCCGGCTCCCGAAGCCGGAGAAGCGGCTTCTTCGCGCAAAGACGATTGTACCGCTCACAGTGCTCTCTTAGCGCCGCTTCTGCCGAAAGAAGCCCGGCAGCGGCTCTTAGCTCCGGAGAGCATCGTACCTTCGTCTTTAGCGTCTTTTCTGGTCTACATCCTAGCAGAAAGCTTTTCCACTCTGTCTGGCAAGGAAAACCTGCGCGAGCACAGAAAACATCTCCCATCGTCTTCTGGACCATGCACGGAGGTCTGCCAAGTGTTTGGCATGAAGGAAAGAAAAGTTGTCCAAAACATCTTCCAATCGAATATTCATGTGATTGGAAACGTCAGGAAAGTGTAAGGTACTCTTTTCTATCAGTTGGCAAGCTGCGCACACAATCCCAGTGTTGTATAGCTTCCTTCTTCACCTTTCCGATGCTGCCGCTCTCTCCGGCTCCCGGAGCCGAAGAAGCGGCTTCTTCGCGCAAAGACGATTGTACCGCTCACAGTGCTCTCTTAGCGCCGCTTCTGCCGAAAGAAGCCCGGGAGCGGCTCTTAGCTCCGGAGAGCATCGTACCTTCGTCTTTAGCGTCTTTTGTGGTCTACGTCCTAGCAGAAAGCTTTTCCACTCTGTCTGGCAAGGAAAACCTGCGGGAGCACAGAAAACATCTCCCATCGTCTTCTGGACGTTGCACGGAGGTCTGCCAAGTGTTTGGCATGAAGGAAAGAAAAGTTGTCCAAAACAGCTTCCAATCGAATATTCATGTGATTGGAAACGTCAGGAAAGTGGTAAGGTACTGTTTTCTATCAGTTGGCAAGCTGCGCACACAATCCCAGTGTTGTACAGCTTCCTTCTTCACCTTTCCGATGCTGCCGCTCTCTCCGGCTCCCGGAGCCGAAGAAGCGGCTTCTTCGCGCAAAGACGATTGTACCGCTCACAGTGCTAACTTAGCGCCGCTTCTGCCAAAAGAAGCCCGGCAGCGGCTCTTAGCTCCGGAGAGCATCGTACCTTCGTCTTTAGCGTCTTTTGTGGTCTACGTCCAAGCAGAAAGCTTTTCAACTCTGTCTGGCAAGGAAAACCTGCGGGAGCACAGAAAACATCTCCCATCGTGTTCTGGATGTTGCACGGAGGTCTGCCAAGTGCTTGGCATGAAGGAAAGAAAAGTTGTCCAAAACAGCTTCCAATCGAAGATTCATGTGATTGGAAACGTCAGGAAAGTGTAAGGTACTGTTTTCTATCAGTTGGCAAGCTGCGCACACAATCCCAGTGTTGTACAGCTTCCTTCTTCACCTTTCCGATGCTGCCGCTCTCTCCGGCTCCCGGAGCCGAAGAAGCGGCTTCTTCGCGCAAAGACGATTGTACCGCTCACAGTGCTCTCTTAGCGCCGCTTCTGCCGAAAGAAGCCCGGCAGCGGCTCTTAGCTCCGGAGAGCATCGTACCTTCGTCTTTAGCGTCTTTTGTGGTCTACATCCTAGCAGAAAGCTTTTCCACTCTGTCTGGCAAGGAAAACCTGCGGGAGCACAGAAAACATCTCCCATCGTCTTCTGGACGTTGCACAGAGGTCTGCCAAGTGCTTGGCATGAAGGAAAGAAAAGTTGTCCAAAACAGCTTCCAATCGAATATTCATGTGATTGGAAACGTCAGGAAAGTGGTAGGTACTGTTTTCTATCAGTTGGCAAGCTGCGCACACAATCCCAGTGTTGTATAGCTTCCTTCTTCACCTTTCCGATGCTGCCGCTCTCTCCGGCTCCCGGAGCCGAAGAAGCGGCTTCTTTGCGCAAAGACGATTGTACCGCTCACAGTGCTCTCTTAGCGCCGCTTCTGCCGAAAGAAGCCCGGGAGCGGCTCTTAGCTCCGGAGAGCATCGTACCTTCGTCTTTAGCGTCTTTTGTGGTCTACATCCTAGCAGAAAGCTTTTCCACTCTGTCTGGCAAGGAAAACCTGCGGGAGCACAGAAAACATCTCCCATCGTGTTCTGGATGTTGCACGGAGGTCTGCCAAGTGCTTGGCATGAAGGAAAGAAAAGTTGTCCAAAACAGCTTCCAATCGAAGATTCATGTGATTGGAAACGTCAGGAAAGTGTAAGGTACTGTTTTCTATCAGTTGGCAAGCTGCGCACACAATCCCAGTGTTGTACAGCTTCCTTCTTCACCTTTCCGATGCTGCCGCTCTCTCCGGCTCCCGGAGCCGAAGAAGCGGCTTCTTCGCGCAAAGACGATTGTACCGCTCACAGTGCTCTCTTAGCGCCGCTTCTGCCGAAAGAAGCCCGGCAGCGGCTCTTAGCTCCGGAGAGCATCGTACCTTCGTCTTTAGCGTCTTTTGTGGTCTACATCCTAGCAGAAAGCTTTTCCACTCTGTCTGGCAAGGAAAACCTGCGGGAGCACAGAAAACATCTCCCATCGTCTTCTGGACGTTGCACAGAGGTCTGCCAAGTGCTTGGCATGAAGGAAAGAAAAGTTGTCCAAAACAGCTTCCAATCGAATATTCATGTGATTGGAAACGTCAGGAAAGTGGTAGGTACTGTTTTCTATCAGTTGGCAAGCTGCGCACACAATCCCAGTGTTGTATAGCTTCCTTCTTCACCTTTCCGATGCTGCCGCTCTCTCCGGCTCCCGGAGCCGAAGAAGCGGCTTCTTCGCGCAAAGACGATTGTACCGCTCACAGTGCTCTCTTAGCGCCGCTTCTGCCGAAAGAAGCCCGGGAGCGGCTCTTAGCTCCGGAGAGCATCGTACCTTCGTCTTTAGCGTCTTTTGTGGTCTACATCCTAGCAGAAAGCTTTTCCACTCTGTCTGGCAAGGAAAACCTGCGGGAGCACAGAAAACATCTCCCATCGTCTTCTGGACGTTGCACAGAGGTCTGCCAAGTGCTTGGCATGAAGGAAAGAAAAGTTGTCCAAAACAGCTTCCAATCGAATATTCATGTGATTGGAAACGTCAGGAAAGTAGTAAGGTACTGTTTTCTATCAGTTGGCAAGCTGCGCACACAATCCCAGTGTTGTATAGCTTCCTTCTTCACCTTTCCGATGCTGCCGCTCTCTCCGGCTCCCGGAGCCGAAGAAGCGGCTTCTTTGCGCAAAGACGATTGTACCGCTCACAGTGCTCTCTTAGCGCCGCTTCTGCCGAAAGAAGCCCGGCAGCGGCTCTTAGCTCCGGAGAGCATCGTACCTTCGTCTTTAGCGTCTTTTGTGGTCTACGTCCTAGCAGAAAGCTTTTCCACTCTGTCTGGCAAGGAAAACCTGCGGGAGCACAGAAAACATCTCCCATCGTCTTCTGGACGTTGCACGGAGGTCTGCCAAGTGTTTGGCATGAAGGAAAGAAAAGTTGTCCAAAACAGCTTCCAATTGAAGATTCATGTGATTGGAAACGTCAGGAAAGTGGTAAGGTACTGTTTTCTATCAGTTGGCAAGCTGCGCACACAATCCCAGTGTTGTACAGCTTCCTTCTTCACCTTTCCGATGCTGCCGCTCTCTCCGGCTCCCGGAGCCCAAGAAGCGGCTTCTTCGCGCAAAGACGATTGTACCGCTCACAGTGCTCTCTTAGCGCCGCTTCTGCCGAAAGAAGCCCGGGAGCGGCTCTTAGCTCCGGAGAGCATCGTACCTTCGTCTTTAGCGTCTTTTGTGGTCTACATCCTAGCAGAAAGCTTTTCCACTCTGTCTGGCAAGGAAAACCTGCGGGAGCACAGAAAACATCTCCCATCGTCTTCTGGACGTTGCACGGAGGTCTGCCAAGTGCTTGGCATGAAGGAAAGAAAAGTTGTCCAAAACAGCTTCCAATCGAATATTCATGTGATTGGAAACGTCAGGAAAGTGTAAGGTACTGTTTTCTATCAGTTGGCAAGCTGCGCACACAATCCCAGTGTTGTACAGCTTCCTTCTTCACCTTTCCGATGCTGCCGCTCTCTCCGGCTCCCGGAGCCGAAGAAGCGGCTTCTTCGCGCAAAGACGATTGTACCGCTCACAGTGCTCTCTTAGCGCCGCTTCTGCCGAAAGAAGCCCGGCAGCGGCTCTTAGCTCCGGAGAGCATCGTACCTTCGTCTTTAGCGTCTTTTGTGGTCTACGTCCTAGCAGAAAGCTTTTCCACTCTGTCTGGCAAGGAAAACCTGCGGGAGCACAGAAAACATCTCCCATCGTCTTCTGGACGTTGCACGGAGGTCTGCCAAGTGTTTGGCATGAAGGAAAGAAAAGTTGTCCAAAACAGCTTCCAATCGAATATTCATGTGATTGGAAACGTCAGGAAAGTGTAAGGTACTGTTTTCTATCAGTTGGCAAGCTGCGCACACAATCCCAGTGTTGTACAGCTTCCTTCTTCACCTTTGCGATGCTGCCGCTCTCTCCGGCTCCCGGAGCCGAAGAAGCGGCTTCTTCGCGCAAAGACGATTGTACCGCTCACAGTGCTCTCTTAGCGCCGCTTCTGCCGAAAGAAGCCCGGCAGCGGCTCTTAGCTCCGGAGAGCATCGTACCTTCGTCTTTAGCGTCTTTTGTGGTCTACGTCCTAGCAGAAAGCTTTTCCACTCTGTCTGGCAAGGAAAACCTGCGGGAGCACAGAAAACATCTCCCATCGTCTTCTGGACGTTGCACGGAGGTCTGCCAAGTGTTTGGCATGAAGGAAAGAAAAGTTGTCCAAAACAGCTTCCAATCGAATATTCATGTGATTGGAAACGTCAGGAAAGTGTAAGGTACTGTTTTCTATCAGTTGGCAAGCTGCGCACACAATCCCAGTGTTGTACAGCTTCCTTCTTCACCTTTGCGATGCTGCCGCTCTCTCCGGCTCCCGGAGCCGAAGAAGCGGCTTCTTCGCGCAAAGACGATTGTACCGCTCACAGTGCTCTCTTAGCGCCGCTTCTGCCGAAAGAAGCCCGGGAGCGGCTCTTAGCTCCGGAGAGCATCGTACCTTCGTCTTTAGCGTCTTTTGTGGTCTACGTCCTAGCAGAAAGCTTTTCCACTCTGTCTGGCAAGGAAAACCTGCGGGAGCACAGAAAACATCTCCCATCGTCTTCTGGACGTTGCACGGAGGTCTGCCATGTGCTTGGCATGAAGGAAAGAAAAGTTGTCCAAAACAGCTTCCAATCGAATATTCATGTGATTGGAAACGTCAGGAAAGTGTAAGATACTGTTTTCTATCAGTTGGCAAGCTGCGCACACAATCCCAGTGTTGTACAGCTTCCTTCTTCACCTTTCCGATGCTGCCGCTCTCTCCGGCTCCCGGAGCGGAAGAAGCGGCTTCTTCGCGCAAAGACGATTGTACCGCTCACAGTGCTCTCTTAGCGCCGCTTCTGCCGAAAGAAGCCCGGCAGCGGCTCTTAGCTCCGGAGAGCATCGTACCTTCGTCTTTAGCGTCTTTTGTGGTCTACATCCTAGCAGAAAGCTTTTCCACTCTGTCTGGCAAGGAAAACCTGCGCGAGCACAGAAAACATCTCCCATCGTCTTCTGGACGTTGCACGGAGGTCTGCCAAGTGTTTGGCATGAAGGAAAGAAAAGTTGTCCAAAACAGCTTCCAATCGAATATTCGTGTGATTGGAAACGTCAGGAAAGTGTAAGGTACTGTTTTCTATCAGTTGGCAAGCTGCGCACACAATCCCAGTGTTGTACAGCTTCCTTCTTCACCTTTCCGATGCTGCCGCTCTCTCTGGCTCCAGGAGCCGCAGAAGCGGCTTCTTCGCGCAAAGACGATTGTACCGCTCACAGTGCTCTCTTAGCGCCGCTTCTGCCGAAAGAAGCCCGGGAGCGGCTCTTAGCTCCGGAGAGCATCGTACCTTCGTCTTTAGCGTCTTTTGTGGTCTACATCCTAGCAGAAAGCTTTTCCACTCTGTCTGGCAAGGAAAACCTGCGGGAGCACAGAAAACATCTCCCATCGTCTTCTGGACGTTGCACAGAGGTCTGCCAAGTGTTTGGCATGAAGGAAAGAAAAGTTGTCCAAAACAGCTTCCAATCGAAGATTCATGTGATTGGAAACGTCAGGAAAGTGGTAAGGTACTGTTTTCTATCAGTTGGCAAGCTGCGCACACAATCCCAGTGTTGTACAGCTTCCTTCTTCACCTTTCCGATGCTGCCGCTCTCTCCGGCTCCTGGAGCCGAAGAAGCGGCTTCTTCGCGCAAAGACGATTGTACCGCTCACAGTGCTCTCTTAGCGCCGCTTCTGCCGAAAGAAGCCCGGGAGCGGCTCTTAGCTCCGGAGAGCATCGTACCTTCGTCTTTAGCGTCTTTTGTGGTCTACATCCTAGCAGAAAGCTTTTCCAATCTGTCTGGCAAGGAAAACCTGCGGGAGCACAGAAAACATCTCCCATCGTCTTCTGGACGTTGCACGGAGGTCTGCCAAGTGCTTGGCATGAAGGAAAGAAAAGTTGTCCAAAACAGCTTCCAATCGAAGATTCATGTGATTGGAAACGTCAGGAAAGTGTAAGGTACTGTTTTCTATCAGTTGGCAAGCTGCGCACACAATCCCAGTGTTGTACAGCTTCCTTCTTCACCTTTCCGATGCTGCCGCTCTCTCCGGCTCCCGGAGCCGAAGAAGCGGCTTCTTCGCGCAAAGACGATTGTACCGCTCACAGTGCTCTCTTAGCGCCGCTTCTGCCGAAAGAAGCCCGGCAGCGGCTCTTAGCTCCGGAGAGCATCGTACCTTCGTCTTTAGCGTCTTTTGTGGTCTACGTCCTAGCAGAAAGCTTTTCCACTCTGTCTGGCAAGGAAAACCTGCGGGAGCACAGAAAACATCTCCCATCGTCTTCTGGACGTTGCACGGAGGTCTGCCAAGTGTTTGGCATGAAGGAAAGAAAAGTTGTCCAAAACAGCTTCCAATCGAATATTCATGTGATTGGAAACGTCAGGAAAGTGGTAAGGTACTGTTTTCTATCAGTTGGCAAGCTGCGCACACAATCCCAGTGTTGTACAGCTTCCTTCTTCACCTTTCCGATGCTGCCGCTCTCTCCGGCTCCCGGAGCCGCAGAAGCGGCTTCTTCGCGCAAAGACGATTGTACCGCTCACAGTGCTCTCTTAGCGCCGCTTCTGCCGAAAGAAGCCCGGCAGCGGCTCTTATCTCCGGAGAGCATCGTACTTTCGTCTTTAGCGTCTTTTGTGGTCTACATCCTAGCAGAAAGCTTTTCCACTCTGTCTGGCAAGGAAAACCTGCGGGAGCACAGAAAACATCTCCCATCGTCTTCTGGACTTTGCACGGAGGTCTGCCAAGTGCTTGGCATGAAGGAAAGAAAAGTTGTCCAAAACAGCTTCCAATCGAATATTCATGTGATTGGAAACGTCAGGAAAGTGTAAGGTACTGTTTTCTATCAGTTGGCAAGCTGCGCACACAATCCCAGTGTTGTACAGCTTCCTTCTTCACCTTTCCGATGCTGCCGCTCTCTCCGGCTCCCGGAGCCCAAGAAGCGGCTTCTTTGCGCAAAGACGATTGTACCGCTCACAGTGCTCTCTAAGCCCCGCTTCTGCCGAAAGAAGCCCGGGAGCGGCTCTTAGCTCCGGAGAGCATCGTACCTTCGTCTTTAGCGTCTTTTGTGGTCTACGTCCTAGCAGAAAGCTTTTCCACTCTGTCTGGCAAGGAAAACCTGCGGGAGCACAGAAAACATCTCCCATCGTCTTCTGGACGTTGCACGGAGGTCTGCCAAGTGTTTGGCATGAAGGAAAGAAAAGTTGTCCAAAACAGCTTCCAATCGAATATTCATGTGATTGGAAACGTCAGGAAAGTGTAAGGTACTGTTTTCTATCAGTTGGCAAGCTGCGCACACAATCCCAGTTTTGTACAGCTTCCTTCTTCACCTTTCCGATGCTGCCGCTCTCTCCGGCTCCCGGAGCGGAAGAAGCGGCTTCTTCGCGCAAAGACGATTGTACCGCTCACAGTGCTCTCTTAGCGCCGCTTCTGCCGAAAGAAGCCCGGGAGCGGCTCTTAGCTCCGGAGAGCATCGTACCTTCGTCTTTAGCGTCTTTTGTGGTCTACATCCTAGCAGAAAGCTTTTCCACTCTGTCTGGCAAGGAAAACCTGCGGGAGCACAGAAAACATCTCCCATCGTCTTCTGGACGTTGCACAGAGGTCTGCCAAGTGCTTGGCATGAAGGAAAGAAAAGTTGTCCAAAACAGCTTCCAATCGAATATTCATGTGATTGGAAACGTCAGGAAAGTAGTAAGGTACTGTTTTCTATCAGTTGGCAAGCTGCGCACACAATCCCAGTGTTGTACAGCTTCCTTCTTCACCTTTCCGATGCTGCCGCTCTCTCCGGCTCCCGGAGCCGAAGAAGCGGCTTCTTCGCGCAAAGACGATTGTACCGCTCACAGTGCTCTCTTAGCGCCGCTTCTGCCGAAAGAAGCCCGGGAGCGGCTCTTAGCTCCGGAGAGCATCGTACCTTCGTCTTTAGCGTCTTTTGTGGTCTACATCCTAGCAGAAAGCTTTTCCACTCTGTCTGGCAAGGAAAACCTGCGGGAGCACAGAAAACATCTCCCATCGTCTTCTGGACGTTGCACGGAGGTCTGCCAAGTGTTTGGCATGAAGGAAAGAAAAGTTGTCCAAAACAGCTTCCAGTCGAATATTCATGTGATTGGAAACGTCAGGAAAGTGGTAAGGTACTGTTTTCTATCAGTTGGCAAGCTGCGCACACAATCCCAGTGTTGTACAGCTTCCTTCTTCACCTTTGCGATGCTGCCGCTCTCTCCGGCTCCCGGAGCCGGAGAAGCGGCTTCTTCGCGCAAAGACGATTGTACCGCTCACAGTGCTCTCTTAGCGCCGCTTCTGCCGAAAGAAGCCCGGGAGCGGCTCTTAGCTCCGGTAAGCATCGTACCTTCGTCTTTAGCGTCTTTTGTGGTCCACATCCTAGCAGAAAGCTTTTCCACTCTGTCTGGCAAGGAAAACCTGCGGGAGCACAGAAAACATCTCCCATCGTCTTCTGGACCTTGCACGGAGGTCTGCCAAGTGTTTGGCATGAAGGAAAGAAAAGTTGTCCAAAACAGCTTCCAATCGAATATTCATGTGATTGGAAACGTCAGGAAAGTGTAAGGTACTGTTTTCTATCAGTTGGCAAGCTGCGCACACAATCCCAGTGTTGTATATCTTCCTTCTTCACCTTTCCGATGCTGCCGCTCTCTCTGGCTCCCGGAGCGGAAGAAGCGGCTTCTTTGCGCAAAGACGATTGTACCGCTCACAGTGCTCTCTTAGCGCCGCTTCTGCCGAAAGAAGGCCGGGAGCGGCTCTTAGCTCCGGAGAGCATCGTACCTTCGTCTTTAGCGTCTTTTCTGGTCTACGTCCTAGCAGAAAGCTTTTCCACTCTGTCTGGCAAGGAAAACCTGCGGGAGCACAGAAAACATCTCCCATCGTCTTCTGGACGTTGCACAGAGGTCTGCCAAGTGCTTGGCATGAAGGAAAGAAAAGTTGTCCAAAACAGCTTCCAATCGAATATTCATGTGATTGGAAACATCAGGAAAGTAGTAAGGTACTGTTTTCTATCAGTTGGCAAGCTGCGCACACAATCCCAGTGTTGTACAGCTTCCTTCTTCACCTTTCCGATGCTGCCGCTCTCTCCGGCTCCCGGAGCCGGAGAAGCGGCTTCTTTGCGCAAAGACGATTGTACCGCTCACAGTGCTCTCTTAGCGCCGCTTCTGCCGAAAGAAGCCCGGGAGCGGCTCTTAGCTCCGGAGAGCATCGTACCTTCGTCTTTAGCGTCTTTTGTGGTCTACATCCTAGCAGAAAGCTTTTCCACTCTGTCTGGCAAGGAAAACCTGCGGGAGTACAGAAAACATCTCCCATCGTGTTCTGGACGTTGCACGGAGGTCTGCCAAGTGCTTGGCATGAAGGAAAGAAAAGTTGTTCAAAACAGCTTCCATTCGAAGATTCATGTGATTGGAAACGTCAGGAAAGTGGTAAGGTACTGTTTTCTATCAGTTGGCAAGCTGCGCACACAATCCCAGTGTTGTACAGCTTCCTTCTTCACCTTTCCGATGCTGCCACTCTGTCCGGCTCCCGGAGCCGAAGAAGCGGCTTCTTTGCGCAAAGACGATTGTACCGCTCACAGTGCTCTCTTAGCGCCGCTTCTGCCGAAAGAAGCGCGGGAGGGGCTCTTAGCTCCGGAGAGCATCGTACCTTCGTCTTTAGCGTCTTTTGTGGTCTACATCCTAGCAGAAAGCTTTTCCACTCTGTCTGGCAAGGAAAACCTGCGGGAGCACAGAAAACATCTCCCATCGTCTTCTGGACGTTGCACAGAGGTCTGCCAAGTGTTTGGCATGAAGGAAAGAAAAGTTGTCCAAAACAGCTTCCAATCGAATATTCATGTGATTGGAAACGTCAGGAAAGTGGTAAGGTACTGTTTTCTATCAGTTGGCAAGCTGCGCACACAATCCCAGTGTTGTACAGCTTCCTTCTTCACCTTTCCGATGCTGCCGCTCTCTCCGGCTCCCGGAGCCGCAGAAGCGGCTTCTTCGCGCAAAGACGATTGTACCGCTCACAGTGCTCTCTTAGCGCCGCTTCTGCCGAAAGAAGCCCGGGAGCGGCTCTTAGCTCCGGAGAGCATCGTACCTTCGTCTTTAGCGTCTTTTGTGGTCTACATCCTAGCAGAAAGCTTTTCCACTCTGTCTGGCAAGGAAAACCTGCGGGAGCACAGAAAACATCTCCCATCGTCTTCTGGACGTTGCACGGAGGTCTGCCAAGTGCTTGGCATGAAGGAAAGAAAAGTTGTCCAAAGCAGCTTCCAATCGAATATTCATGTGATTGGAAACGTCAGGAAAGTGTAAGGTACTGTTTTCTATCAGTTGGCAAGCTGCGCACACAATCCCAGTGTTGTACAGCTTCCTTCTTCACCTTTCCGATGCTGCCGCTCTCTCCGGCTCCCGGAGCCGGAGAAGCGGCTTCTTCGCGCAAAGACGATTGTACCGCTCACAGTGCTCTCTTAGCGCCGCTTCTGCCGAAAGAAGCCCGGCAGCGGCTCTTAGCTCCGGAGAGCATCGTACCTTCGTCTTTAGCGTCTTTTCTGGTCTACGTCCTAGCAGAAAGCTTTTCCACTCTGTCTGGCAAGGAAAACCTGCGGGAGCACAGAAAACATCTCCCATCGTCTTCTGGACGTTGCACGGATGTCTGCCAAGTGTTTGGCATGAAGGAAAGAAAAGTTGTCCAAAACAGCTTCCAATCGAATATTCATGTGATTGGAAACGTCAGGAAAGTGGTAAGGTACTGTTTTCTATTAGTTGGCAAGCTGCGCACACAATCCCAGTGTTGTACAGCTTCCTTCTTCACCTTTCCGATGCTGCTGCTCTCTCCGGCTCCCGGAGCCGAAGAAGCGGCTTCTTCGCGCAAAGACGATTGTACCGCTCACAGTGCTCTCTTAGCGCCGCTTCTGCCGAAAGAAGCCCGGGAGCGGCTCTTAGCTCCGGAGAGCATCGTACCTTCGTCTTTAGCGTCTTTTGTGGTCTACATCCTAGCAGAAAGCTTTTCCACTCTGTCTGGCAAGGAAAACCTGCGGGAGCACAGAAAACATCTCCCATCGTGTTCTGGACGTTGCACGGAGGTCTGCCAAGTGCTTGGCATGAAGGAAAGAAAAGTTGTCCAAAACAGCTTCCAATCGAATATTCATGTGATTGGAAACGTCAGGAAAGTGGTAAGGTACTGTTTTCTATCAGTTGGCAAGCTGCGCACACAATCCCAGTGTTGTACAGCTTCCTTCTTCACCTTTGCGATGCTGCCGCTCTCTCCGGCTCCCGGAGCCGAAGAAGCGGCTTCTTTGCGCAAAGACGATTGTACCGCTCACAGTGCTCTCTTAGCGCCGCTTCTGCCGAAAGAAGCCCGGGAGCGGCTCTTAGCTCCGGAGAGCATCGTACCTTCGTCTTTAGCGTCTTTTGTGGTCTACATCCTAGCAGAAAGCTTTTCCACTCTGTCTGGCAAGGAAAACCTGCGGGAGCACAGAAAACATCTCCCATCGTCTTCTGGACGTTGCACGGATGTCTGCCAAGTGTTTGGCATGAAGGAAAGAAAAGTTGTCCAAAACAGCTTCCAATCGAAGATTCATGTGATTGGAAACGTCAGGAAAGTGGTAAGGTACTGTTTTCTATCAGTTGGCAAGCTGCGCACACAATCCCAGTGTTGTACAGCTTCCTTCTTCACCTTTCCGATGCTGCCGCTCTCTCCGGCTCCCGGAGCCGAAGAAGCGGCTTCTTCGCGCAAAGACGATTGTACCGCTCACAGTGCTCTCTTAGCGCCGCTTCTGCCGAAAGAAGCGCGGGAGCGGCTCTTAGCTCCGGAGAGCATCGTACCTTCGTCTTTAGCGTCTTTTGTGGTCTACATCCTAGCAGAAAGCTTTTCCACTCTGTCTGGCAAGGAAAACCTGCGGGAGCACAGAAAACATCTCCCATCGTCTTCTGGACGTTGCACAGAGGTCTGCCAAGTGCTTGGCATGAAGGAAAGAAAAGTTGTCCAAAACAGCTTCCAATCGAATATTCATGTGATTGGAAACGTCAGGAAAGTGGTAAGGTACTGTTTTCTATCAGTTGGCAAGCTGCGCACACAATCCCAGTGTTGTACAGCTTCCTTCTTCACCTTTGCGATGCTGCCGCTCTCTCCGGCTCCCGGAGTGGAAGAAGCGGCTTCTTTGCGCAAAGACAATTGTACCGCTCACAGTGCTCTCTTAGCGCCGCTTCTGCCGAAAGAAGCCCGGGAGCGGCTCTTAGCTCCGGAGAGCATCGTACCTTCGTCTTTAGCGTCTTTTGTGGTCTACATCCTAGCAGAAAGCTTTTCCACTCTGTCTGGCAAGGAAAACCTGCGGGAGCACAGAAAACATCTCCCATCGTCTTCTGGACGTTGCACGGAGGTCTGCCAAGTGCTTGGCATGAAGGAAAGAAAAGTTGTCCAAAACAGCTTCCAATCGAATATTCATGTGATTGGAAACGTCAGGAAAGTGGTAAGGTACTGTTTTCTATCAGTTGGCAAGCTGCGCACACAATCCCAGTGTTGTACAGCTTCCTTCTTCACCTTTCCGATGCTGCCGCTCTCTCCGGCTCCCGGAGCCGCAGAAGCGGCTTCTTCGCGCAAAGACGATTGTACCGCTCACAGTGCTCTCTTAGCGCCGCTTCTGCCGAAAGAAGCGCGGGAGCGGCTCTTAGCTCCGGAGAGCATCGTACCTTCGTCTTGAGCGTCTTTTGTGGTCTACATCCTAGCAGAAAGCTTTTCCACTCTGTCTGGCAAGGAAAACCTGCGGGAGCACAGAAAACATCTCCCATCGTGTTCTGGACGTTGCACTGAGGTCTGCCAAGTGCTTGGTATGAATGAAAGAAAAGTAGTCCAAAACAGCTTCCAATCGAATATTCATGTGATTGGAAACGTCAGGAAAGTGTAAGGTACTGTTTTCTATCAGTTGGCAAGCTGCGCACACAATCCCAGTGTTGTACAGCTTCCTTCTTCACCTTTCCGATGCTGCCGCTCTCTCCGGCTCCCGGAGCCGAAGAAGCGGCTTCTTCACCAAAAGTCGATTGTACCGCTCACAGTGCTCTCTTAGCGCCGCTTCTGCCGAAAGAAGCCCGGGAGCGGCTCTTAGCTCCGGAGAGCATCGTACCTTCGTCTTTAGCGTCTTTTGTGGTCTACATCCTAGCAGAAAGCTTTTCCACTCTGTCTGGCAAGGAAAACCTGCGGGAGCACAGAAAACATCTCCCATTGTCTTCTGGACGTTGCACGGAGGTCTGCCAAGTGCTTGGCATGAAGGAAAGAAAAGTTGTCCAAAACAGCTTCCAATCGAAGATTCATGTGATTGGAAACGTCAGGAAAGTGTAAGGTACTGTTTTCTATCAGTTGGCAAGCTGCGCACACAATCCCAGTGTTGTACAGCTTCCTTCTTCACCTTTCCGATGCTGCCGCTCTCTCCGGCTCCCGGAGCCGAAGAAGCGGCTTCTTTGCGCAAAGTCGATTGTACCGCTCACAGTGCTCTCTAAGCGCCGCTTCTGCCGAAAGAAGCCCGGCAGCGGCTCTTAGCTCCGTAGAGCATCGTACTTTCGTCTTTAGCGTCTTTTCTGGTCTACGTCCTAGCAGAAAGCTTTTCCACTCTGTCTGGCAAGGAAAACCTGCGGGAGCACAGAAAACATCTCCCATCGTCTTCTGGACGTTGCACAGAGGTCTGCCAAGTGCTTGGCATGAAGGAAAGAAAAGTTGTCCAAAACAGCTTCCAATCGAATATTCATGTGATTGGAAACGTCAGGAAAGTGGTAAGGTACTGTTTTCTATCAGTTGGCAAGCTGCGCACACAATACCAGTGTTGTACAGCTTCCTTCTTCACCTTTCCGATGCTGCCGCTCTCTCCGGCTCCCGGAGCCGAAGAAGCGGCTTCTTTGCGCAAAGACGATTGTACCGCTCACAGTGCTCTCTTAGCGCCGCTTCTGCCGAAAGAAGCCCGGGAGCGGCTCTTAGCTCCGGAGAGCATCGTACCTTCGTCTTTAGCGTCTTTTCTGGTCTACATCCTAGCAGAAAGCTTTTCCACTCTGTCTGGCAAGGAAAACCTGCGGGAGCACAGAAAACATCTCCCATCGTCTTCTGGATGTTGCACAGAGGTCTGCCAAGTGCTTGGCATGAAGGAAAGAAAAGTTGTCCAAAACAGCTTCCAATCGAATATTCATGTGATTGGAAACGTCAGGAAAGTGGTAAGGTACTGTTTTCTATCAGTTGGCAAGCTGCGCACACAATCCCAGTGTTGTACAGCTTCCTTCTTCACCTTTCCGATGCTGGCGCTCTCTCCGGCTCCCGGAGCCGCAGAAGCGGCTTCTTTGCGCAAAGACGATTGTACCGCTCACAGTGCTCTCTTAGCGCCGCTTCTGCCGAAAGAAGCCCGGCAGCGGCTCTTAGCTCCGGAGAGCATCGTACCTTCGTCTTTAGCGTCTTTTGTGGTCTACATCCTAGCAGAAAGCTTTTCCACTCTGTCTGGCAAGGAAAACCTGCGGGAGCACAGAAAACATCTCCCATCGTCTTCTGGACGTTGCACGGAGGTCTGCCAAGTGCTTGGCATGAAGGAAAGAAAAGTTGTCCAAAACAGCTTCCAATCGAAGATTCATGTGATTGGAAACGTCAGGAAAGTGGTAAGGTACTGTTTTCTATCAGTTGGCAAGCTGCGCACACAATACCAGTGTTGTACAGCTTCCTTCTTCACCTTTCCGATGCTGCCGCTCTCTCCGGCTCCCGGAGCCGAAGAAGCGGCTTCTTCACGCAAAGTCGATTGTACCGCTCACAGTGCTCTCTTAGCGCCGCTTCTGCCGAAAGAAGCCCGGCAGCGGCTCTTAGCTCCGGAGAGCATCGTACCTTCGTCTTTAGCGTCTTTTCTGGTCTACATCCTAGCAGAAAGCTTTTCCACTCTGTCTGGCAAGGAAAACCTGCGGGAGCACAGAAAACATCTCCCATCGTCTTCTGGACGTTGCACGGAGGTCTGCCAAGTGCTTGGCATGAAGGAAAGAAAAGTTGTCCAAAACAGCTTCCAATCGAAGATTCATGTGATTGGAAACGTCAGGAAAGTGTAAGGTACTGTTTTCTATCAGTTGGCAAGCTGCGCACACAATCCCAGTGTTGTACAGCTTCCTTCTTCACCTTTCCGATGCTGCCGCTCTCTCCGGCTCCCGGAGCCGCAGAAGCGGCTTCTTCGCGCAAAGACGATTGTACCGCTCACAGTGCTCTCTTAGCGCCGCTTCTGCCGAAAGAAGCCCGGGAGCGGCTCTTAGCTCCGGAGAGCATCGTACCTTCGTCTTTAGCGTCTTTTCTGGTCTACGTCCTAGCAGAAAGCTTTTCCACTCTGTCTGGCAAGGAAAACCTGCGGGAGCACAGAAAACATCTCCCATCGTCTTCTGGACGTTGCACAGAGGTCTGCCAAGTGCTTGGCATGAAGGAAAGAAAAGTTGTCCAAAACAGCTTCCAATCGAATATTCATGTGATTGGAAACATCAGGAAAGTAGTAAGGTACTGTTTTCTATCAGTTGGCAAGCTGCGCACACAATCCCAGTGTTGTACAGCTTCCTTCTTCACCTTTCCGATGCTGCCGCTCTCTCCGGCTCCCGGAGCCGGAGAAGCGGCTTCTTTGCGCAAAGACGATTGTACCGCTCACAGTGCTCTCTTAGCGCCGCTTCTGCCGAAAGAAGCCCGGGAGCGGCTCTTAGCTCCGGAGAGCATCGTACCTTCGTCTTTAGCGTCTTTTGTGGTCTACATCCTAGCAGAAAGCTTTTCCACTCTGTCTGGCAAGGAAAACCTGCGGGAGCACAGAAAACATCTCCCATCGTGTTCTGGACGTTGCACGGAGGTCTGCCAAGTGCTTGGCATGAAGGAAAGAAAAGTTGTTCAAAACAGCTTCCATTCGAAGATTCATGTGATTGGAAACGTCAGGAAAGTGGTAAGGTACTGTTTTCTATCAGTTGGCAAGCTGCGCACACAATCCCAGTGTTGTACAGCTTCCTTCTTCACCTTTCCGATGCTGCCACTCTGTCCGGCTCCCGGAGCCGAAGAAGCGGCTTCTTTGCGCAAAGACGATTGTACCGCTCACAGTGCTCTCTTAGCGCCGCTTCTGCCGAAAGAAGCGCGGGAGGGGCTCTTAGCTCCGGAGAGCATCGTACCTTCGTCTTTAGCGTCTTTTGTGGTCTACATCCTAGCAGAAAGCTTTTCCACTCTGTCTGGCAAGGAAAACCTGCGGGAGCACAGAAAACATCTCCCATCGTCTTCTGGACGTTGCACGGAGGTCTGCCAAGTGTTTGGCATGAAGGAAAGAAAAGTTGTCCAAAACAGCTTCCAATCGAATATTCATGTGATTGGAAACGTCAGGAAAGTGGTAAGGTACTGTTTTCTATCAGTTGGCAAGCTGCGCACACAATCCCAGTGTTGTACAGCTTCCTTCTTCACCTTTCCGATGCTGCCGCTCTCTCCGGCTCCCGGAGCCGCAGAAGCGGCTTCTTCGCGCAAAGACGATTGTACCGCTCACAGTGCTCTCTTAGCGCCGCTTCTGCCGAAAGAAGCCCGGGAGCGGCTCTTAGCTCCGGAGAGCATCGTACCTTCGTCTTTAGCGTCTTTTGTGGTCTACATCCTAGCAGAAAGCTTTTCCACTCTGTCTGGCAAGGAAAACCTGCGGGAGCACAGAAAACATCTCCCATCGTCTTCTGGACGTTGCACGGAGGTCTGCCAAGTGCTTGGCATGAAGGAAAGAAAAGTTGTCCAAAGCAGCTTCCAATCGAATATTCATGTGATTGGAAACGTCAGGAAAGTGTAAGGTACTGTTTTCTATCAGTTGGCAAGCTGCGCACACAATCCCAGTGTTGTACAGCTTCCTTCTTCACCTTTCCGATGCTGCCGCTCTCTCCGGCTCCCGGAGCCGGAGAAGCGGCTTCTTCGCGCAAAGACGATTGTACCGCTCACAGTGCTCTCTTAGCGCCGCTTCTGCCGAAAGAAGCCCGGCAGCGGCTCTTAGCTCCGGAGAGCATCGTACCTTCGTCTTTAGCGTCTTTTGTGGTCTACGTCCTAGCAGAAAGCTTTTCCACTCTGTCTGGCAAGGAAAACCTGCGGGAGCACAGAAAACATCTCCCATCGTCTTCTGGACGTTGCACGGATGTCTGCCAAGTGTTTGGCATGAAGGAAAGAAAAGTTGTCCAAAACAGCTTCCAATCGAATATTCATGTGATTGGAAACGTCAGGAAAATGGTAAGGTACTGTTTTCTATTAGTTGGCAAGCTGCGCACACAATCCCAGTGTTGTACAGCTTCCTTCTTCACCTTTCCGATGCTGCTGCTCTCTCCGGCTCCCGGAGCCGAAGAAGCGGCTTCTTCGCGCAAAGACGATTGTACCGCTCACAGTGCTCTCTTAGCGCCGCTTCTGCCGAAAGAAGCCCGGGAGCGGCTCTTAGCTCCGGAGAGCATCGTACCTTCGTCTTTAGCGTCTTTTGTGGTCTACATCCTAGCAGAAAGCTTTTCCACTCTGTCTGGCAAGGAAAACCTGCGGGAGCACAGAAAACATCTCCCATCGTGTTCTGGACGTTGCACGGAGGTCTGCCAAGTGCTTGGCATGAAGGAAAGAAAAGTTGTCCAAAACAGCTTCCAATCGAATATTCATGTGATTGGAAACGTCAGGAAAGTGGTAAGGTACTGTTTTCTATCAGTTGGCAAGCTGCGCACACAATCCCAGTGTTGTACACCTTCCTTCTTCACCTTTGCGATGCTGCCGCTCTCTCCGGCTCCCGGAGCCGAAGAAGCGGCTTCTTTGCGCAAAGACGATTGTACCGCTCACAGTGCTCTCTTAGCGCCGCTTCTGCCGAAAGAAGCCCGGGAGCGGCTCTTAGCTCCGGAGAGCATCGTACCTTTGTCTTTAGCGTCTTTTGTGGTCTACATCCTAGCAGAAAGCTTTTCCACTCTGTCTGGCAAGGAAAACCTGCGGGAGCACAGGAAACATCTCCCATCGTCTTCTGGACGTTGCACGGAGGTCTGCCAAGTGTTTGGCATGAAGGAAAGAAAAGTTGTCCAAAACAGCTTCCAATCGAAGATTCATGTGATTGGAAACGTCAGGAAAGTGGTAAGGTACTGTTTTCTATCAGTTGGCAAGCTGCGCACACAATCCCAGTGTTGTACAGCTTCCTTCTTCACCTTTCCGATGCTGCCGCTCTCTCCGGCTCCCGGAGCCCAAGAAGCGGCTTCTTCGCGCAAAGACGATTGTACCGCTCACAGTGCTCTCTTAGCGCCGCTTCTGCCGAAAGAAGCCCGGGAGCGGCTCTTAGCTCCGGAGAGCATCGTACCTTCGTCTTTATCGTGTTTTCTGGTCTACGTCCTAGCAGAAAGCTTTTCCACTCTGTCTGGCAAGGAAAACCTGCGGGAGCACAGAAAACATCTCCCATCGTCTTCTGGACGTTGCACGGAGGTTTGCCAAGTGCTTGGCATGAATGCAAGAAAAGTTGTCCAAAACAGCTTCCAATCGAAGATTCATGTGATTGGAAAGGTCAGGAAAGTGGTAAGGTACTGTTTTCTATCAGTTGGCAAGCTGCGCACACAATCCCAGTGTTGTACAGCTTCCTTCTTCACCTTTCCGATGCTGCCACTCTCTCCGGCTCCCGGAGCCGAAGAAGCAGCTTCTTTGCGCAAAGACGATTGTACCGCTCACAGTGCTCTCTTAGCGCCGCTTCTGCCGAAAGAAGCGCGGGAGCGGCTCTTAGCTCCGGAGAGCATCGTACCTTCGTCTTTAGCGTCTTTTGTGGTCTACATCCTAGCAGAAAGCTTTTCCACTCTGTCTGGCAAGGAAAACCTGCGGGAGCACAGAAAACATCTCCCATCGTCTTCTGGACGTTGCACAGAGGTCTGCCAAGTGCTTGGCATGAAGGAAAGAAAAGTTGTCCAAAACAGCTTCCAATCGAATATTCATGTGATTGGAAACGTCAGGAAAGTGGTAAGGTACTGTTTTCTATCAGTTGGCAAGCTGCGCACACAATCCCAGTGTTGTACAGCTTCCTTCTTCACCTTTCCGATGCTGCCGCTCTCTCCGGCTCCCGGAGCCGCAGAAGCGGCTTCTTTGCGCAAAGACGATTGTACCGCTCACAGTGCTCTCTTAGCGCCGCTTCTGCCGAAAGAAGCCCGGGAGCGGCTCTTAGCTCCGGAGAGCATCGTACCTTCGTCTTTAGCGTCTTTTGTGGTCTACATCCTAGCAGAAAGCTTTTCCACTCTGTCTGGCAAGGAAAACCTGCGGGAGCACAGAAAACATCTCCCATCGTCTTCTGGACGTTGCACGGAGGTCTGCCAAGTGTTTGGCATGAAGGAAAGAAAAGTTGTCCAAAACAGCTTCCAATCGAAGATTCATGTGATTGGAAACGTCAGGAAAGTGGTAAGGTACTGTTTTCTATCAGTTGGCAAGCTGCGCACACAATCCCAGTGTTGTACAGCTTCCTTCTTCACCTTTCCGATGCTGCCGCTCTCTCCGGCTCCCGGAGCCCAAGAAGCGGCTTCTTCGCGCAAAGACGATTGTACCGCTCACAGTGCTCTCTTAGCGCCGCTTCTGCCGAAAGAAGCCCGGCAGCGGCTCTTAGCTCCGGAGAGCATCGTACCTTCGTCTTTATCGTGTTTTCTGGTCTACGTCCTAGCAGAAAGCTTTTCCACTCTGTCTGGCAAGGAAAACCTGCGGGAGCACAGAAAACATCTCCCATCGTCTTCTGGACGTTGCACGGAGGTTTGCCAAGTGCTTGGCATGAATGCAAGAAAAGTTGTCCAAAACAGCTTCCAATCGAAGATTCATGTGATTGGAAAGGTCAGGAAAGTGGTAAGGTACTGTTTTCTATCAGTTGGCAAGCTGCGCACACAATCCCAGTGTTGTACAGCTTCCTTCTTCACCTTTCCGATGCTGCCACTCTCTCCGGCTCCCGGAGCCGAAGAAGCAGCTTCTTTGCGCAAAGACGATTGTACCGCTCACAGTGCTCTCTTAGCGCCGCTTCTGCCGAAAGAAGCGCGGGAGCGGCTCTTAGCTCCGGAGAGCATCGTACCTTCGTCTTTAGCGTCTTTTGTGGTCTACATCCTAGCAGAAAGCTTTTCCACTCTGTCTGGCAAGGAAAACCTGCGGGAGCACAGAAAACATCTCCCATCGTCTTCTGGACGTTGCACAGAGGTCTGCCAAGTGCTTGGCATGAAGGAAAGAAAAGTTGTCCAAAACAGCTTCCAATCGAATATTCATGTGATTGGAAACGTCAGGAAAGTGGTAAGGTACTGTTTTCTATCAGTTGGCAAGCTGCGCACACAATCCCAGTGTTGTACAGCTTCCTTCTTCACCTTTCCGATGCTGCCGCTCTCTCCGGCTCCCGGAGCCGCAGAAGCGGCTTCTTCGCGCAAAGACGATTGTACCGCTCACAGTGCTCTCTTAGCGCCGCTTCTGCCGAAAGAAGCCCGGGAGCGGCTCTTAGCTCCGGAGAGCATCGTACCTTCGTCTTTAGCGTCTTTTGTGGTCTACATCCTAGCAGAAAGCTTTTCCACTCTGTCTGGCAAGGAAAACCTGCGGGAGCACAGAAAACATCTCCCATCGTCTTCTGGACGTTGCACGGAGGTCTGCCAAGTGCTTGGCATGAAGGAAAGAAAAGTTGTCCAAAACAGCTTCCAATCGAATATTCATGTGATTGGAAACGTCAGGAAAGTGGTAAGGTACTGTTTTCTATCAGTTGGCAAGCTGCGCACACAATCGCGGTGTTGTACAGCTTCCTTCTTCACCTTTCCGATGCTGCCGCTCTCTCCGGCTCCCGGAGCCGAAGAAGCGGCTTCTTCGCGCAAAGACGATTGTACCGCTCACAGTGCTCTCTTAGCGCCGCTTCTGCCGAAAGAAGCCCGGCAGCGGCTCTTAGCTCCGGAGAGCATCGTACCTTCGTCTTTAGCGTCTTTTCTGGTCTACGTCCTAGCAGAAAGCTTTTCCACTCTGTCTGGCAAGGAAAACCTGCGGGAGCACAGAAAACATCTCCCATCGTCTTCTGGACGTTGCACGGATGTCTGCCAAGTGTTTGGCATGAAGGAAAGAAAAGTTGTCCAAAACAGCTTCCAATCGAAGATTCATGTGATTGGAAACGTCAGGAAAGTGGTAAGGTACTGTTTTCTATCAGTTGGCAAGCTGCGCACACAATCCCAGTGTTGTACAGCTTCCTTCTTCACCTTTCCGATGCTGCCGCTCTCTCCGGCTCCCGGAGCCGAAGAAGCGGCTTCTTCGCGCAAAGACGATTGTACCGCTCACAGTGCTCTCTTAGCGCCGCTTCTGCCGAAAGAAGCCCGGGAGCGGCTCTTAGCTCCGGAGAGCATCGTACCTTCGTCTTTATCGTCTTTTCTGGTCTACGTCCTAGCAGAAAGCTTTTCCACTCTGTCTGGCAAGGAAAACCTGCGGGAGCACAGAAAACATCTCCCATCGTCTTCTGGACGTTGCACGGAGGTCTGCCAAGTGCTTGGCATGAAGGAAAGAAAAGTTGTCCAAAACAGCTTCCAATCGAAGATTCATGTGATTGGAAACGTCAGGAAAGTGGTAAGGTACTGTTTTCTATCAGTTGGCAAGCTGCGCACACAATCCCAGTGTTGTACAGCTTCCTTCTTCACCTTTCCGATGCTGCCGCTCTCTCCGGCTCCCGGAGCCGAAGAAGCGGCTTCTTTGCGCAAAGACGATTGTACCGCTCACAGTGCTCTCTTAGCGCCGCTTCTGCCGAAAGAAGCGCGGGAGCGGCTCTTAGCTCCGGAGAGCATCGTACCTTCGTCTTTAGCGTCTTTTGTGGTCTACATCCTAGCAGAAAGCTTTTCCACTCTGTCTGGCAAGGAAAACCTGCGGGAGCACAGAAAACATCTCCCATCGTCTTCTGGACGTTGCACAGAGGTCTGCCAAGTGCTTGGCATGAAGGAAAGAAAAGTTGTCCAAAACAGCTTCCAATCGAATATTCATGTGATTGGAAACGTCAGGAAAGTGGTAAGGTACTGTTTTCTATCAGTTGGCAAGCTGCGCACACAATCCCAGTGTTGTACAGCTTCCTTCTTCACCTTTGCGATGCTGCCGCTCTCTCCGGCTCCCGGAGTGGAAGAAGCGGCTTCTTTGCGCAAAGACGATTGTACCGCTCACAGTGCTCTCTTAGCGCCGCTTCTGCCGAAAGAAGCCCGGGAGCGGCTCTTAGCTCCGGAGATCATCGTACCTTCGTCTTTAGCGTCTTTTGTGGTCTACATCCTAGCAGAAAGCTTTTCCACTCTGTCTGGCAAGGAAAACCTGCGGGAGCACAGAAAACATCTCCCATCGTCTTCTGGACGTTGCACGGAGGTCTGCCAAGTGCTTGGCATGAAGGAAAGAAAAGTTGTCCAAAACAGCTTCCAATCGAATATTCATGTGATTGGAAACGTCAGGAAAGTGGTAAGGTACTGTTTTCTATCAGTTGGCAAGCTGCGCACACAATCCCAGTGTTGTACAGCTTCCTTCTTCACCTTTCCGATGCTGGCGCTCTCTCCGGCTCCCGGAGCCGCAGAAGCGGCTTCTTCGCGCAAAGACGATTGTACCGCTCACAGTGCTCTCTTAGCGCCGCTTCTGCCGAAAGAAGCGCGGGAGCGGCTCTTAGCTCCGGAGAGCATCGTACCTTCGTCTTGAGCGTCTTTTGTGGTCTACATCCTAGCAGAAAGCTTTTCCACTCTGTCTGGCAAGGAAAACCTGCGGGAGCACAGAAAACATCTCCCATCGTGTTCTGGACGTTGCACTGAGGTCTGCCAAGTGCTTGGTATGAATGAAAGAAAAGTAGTCCAAAACAGCTTCCAATCGAATATTCATGTGATTGGAAACGTCAGGAAAGTGTAAGGTACTGTTTTCTATCAGTTGGCAAGCTGCGCACACAATCCCAGTGTTGTACAGCTTCCTTCTTCACCTTTCCGATGCTGCCGCTCTCTCCGGCTCCTGGAGCCGAAGAAGCGGCTTCTTCACGCAAAGTCGATTGTACCGCTCACAGTGCTCTCTTAGCGCCGCTTCTGCCGAAAGAAGCCCGGGAGCGGCTCTTAGCTCCGGAGAGCATCGTACCTTCGTCTTTAGCGTCTTTTGTGGTCTACATCCTAGCAGAAAGCTTTTCCACTCTGTCTGGCAAGGAAAACCTGCGGGAGCACAGAAAACATCTCCCATCGTCTTCTGGACGTTGCACGGAGGTCTGCCAAGTGCTTGGCATGAAGGAAAGAAAAGTTGTCCAAAACAGCTTCCAATCGAAGATTCATGTGATTGGAAACGTCAGGAAAGTGTAAGGTACTGTTTTCTATCAGTTGGCAAGCTGCGCACACAATCCCAGTGTTGTACAGCTTCCTTCTTCACCTTTCCGATGCTGCCGCTCTCTCCGGCTCCCGGAGCCGAAGAAGCGGCTTCTTTGCGCAAAGTCGATTGTACCGCTCACAGTGCTCTCTAAGCGCCGCTTCTGCCGAAAGAAGCCCGGGAGCGGCTCTTAGCTCCGTAGAGCATCGTACTTTCGTCTTTAGCGTCTTTTCTGGTCTACGTCCTAGCAGAAAGCTTTTCCACTCTGTCTGGCAAGGAAAACCTGCGGGAGCACAGAAAACATCTCCCATCGTCTTCTGGACGTTGCACAGAGGTCTGCCAAGTGCTTGGCATGAAGGAAAGAAAAGTTGTCCAAAACAGCTTCCAATCGAATATTCATGTGATTGGAAACGTCAGGAAAGTGGTAAGGTACTGTTTTCTATCAGTTGGCAAGCTGCGCACACAATACCAGTGTTGTACAGCTTCCTTCTTCACCTTTCCGATGCTGCCGCTCTCTCCGGCTCCCGGAGCCGAAGAAGCGGCTTCTTTGCGCAAAGACGATTGTACCGCTCACAGTGCTCTCTTAGCGCCGCTTCTGCCGAAAGAAGCCCGGCAGCGGCTCTTAGCTCCGGAGAGCATCGTACCTTCGTCTTTAGCGTCTTTTCTGGTCTACATCCTAGCAGAAAGCTTTTCCACTCTGTCTGGCAAGGAAAACCTGCGGGAGTATAGAAAACATCTCCCATCGTCTTCTGGATGTTGCACAGAGGTCTGCCAAGTGCTTGGCATGAAGGAAAGAAAAGTTGTCCAAAACAGCTTCCAATCGAATATTCATGTGATTGGAAACGTCAGGAAAGTGGTAAGGTACTGTTTTCTATCAGTTGGCAAGCTGCGCACACAATCCCAGTGTTGTACAGCTTCCTTCTTCACCTTTCCGATGCTGGCGCTCTCTCCGGCTCCCGGAGCCGCAGAAGCGGCTTCTTTGCGCAAAGACGATTGTACCGCTCACAGTGCTCTCTTAGCGCCGCTTCTGCCGAAAGAAGCCCGGCAGCGGCTCTTAGCTCCGGAGAGCATCGTACCTTCGTCTTTAGCGTCTTTTGTGGTCTACATCCTAGCAGAAAGCTTTTCCACTCTGTCTGGCAAGGAAAACCTGCGGGAGCACAGAAAACATCTCCCATCGTCTTCTGGACGTTGCACGGAGGTCTGCCAAGTGCTTGGCATGAAGGAAAGAAAAGTTGTCCAAAACAGCTTCCAATCGAAGATTCATGTGATTGGAAACGTCAGGAAAGTGGTAAGGTACTGTTTTCTATCAGTTGGCAAGCTGCGCACACAATCCCAGTGTTGTACAGCTTCCTTCTTCACCTTTCCGATGCTGCCGCTCTCTCTGGCTCCCGGAGCCGAAGAAGCGGCTTCTTCGCGCAAAGACGATTGTACCGCTCACAGTGCTCTCTTAGCGCCGCTTCTGCCGAAAGAAGCCCGGCAGCGGCTCTTAGCTCCGGAGAGCATCGTACCTTCGTCTTTAGCGTCTTTTGTGGTCTACATCCTAGCAGAAAGCTTTTCCACTCTGTCTGGCAAGGAAAACCTGCGGGAGCACAGAAAACATCTCCCATCGTGTTCTGGACGTTGCACGGAGGTCTGCGAAGTGCTTGGCATGAATGCAAGAAAAGTTGTCCAAAACAGCTTCCAATCGAATATTCATGTGATTGGAAACGTCAGGAAAGTGTAAGGTACTGTTTTCTATCAGTTGGCAAGCTGCGCACACAATACCAGGGTTGTACAGCTTCCTTCTTCACCTTTCCGATGCTGCCGCTCTCTCCGGCTCCCGGAGCCGAAGAAGCGGCTTCTTCGCGCAAAGACGATTGTACCGCTCACAGTGCTCTCTTAGCGCCGTTTCTGCCGAAAGAAGCCCGGGAGCGGCTCTTAGCTCCGGAGAGCATCGTACCTTCGTCTTTAGCGTCTTTTCTGGTCTACATCCTAGCAGAAAGCTTTTCCACTCTGTCTGGCAAGGAAAACCCGCGGGAGTATAGAAAACATCTCCCATCGTCTTCTGGATGTTGCACAGAGGTCTGCCAAGTGCTTGGCATGAAGGAAAGAAAAGTTGTCCAAAACAGCTTCCAATCGAATATTCATGTGATTGGAAACGTCAGGAAAGTGGTAAGGTACTGTTTTCTATCAGTTGGCAAGCTGCGCACACAATCCCAGTGTTGTACAGCTTCCTTCTTCACCTTTCCGATGCTGCCGCTCCCTCCGGCTATCGGAGCCGCAGAAGCGGCTTCTTTGCGCAAAGACGATTGTACCACTCACAGTGCTCTCTTAGCGCCGCTTCTGCCGAAAGAAGCCCGGGAGCGGCTCTTAGCTCCGGAGAGCATCGTACCTGCGTCTTTAGCGTCTTTTGTGGTCTACATCCTAGCAGAAAGCTTTTCCACTCTGTCTGGCAAGGAAAACCTGCGGGAGCACAGAAAACATCTCCCATCGTGTTCTGGACGTTGCACTGAGGTCTGCCAAGTGCTTGGTATGAATGAAAGAAAAGTAGTCCAAAACAGCTTCCAATCGAATATTCATGTGATTGGAAACGTCAGGAAAGTGTAAGGTACTGTTTTCTATCAGTTGGCAAGCTGCGCACACAATCCCAGTGTTGTACAGCTTCCTTCTTCACCTTTCCGATGCTGCCGCTCTCTCCGGCTCCCGGAGCCGAAGAAGCGGCTTCTTCACGCAAAGTCGATTGTACCGCTCACAGTGCTCTCTTAGCGCCGCTTCTGCCGAAAGAAGCCCGGGAGCGGCTCTTAGCTCCGGAGAGCATCGTACCTTCGTCTTTAGCGTCTTTTGTGGTCTACATCCTAGCAGAAAGCTTTTCCACTCTGTCTGGCAAGGAAAACCTGCGGGAGCACAGAAAACATCTCCCATCGTCTTCTGGACGTTGCACGGAGGTCTGCCAAGTGCTTGGCATGAAGGAAAGAAAAGTTGTCCAAAACAGCTTCCAATCGAAGATTCATGTGATTGGAAACGTCAGGAAAGTGGTAAGGTACTGTTTTCTATCAGTTGGCAAGCTGCGCACACAATCCCAGTGTTGTACAGCTTCCTTCTTCACCTTTCCGATGCTGCCGCTCTCTCCGGCTCCCGGAGCCGAAGAAGCGGCTTCTTTGCGCAAAGTCGATTGTACCGCTCACAGTGCTCTCTAAGCGCCGCTTCTGCCGAAAGAAGCCCGGGAGCGCCTCTTAGCTCCGTAGAGCATCGTACTTTCGTCTTTAGCGTCTTTTCTGGTCTACGTCCTAGCAGAAAGCTTTTCCACTCTGTCTGGCAAGGAAAACCTGCGGGAGCACAGAAAACATCTCCCATCGTCTTCTGGACGTTGCACAGAGGTCTGCCAAGTGCTTGGCATGAAGGAAAGAAAAGTTGTCCAAAACAGCTTCCAATCGAATATTCATGTGATTGGAAACGTCAGGAAAGTGGTAAGGTACTGTTTTCTATCAGTTGGCAAGCTGCGCACACAATACCAGTGTTGTACAGCTTCCTTCTTCACCTTTCCGATGCTGCCGCTCTCTCCGGCTCCCGGAGCCGAAGAAGCGGCTTCTTTGCGCAAAGACGATTGTACCGCTCACAGTGCTCTCTTAGCGCCGCTTCTGCCGAAAGAAGCCCGGGAGCGGCTCTTAGCTCCGGAGAGCATCGTACCTTCGTCTTTAGCGTCTTTTCTGGTCTACATCCTAGCAGAAAGCTTTTCCACTCTGTCTGGCAAGGAAAACCTGCGGGAGTATAGAAAACATCTCCCATCGTCTTCTGGATGTTGCACAGAGGTCTGCCAAGTGCTTGGCATGAAGGAAATAAAAGTTGTCCAAAACAGCTTCCAATCGAATATTCATGTGATTGGAAACGTCAGGAAAGTGGTAAGGTACTGTTTTCTATCAGTTGGCAAGCTGCGCACACAATCCCAGTGCAATACAGCTTCCTTCTTCACCTTTCCGATGCTGGCGCTCTCTCCGGCTCCCGGAGCCGCAGAAGCGGCTTCTTTGCGCAAAGACGATTGTACCGCTCACAGTGCTCTCTTAGCGCCGCTTCTGCCGAAAGAAGCCCGGCAGCGGCTCTTAGCTCCGGAGAGCATCGTACCTTCGTCTTTAGCGTCTTTTGTGGTCTACATCCTAGCAGAAAGCTTTTCCACTCTGTCTGGCAAGGAAAACCTGCGGGAGCACAGAAAACATCTCCCATCGTCTTCTGGACGTTGCACGGAGGTCTGCCAAGTGCTTGGCATGAAGGAAAGAAAAGTTGTCCAAAACAGCTTCCAATCGAATATTCATGTGATTGGAAACGTCAGGAAAGTGTAAGGTACTGTTTTCTATCAGTTGGCAAGCTGCGCACACAATCCCAGTGTTGTACAGCTTCCTTCTTCACCTTTCCGATGCTGCCGCTCTCTCCGGCTCCCGGAGCCGAAGAAGCGGCTTCTTCGCGCAAAGACGATTGTACCGCTCACAGTGCTCTCTTAGCGCCGTTTCTGCCGAAAGAAGCCCGGGAGCGGCTCTTAGCTCCGGAGAGCATCGTACCTTCGTCTTTAGCGTCTTTTCTGGTCTACATCCTAGCAGAAAGCTTTTCCACTCTGTCTGGCAAGGAAAACCTGCGGGAGTATAGAAAACATCTCCCATCGTCTTCTGGATGTTGCACAGAAGTCTGCCAAGTGCTTGGCATGAAGGAAAGAAAAGTTGTCCAAAACAGCTTCCAATCGAATATTCATGTGATTGGAAACGTCAGGAAAGTGGTAAGGTACTGTTTTCTATCAGTTGGCAAGCTGCGCACACAATCCCAGTGTTGTACAGCTTCCTTCTTCACCTTTCCGATGCTGCCGCTCCCTCCGGCTATCGGAGCCGCAGAAGCGGCTTCTTTGCGCAAAGACGATTGTACCGCTCACAGTGCTCTCTTAGCGCCGCTTCTGCCGAAAGAAGCCCGGGAGCGGCTCTTAGCTCCGGAGAGCATCGTACCTTCGTCTTTAGCGTCTTTTGTGGTCTACATCCTAGCAGAAAGCTTTTCCACTCTGTCTGGCAAGGAAAACCTGCGGGAGCACAGAAAACATCTCCCATCGTCTTCTGGACGTTGCACGGAGGTCTGCCAAGTGCTTGGCATGAAGGAAAGAAAAGTTGTCCAAAACAGCTTCCAATCGAATATTCATGTGATTGGAAACGTCAGGAAAGTGGTAAGGTACTGTTTTCTATCAGTTGGCAAGCTGCGCACACAATCCCAGTGTTGTACAGCTTCCTTCTTCACCTTTCCGATGCTGCCGCTCTCTCTGGCTCCCGGAGCCGAAGAAGCGGCTTCTTCGCGCAAAGACGATTGTACCGCTCACAGTGCTCTCTTAGCGCCGCTTCTGCCGAAAGAAGCCCGGCAGCGGCTCTTAGCTCCGGAGAGCATCGTACCTTCGTCTTTAGCGTCTTTTCTGGTCTACATCCTAGCAGAAAGCTTTTCCACTCTGTCTGGCAAGGAAAACCTGCGGGAGCACAGAAAACATCTCCCATCGTGTTCTGGACGTTGCACGGAGGTCTGCCAAGTGCTTGGCATGAAGGAAAGAAAAGTTGTCCAAAACAGCTTCCAATCGAATATTCATGTGATTGGAAACGTCAGGAAAGTGGTAAGGTACTGTTTTCTATCAGTTGGCAAGCTGCGCACACAATCCCAGTTTTGTACAGCTTCCTTCTTCACCTTTCCGATGCTGCCGCTCTCTCCGGCTCCCGGAGCCGCAGAAGCGGCTTCTTCGCGCAAAGACGATTGTACCGCTCACAGTGCTCTCTTAGCGCCGCTTCTGCCGAAAGAAGCCCGGCAGCGGCTCTTAGCTCCGGAGAGCATCGTACCTTCGTCTTTAGCGTCTTTTCTGGTCTACATCCTAGCAGAAAGCTTTTCCACTCTGTCTGGTAAGGAAAACCTGCGGGAGCACAGAAAACATCTCCCATCGTCTTCTGGACGTTGCACGGAGGTCTGCCAAGTGCTTGGCATGAAGGAAAGAAAAGTTGTCCAAAACAGCTTCCAATCGAATATTCATGTGATTGGAAACGTCAGGAAAGGGGTAAGGTACTGTTTTCTATCAGTTGGCAAGCTGCGCACACAATCCCAGTGTTGTACAGCTTCCTTCTTCACCTTTCCGATGCTGCCGCTCTCTCTGGCTCCCGGAGCCGAAGAAGCGGCTTCTTCGCGCAAAGACGATTGTACCGCTCACAGTGCTCTCTTAGCGCCGTTTCTGCCGAAAGAAGCCCGGGAGCGGCTCTTAGCTCCGGAGAGCATCGTACCTTCGTCTTTAGCGTCTTTTGTGGTCTACATCCTAGCAGAAAGCTTTTCCACTCTGTCTGGCAAGGAAAACCTGCGGGAGTATAGAAAACATCTCCCATCGTCTTCTGGATGTTGCACAGAGGTCTGCCAAGTGCTTGGCATGAAGGAAAGAAAAGTTGTCCAAAACAGCTTCCAATCGAATATTCATGTGATTGGAAACGTCAGGAAAGTGGTAAGGTACTGTTTTCTATCAGTTGGCAAGCTGCGCACACAATCCCAGTGTTGTACAGCTTCCTTCTTCACCTTTCCGATGCTGCCGCTCCCTCCGGCTATCGGAGCCGCAGAAGCGGCTTCTTTGCGCAAAGACGATTGTACCGCTCACAGTGCTCTCTTAGCGCCGCTTCTGCCGAAAGAAGCCCGGCAGCGGCTCTTAGCTCCGGAGAGCATCGTACCTTCGTCTTTAGCGTCTTTTGTGGTCTACATCCTAGCAGAAAGCTTTTCCACTCTGTCTGGCAAGGAAAACCTGCGCGAGCACAGAAAACATCTCCCATCGTCTTCTGGACGTTGCACGGAGGTCTGCCAAGTGCTTGGCATGAAGGAAATAAAAGTTGTCCAAAACAGCTTCCAATCGAATATTCATGTGATTGGAAACGTCAGGAAAGTGGTAAGGTACTGTTTTCTATCAGTTGGCAAGCTGCGCACACAATCCCAGTGTTGTACAGCTTCCTTCTTCACCTTTCCGATGCTGCCGCTCTCTCTGGCTCCCGGAGCCGAAGAAGCGGCTTCTTCGCGCAAAGACGATTGTACCGCTCACAGTGCTCTCTTAGCGCCGCTTCTGCCGAAAGAAGCCCGGCAGCGGCTCTTAGCTCTGGAGAGCATCGTACCTTCGTCTTTAGCGTCTTTTCTGGTCTACATCCTAGCAGAAAGCTTTTCCACTCTGTCTGGCAAGGAAAACCTGCGGGAGCACAGAAAACATCTCCCATCGTGTTCTGGACGTTGCACGGAGGTCTGCCAAGTGCTTGGCATGAAGGAAAGAAAAGTTGTCCAAAACAGCTTCCAATCGAAGATTCATGTGATTGGAAACGTCAGGAAAGTGGTAAGGTACTGTTTTCTATCAGTTGGCAAGCTGCGCACACAATCCCAGTTTTGTACAGCTTCCTTCTTCACCTTTCCGATGCTGCCGCTCTCTCCGGCTCCCGGAGCCGCAGAAGCGGCTTCTTCGCGCAAAGACGATTGTAACGCTCACAGTGCTCTCTTAGCGCCGCTTCTGCCGAAAGAAGCCCGGCAGCGGCTCTTAGCTCCGGAGAGCATCGTACCTTCGTCTTTAGCGTCTTTTGTGGTCTACATCCTAGCAGAAAGCTTTTCCACTCTGTCTGGTAAGGAAAACCTGCGGGAGCACAGAAAACATCTCCCATCGTGTTCTGGACGTTGCACGGAGGTCTGCCATGTGCTTGGCATGAAGGAAAGAAAAGTTGTCCAAAACAGCTTCCAATCGAAGATTCATGTGATTGGAAACGTCAGGAAAGTGGTAAGGTACTGTTTTCTATCAGTTGGCAAGCTGCGCACACAATCCCAGTGTTGTACAGCTTCCTTCTTCACCTTTCCGATGCTGCCGCTCTCTCCGGCTCCCGGAGCCGCAGAAGCGGCTTCTTCGCGCAAAGACGATTGTACCGCTCACAGTGCTCTCTTAGCGCCGCTTCTGCCGAAAGAAGCCCGGGAGCGGCTCTTAGCTCCGGAGAGCATCGTACCTTCGTCTTTAGCGTCTTTTCTGGTCTACATCCTAGCAGAAAGCTTTTCCACTCTGTCTGGCAAGGAAAACCTGCGGGAGCACCTAAAACATCTCCCATCGTCTTCTGGACGTTGCACAGAAGTCTGCCACGTGCTTGGCATGAAGGAAAGAAAAGTTGTCCAAAACAGCTTCCAATCGAATATTCATGTGATTGGAAACGTCAGGAAAGTGTAAGGTACTGTTTTCTATCAGTTGGCAAGCTGCGCACACAATCCCAGTGCAATACAGCTTCCTTCTTCACCTTTCCGATGCTGCCGCTCTCTCCGGCTCCCGGAGCCGAAGAAGCGGCTTCTTCGCGCAAAGACGATTGTACCGCTCACAGTGCTCTCTTAGCGCCGCTTCTGCCGAAAGAAGCCCGGGAGCGGCTCTTAGCTCCGGAGAGCATCGTACCTTCGTCTTTAGCGTCTTTTGTGGTCTACATCCTAGCAGAAAGCTTTTCCACTCTGTCTGGCAAGGAAAACCTGCGGGAGCACAGAAAACATCTCCCATCGTCTTCTGGACGTTGCACGGAGGTCTGCCAAGTGCTTGGCATGAAGGAAAGAAAAGTTGTCCAAAACAGCTTCCAATCGAATATTCATGTGATTGGAAACGTCAGGAAAGTGGTAAGGTACTGTTTTCTATCAGTTGGCAAGCTGCGCACACAATCCCAGTGTTGTACAGCTTCCTTCTTCACCTTTCCGATGCTGCCGCTCTCTCTGGCTCCCGGAGCCGAAGAAGCGGCTTCTTCGCGCAAAGACGATTGTACCGCTCACAGTGCTCTCTTAGCGCCGCTTCTGCCGAAAGAAGCCCGGCAGCGGCTCTTAGCTCCGGAGAGCATCGTACCTTCGTCTTTAGCGTCTTTTCTGGTCTACATCCTAGCAGAAAGCTTTTCCACTCTGTCTGGCAAGGAAAACCTGCGGGAGCACAGAAAACATCTCCCATCGTGTTCTGGACGTTGCACGGAGGTCTGCCAAGTGCTTGGCATGAAGGAAAGAAAAGTTGTCCAAAACAGCTTCCAATCGAATATTCATGTGATTGGAAACGTCAGGAAAGTGGTAAGGTACTGTTTTCTATCAGTTGGCAAGCTGCGCACACAATCCCAGTTTTGTACAGCTTCCTTCTTCACCTTTCTGATGCTGCCGCTCTCTCCGGCTCCCGGAGCCGCAGAAGCGGCTTCTTCGCGCAAAGACGATTGTACCGCTCACAGTGCTCTCTTAGCGCCGCTTCTGCCGAAAGAAGCCCGGCAGCGGCTCTTAGCTCCGGAGAGCATCGTACCTTCGTCTTTAGCGTCTTTTCTGGTCTACATCCTAGCAGAAAGCTTTTCCACTCTGTCTGGTAAGGAAAACCTGCGGGAGCACAGAAAACATCTCCCATCGTCTTCTGGACGTTGCACGGAGGTCTGCCAAGTGCTTGGCATGAAGGAAAGAAAAGTTGTCCAAAACAGCTTCCAATCGAATATTCATGTGATTGGAAACGTCAGGAAAGGGGTAAGGTACTGTTTTCTATCAGTTGGCAAGCTGCGCACACAATCCCAGTGTTGTACAGCTTCCTTCTTCACCTTTCCGATGCTGCCGCTCTCTCTGGCTCCCGGAGCCGAAGAAGCGGCTTCTTCGCGCAAAGACGATTGTACCGCTCACAGTGCTCTCTTAGCGCCGTTTCTGCCGAAAGAAGCCCGGGAGCGGCTCTTAGCTCCGGAGAGCATCGTACCTTCGTCTTTAGCGTCTTTTGTGGTCTACATCCTAGCAGAAAGCTTTTCCACTCTGTCTGGCAAGGAAAACCTGCGGGAGTATAGAAAACATCTCCCATCGTCTTCTGGATGTTGCACAGAGGTCTGCCAAGTGCTTGGCATGAAGGAAAGAAAAGTTGTCCAAAACAGCTTCCAATCGAATATTCATGTGATTGGAAACGTCAGGAAAGTGGTAAGGTACTGTTTTCTATCAGTTGGCAAGCTGCGCACACAATCCCAGTGTTGTACAGCTTCCTTCTTCACCTTTCCGATGCTGCCGCTCCCTCCGGCTATCGGAGCCGCAGAAGCGGCTTCTTTGCGCAAAGACGATTGTACCGCTCACAGTGCTCTCTTAGCGCCGCTTCTGCCGAAAGAAGCCCGGCAGCGGCTCTTAGCTCCGGAGAGCATCGTACCTTCGTCTTTAGCGTCTTTTGTGGTCTACATCCTAGCAGAAAGCTTTTCCACTCTGTCTGGCAAGGAAAACCTGCGGGAGCACAGAAAACATCTCCCATCGTGTTCTGGACGTTGCACGGAGGTCTGCCAAGTGCTTGGCATGAAGGAAAGAAAAGTTGTCCAAAACAGCTTCCAATCGAAGATTCATGTGATTGGAAACGTCAGGAAAGTGGTAAGGTACTGTTTTCTATCAGTTGGCAAGCTGCGCACACAATCCCAGTTTTGTACAGCTTCCTTCTTCACCTTTCCGATGCTGCCGCTCTCTCCGGCTCCCGGAGCCGCAGAAGCGGCTTCTTCGCGCAAAGACGATTGTACCGCTCACAGTGCTCTCTTAGCGCCGCTTCTGCCGAAAGAAGCCCGGCAGCGGCTCTTAGCTCCGGAGAGCATCGTACCTTCGTCTTTAGCGTCTTTTGTGGTCTACATCCTAGCAGAAAGCTTTTCCACTCTGTCTGGTAAGGAAAACCTGCGGGAGCACAGAAAACATCTCCCATCGTGTTCTGGACGTTGCACGGAGGTCTGCCATGTGCTTGGCATGAAGGAAAGAAAAGTTGTCCAAAACAGCTTCCAATCGAAGATTCATGTGATTGGAAACGTCAGGAAAGTGGTAAGGTACTGTTTTCTATCAGTTGGCAAGCTGCGCACACAATCCCAGTGTTGTACAGCTTCCTTCTTCACCTTTCCGATGCTGCCGCTCTCTCCGGCTCCCGGAGCCGCAGAAGCGGCTTCTTCGCGCAAAGACGATTGTACCGCTCACAGTGCTCTCTTAGCGCCGCTTCTGCCGAAAGAAGCCCGGGAGCGGCTCTTAGCTCCGGAGAGCATCGTACCTTCGTCTTTAGCGTCTTTTCTGGTCTACATCCTAGCAGAAAGCTTTTCCACTCTGTCTGGCAAGGAAAACCTGCGGGAGCACCTAAAACATCTCCCATCGTCTTCTGGACGTTGCACAGAGGTCTGCCACGTGCTTGGCATGAAGGAAAGAAAAGTTGTCCAAAACAGCTTCCAATCGAATATTCATGTGATTGGAAACGTCAGGAAAGTGTAAGGTACTGTTTTCTATCAGTTGGCAAGCTGCGCACACAATCCCAGTGCAATACAGCTTCCTTCTTCACCTTTCCGATGCTGCCGCTCTCTCCGGCTCCCGGAGCCGAAGAAGCGGCTTCTTCGCGCAAAGACGATTGTACCGCTCACAGTGCTCTCTTAGCGCCGCTTCTGCCGAAAGAAGCCCGGGAGCGGCTCTTAGCTCCGGAGAGCATCGTACCTTCGTCTTTAGCGTCTTTTGTGGTCTACATCCTAGCAGAAAGCTTTTCCACTCTGTCTGGCAAGGAAAACCTGCGGGAGCACAGAAAACATCTCCCATCGTCTTCTGGACGTTGCACGGAGGTCTGCCAAGTGTTTGGCATGAAGGAAAGAAAAGTTGTCCAAAACAGCTTCCAATCGAAGATTCATGTGATTGGAAACGTAAGGAAAGTGGTAAGGTACTGTTTTCTATCAGTTGGCAAGCTGCGCACACAATCCCAGTGTTGTACAGCTTCCTTCTTCACCTTTCCGATGCTGCCGCTCTCTCCGGCTCCCGGAGCCGAAGAAGCGGCTTCTTCGCGCAAAGACGATTGTACCGCTCACAGTGCTCTCTTAGCGCCGCTTCTGCCGAAAGAAGCCCGGGAGCGGCTCTTAGCTCCGGAGAGCATCGTACCTTCGTCTTTAGCGTCTTTTGTGGTCTACATCCTAGCAGAAAGCTTTTCCACTCTGTCTGGCAAGGAAAACCTGCGGGAGCACAGAAAACATCTCCCATCGTCTTCTGGACGTTGCACGGAGGTCTGCCAAGTGTTTGGCATGAAGGAAAGAAAAGTTGTCCAAAACAGCTTCCAATCGAATATTCATGTGATTGGAAACGTCAGGAAAGTGTAAAGTACAGTTTTCTGTCAGTTGGTAAGCTGCGCACACAATCCCAGTGTTGTACAGCTTCCTTCTTCACCTTTCCGATGCTGCCGCTCTCTCCGGCTCCCGGAGCCGAAGAAGCGGCTTCTTCGCGCAAAGACGATTGTACCGCTCACAATGCTCTCTTAGCGCCGCTTCTGCCGAAAGAAGCCCGGGAGCGGCTCTTAGCTCCGGAGAGCATCGTACCTTCGTCTTTAGCGTCTTTTGTGGTCTACATCCTAGCAGAAAGCTTTTCCACTCTGTCTGGCAAGGAAAACCTGCGGGAGCACAGAAAACATCTCCCATCGTCTTCTGGACGTTGCACGGAGGTCTGCCAAGTGCTTGGCATGAAGGAAAGAAAAGTTGTCCAAAACAGCTTCCAATCGAATATTCATGTGATTGGAAACGTCAGGAAAGTGGTAAGGTACTGTTTTCTATCAGTTGGCAAGCTGCGCACACAATCCCAGTGTTGTACAGCTTCCTTCTTCACCTTTCCGATGCTGCCGCTCTCTCCGGCTCCCGGAGCCGAAGAAGCGGCTTCTTCGCGCAAAGACGATTGTACCGCTCACAGTGCTCTCTTAGCGCCGCTTCTGCCGAAAGAAGCCCGGCAGCGGCTCTTAGCTCCGGAGAGCATCGTACCTTCGTCTTTAGCGTCTTTTCTGGTCTACATCCTAGCAGAAAGCTTTTCCACTCTGTCTGGTAAGGAAAACCTGCGGGAGTATAGAAAACATCTCCCATCGTGTTCTGGACGTTGCACGGAGGTCTGCCAAGTGCTTGGCATGAAGGAAAGAAAAGTTGTCCAAAACAGCTTCCAATCGAATATTCATGTGATTGGAAACGTCAGGAAAGTGGTAAGGTAATGTTTTCTATCAGTTGGCAAACTGCGCACACAATACCAGTGTTGTACAGCTTCCTTCTTCACCTTTCCGATGCTGCCGCTCTCTCCGGCTCCCGGAGCCGAAGAAGCGGCTTCTTCGCGCAAAGACGATTGTACCGCTCACAGTGCTCTCTTAGCGCCGCTTCTGCCGAAAGAAGCCCGGGAGCGGCTCTTAGCTCCGGAGAGCATCGTACCTTCGTCTTTAGCGTCTTTTGTGGTCTACATCCTAGCAGAAAGCTTTTCCACTCTGTCTGGCAAGGAAAACCTGCTGCAGCACAGAAAACATCTCCCATCGTCTTCTGGACGTTGCACTGAGGTCTGCCAAGTGCTTGGCATGAATGAAAGAAAAGTAGTCCAAAACAGCTTCCAATCGAATATTCATGTGATTGGAAACGTCAGGAAAGTGTAAGGTACTGTTTTCTATCAGTTGGCAAGCTGCGCACACAATCCCAGTGTTGTACAGCTTCCTTCTTCACCTTTCCGATGCTGCCACTCTCTCCGGCTCCCGGAGCCGAAGAAGCGGCTTCTTCGCGCAAAGTCGATTGTACCGCTCACAGTGCTCTCTTAGCGCCGCTTCTGCCGAAAGAAGCCCGGGAGCGGCTCTTAGCTCCGGAGAGCATCGTACCTTCGTCTTTAGCGTCTTTTGTGGTCTACATCCTAGCAGAAAGCTTTTCCACTCTGTCTGGCAAGGAAAACCTGCGGGAGCACAGAAAAGATCTCCCATCGTCTCCAGGACGTTGCACGGAGGTCTGCCAAGTGTTTGGCATGAAGGAAAGGAAAGTTGTCCAAAACAGCTTCCAATCGAATATTCATTTGATTGGAAACGTCAGGAAAGTGTAAGGTACTGTTTTCTATCAGTTGGCAAGCTGCGCACACAATCCCAGTGTTGTACAGCTTCCTTCTTCACCTTTCCGATGCTGCCGCTCTCTCCGGCTCCCGGAGCCGAAGAAGCGGCTTCTTCGCGCAAAGACGATTGTACCGCTCACAGTGCTCTCTTAGCGCCGCTTCTGCCGAAAGAAGCCCGGGAGCGGCTCTTAGCTCCGGAGAGCATCGTACCTTCGTCTTTAGCGTCTTTTCTGGTCTACATCCTAGCAGAAAGCTTTTCCACTCTGTCTGGCAAGGAAAACCTGCGGGAGCACAGAAAACATCTCCCATCGTCTTCTGGACGTTGCACGGAGGTCTGCCAAGTGTTTGGCATGAAGGAAAGAAAAGTTGTCCAAAACAGCTTCCAATCGAAGATTCATGTGATTGGAAACGTAAGGAAAGTGGTAAGGTACTGTTTTCTATCAGTTGGCAAGCTGCGCACACAATCCCAGTGTTGTACAGCTTCCTTCTTCACCTTTCCGATGCTGCCGCTCTCTCCGGCTCCCGGAGCCGAAGAAGCGGCTTCTTCGCGCAAAGACGATTGTACCGCTCACAGTGCTCTCTTAGCGCCGCTTCTGCCGAAAGAAGCCCGGGAGCGGCTCTTAGCTCCGGAGAGCATCGTACCTTCGTCTTTAGCGTCTTTTCTGGTCTACATCCTAGCAGAAAGCTTTTCCACTCTGTCTGGCAAGGAAAACCTGCGGGTGTATAGAAAACATCTCCCAACGTGTTCTGGACGTTGCACAGAGGTCTGCCAAGTGCTTGGCATGAAGGAAAGAAAAGTTGTCCAAAACAGCTTCCAATCGAATATTCATGTGATTGGAAACGTCAGGAAAGTGGTAAGGTACTGTTTTCTATCAGTTGGCAAGCTGCGCACACAATCCCAGTGTTGTACAGCTTCCTTCTTCACCTTTCCGATGCTGCCGCTCTCTCCGGCTCCCGGAGCCGGAGAAGCGGCTTCTTCGCGCAAAGACGATTGTACCGCTCACAGTGCTCTCTTAGCGCCGCTTCTGCCGAAAGAAGCCCGGGAGCGGCTCTTAGCTCCGGAGAGCATCGTACCTTCGTCTTTAGCGTCTTTTGTGGTCTACATCCTAGCAGAAAGCTTTTCCACTCTGTCTGGCAAGGAAAACCTGCGGGAGCACAGAAAACATCTCCCATCGTCTTCTGGACGTTGCACGGAGGTCTGCCAAGTGTTTGGCATGAAGGAAAGAAAAGTTGTCCAAAACAGCTTCCAATCGAATATTCATGTGATTGGAAACGTCAGGAAAGTGTAAAGTACAGTTTTCTGTCAGTTGGTAAGCTGCGCACACAATCCCAGTGTTGTACAGCTTCCTTCTTCACCTTTCCGATGCTGCCGCTCTCTCCGGCTCCCGGAGCCGAAGAAGCGGCTTCTTCGCGCAAAGACGATTGTACCGCTCACAGTGCTCTCTTAGCGCCGCTTCTGCCGAAAGAAGCCCGGGAGCGGCTCTTAGCTCCGGAGAGCATCGTACCTTCGTCTTTAGCGTCTTTTGTGGTCTACATCCTAGCAGAAAGCTTTTCCACTCTGTCTGGCAAGGAAAACCTGCGGGAGCACAGAAAACATCTCCCATCGTCTTCTGGACGTTGCACTGAGGTCTGCCAAGTGCTTGGCATGAATGAAAGAAAAGTAGTCCAAAACAGCTTCCAATCGAATATTCATGTGATTGGAAACGTCAGGAAAGTGTAAGGTACTGTTTTCTATCAGTTGGCAAGCTGCGCACACAATCCCAGTGTTGTACAGCTTCCTTCTTCACCTTTCCGATGCTGGCGCTCTCTCCGGCTCCCGGAGCCGAAGAAGCGGCTTCTTCGCGCAAAGACGATTGTACCGCTCACAGTGCTCTCTTAGCGCCGCTTCCGCCGAAAGAAGCCCGGGAGCGGCTCTTAGCTCCGGAGAGCATCGTACCTTCGTCTTTAGCGTCTTTTGTGGTCTACATCCTAGCAGAAAGCTTTTCCACTCTGTCTGGCAAGGAAAACCTGCGGGAGCACAGAAAACATCTCCCATCGTCTTCTGGACGTTGCACGGAGGTCTGCCAAGTGTTTGGCATGAAGGAAAGAAAAGTTGTCCAAAACAGCTTCCAATCGAATATTCATGTGATTGGAAACGTCAGGAAAGTGTAAAGTACAGTTTTCTGTCAGTTGGTAAGCTGCGCACACAATCCCAGTGTTGTACAGCTTCCTTCTTCACCTTTCCGATGCTGCCGCTCTCTCCGGCTCCCGGAGCCGAAGAAGCGGCTTCTTCGCGCAAAGACGATTGTACCGCTCACAGTGCTCTCTTAGCGCCGCTTCTGCCGAAAGAAGCCCGGGAGCGGCTCTTAGCTCCGGAGAGCATCGTACCTTCGTCTTTAGCGTCTTTTGTGGTCTACATCCTAGCAGAAAGCTTTTCCACTCTGTCTGGCAAGGAAAACCTGCGGGAGCACAGAAAACATCTCCCATCGTCTTCTGGACGTTGCACTGAGGTCTGCCAAGTGCTTGGCATGAATGAAAGAAAAGTAGTCCAAAACAGCTTCCAATCGAATATTCATGTGATTGGAAACGTCAGGAAAGTGTAAGGTACTGTTTTCTATCAGTTGGCAAGCTGCGCACACAATCCCAGTGTTGTACAGCTTCCTTCTTCACCTTTCCGATGCTGGCGCTCTCTCCGGCTCCCGGAGCCGAAGAAGCGGCTTCTTCGCGCAAAGACGATTGTACCGCTCACAGTGCTCTCTTAGCGCCGCTTCCGCCGAAAGAAGCCCGGGAGCGGCTCTTAGCTCCGGAGAGCATCGTACCTTCGTCTTTAGCGTCTTTTGTGGTCTACATCCTAGCAGAAAGCTTTTCCACTCTGTCTGGCAAGGAAAACCTGCGGGAGCACAGAAAAGATCTCCCATCGTCTCCAGGACGTTGCACGGAGGTCTGCCAAGTGTTTGGCATGAAGGAAAGAAAAGTTGTCCAAAACAGCTTCCAATCGAATATTCATGTGATTGGAAACGTCAGGAAAGTGTAAGGTACTGTTTTCTATCAGTTGGCAAGCTGCGCACACAATCCCAGTGTTGTACAGCTTCCTTCTTCACCTTTCCGATGCTGCCGCTCTCTCCGGCTCCCGGAGCCGAAGAAGCGGCTTCTTCGCGCAAAGACGATTGTACCGCTCACAGTGCTCTCTTAGCGCCGCTTCTGCCGAAAGAAGCCCGGGAGCGGCTCTTAGCTCCGGAGAGCATCGTACCTGCGTCTTTAGCGTCTTTTGTGGTCTACATCCTAGCAGAAAGCTTTTCCACTCTGTCTGGCAAGGAAAACCTGCGGGAGCACAGAAAACATCTCCCATCGTGTTCTGGACGTTGCACTGAGGTCTGCCAAGTGTTTGGCATGAATGAAAGAAAAGTAGTCCAAAACAGCTTCCAATCGAATATTCATGTGATTGGAAACGTCAGGAAAGTGTAAGGTACTGTTTTCTATCAGTTGGCAAGCTGCGCACACAATCCCAGTGTTGTACAGCTTCCTTCTTCACCTTTCCGATGCTGCCGCTCTCTCCGGCTCCCGGAGCCGAAGAAGCGGCTTCTTCGCGCAAAGACGATTGTACTGCTCACAGTGCTCTCTTAGCGCCGCTTCTGCCGAAAGAAGCCCGGGAGCGGCTCTTAGCTCCGGAGAGCATCGTACCTTCGTCTTTAGCGTCTTTTGTGGTCTACATCCTAGCAGAAAGCTTTTCCACTCTGTCTGGCAAGGAAAACCTGCGGGAGCACAGAAAACATCTCCCATCGTCTCCAGGACGTTGCACGGAGGTCTGCTAAGTGTTTGGCATGAAGGAAAGAAAAGTTGTCCAAAACAGCTTCCAATCGAATATTCATTTGATTGGAAACGTCAGGAAAGTGTAAGGTACTGTTTTCTATCAGTTGGCAAGCTGCGCACACAATCCCAGTGTTGTACAGCTTCCTTCTTCACCTTTCCGATGCTGCCGCTCTCTCCGGCTCCCGGAGCCGAAGAAGCGGCTTCTTCGCGCAAAGACGATTGTACCGCTCACAGTGCTCTCTTAGCGCCGCTTCTGCCGAAAGAAGCCCGGGAGCGGCTCTTAGCTCCGGAGAGCATCGTACCTTCGTCTTTAGCGTCTTTTGTGGTCTACATCCTAGCAGAAAGCTTTTCCACTCTGTCTGGCAAGGAAAACCTGCGGGAGCACAGAAAACATCTCCCATCGTCTTCTGGACGTTGCACTGAGGTCTGCCAAGTGCTTGGCATGAATGAAAGAAAAGTAGTCCAAAACAGCTTCCAATCGAATATTCATGTGATTGGAAACGTCAGGAAAGTGTAAGGTACTGTTTTCTATCAGTTGGCAAGCTGCGCACACAATCCCAGTGTTGTACAGCTTCCTTCTTCACCTTTCCGATGCTGGCGCTCTCTCCGGCTCCCGGAGCCGAAGAAGCGGCTTCTTCGCGCAAAGACGATTGTACCGCTCACAGTGCTCTCTTAGCGCCGCTTCTGCCGAAAGAAGCCCGGGAGCGGCTCTTAGCTCCGGAGAGCATCGTACCTTCGTCTTTAGCGTCTTTTGTGGTCTACATCCTAGCAGAAAGCTTTTCCACTCTGTCTGGCAAGGAAAACCTGCGGGAGCACAGAAAAGATCTCCCATCGTCTCCAGGACGTTGCACGGAGGTCTGCCAAGTGTTTGGCATGAAGGAAAGAAAAGTTGTCCAAAACAGCTTCCAATCGAATATTCATGTGATTGGAAAGGTCAGGAAAGTGTAAGGTACTGTTTTCTATCAGTTGGCAAGCTGCGCACACAATCCCAGTGTTGTTCAGCTTCCTTCTTCACCTTTGCGATGCTGCCGCTCTCTCCGGCTCCCGGAGTGGAAGAAGCGGCTTCTTTGCGCAAAGACGATTGTACCGCTCACAGTGCTCTCTTAGCGCCGCTTCTGCCGAAAGAAGCCCGGGAGCGGCTCTTAGCTCCGGAGAGCATCGTACCTGCGTCTTTAGCGTCTTTTGTGGTCTACATCCTAGCAGAAAGCTTTTCCACTCTGTCTGGCAAGGAAAACCTGCGGGAGCACAGAAAACATCTCCCATCGTGTTCTGGACGTTGCACTGAGGTCTGCCAAGTGTTTGGCATGAATGAAAGAAAAGTAGTCCAAAACAGCTTCCAATCGAATATTCATGTGATTGGAAACGTCAGGAAAGTGTAAGGTACTGTTTTCTATCAGTTGGCAAGCTGCGCACACAATCCCAGTGTTGTACAGCTTCCTTCTTCACCTTTCCGATGCTGCCGCTCTCTCCGGCTCCCGGAGCCGAAGAAGCGGCTTCTTCGCGCAAAGACGATTGTACCGCTCACAGTGCTCTCTTAGCGCCGCTTCTGCCGAAAGAAGCCCGGGAGCGGCTCTTAGCTCCGGAGAGCATCGTACCTTCGTCTTTAGCGTCTTTTGTGGTCTACATCCTAGCAGAAAGCTTTTCCACTCTGTCTGGCAAGGAAAACCTGCGGGAGCACAGAAAACATCTCCCATCGTCTTCTGGACGTTGCACGGAGGTCTGCCAAGTGCTTGGCATGAAGGAAAGAAAAGTTGTCCAAAACAGCTTCCAATCGAAGATTCATGTGATTGGAAACATCAGGAAAGTGTAAGGTACTGTTTTCTATCAGTTGGCAAGCTGCGCACACAATCCCAGTGTTGTACAGCTTCCTTCTTCACCTTTCCGATGCTGCCGCTCTCTCCGGCTCCCGGAGCCGAAGAAGCGGCTTCTTCGCGCAAAGTCGATTGTACCGCTCACAGTGCTCTCTTAGCGCCGCTTCTGCCGAAAGAAGCCCGGGAGCGGCTCTTAGCTCCGGAGAGCATCGTACCTTCGTCTTTAGCGTCTTTTGTGGTCTACATCCTAGCAGAAAGCTTTTCCACTCTGTCTGGCAAGGAAAACCTGCGGGAGCACAGAAAACATCTCCCATCGTGTTCTGGACGTTGCACAGATGTCTGCAAATTATTTGGCATGAAGGAAAGAAAAGTTGTCCAAAACAGCTTCCAATCGAATATTCATGTGATTGGAAACGTCAGGGAAGTGGTAAGGTACTGTTTTCTATCAGTTGGCAAGCTGCGCACACAATCCCAGTGTTGTACAGCTTCCTTCGTCACCTTTCCGATGCTGCCGCTCTCTCCGGCTCCCGGAGCCGAAGAAGCGGCTTCTTCGCGCAAAGACGATTGTACCGCTCACAGTGCTCTCTTAGCGCCGCTTCTGCCGAAAGAAGCCCGGGAGCGCCTCTTAGCTCCGGAGAGCATCGTACCTTCGTCTTTAGCGTCTTTTGTGGTCTACATCCTAGCAGAAAGCTTTTCCACTCTGTCTGGCAAGGAAAACCTGCGGGAGCACAGAAAACATCTCCCATCGTCTTCTGGACGTTGCACGGAGTTCTGCCAAGTTCTTGGCATGAAGGAGAGAATAGTTGTCCAAAACAGCTTCCAATCGAATATTCATGTGATTGGAAACGTCAGGAAAGTGTAAGGTACTGTTTTCTATCAGTTGGCAAGCTGCGCACACAATCCCAGTGTTGTACAGCTTCCTTCTTCACCTTTCCGATGCTGCCGCTCTCTCCGGCTCCTGGAGCCGAAGAAGCGGCTTCTTCGCGCAAAGACGATTGTACCGCTCACAGTGCTCTCTTAGCGCCGCTTCTGCCGAAAGAAGGCCGGCAGCGGCTCTTAGCTCCGGAGAGCATCGTACCTTCGTCTTTAGCGTCTTTTGTGGTCTACGTCCTAGCAGAAAGCTTTTCCACTCTGTCTGGCAAGGAAAACCTGCGGGAGCACAGAAAACATCTCCCATCATCTTCTGGACGTTGCACGGAGGTCTGCCAAGTGTTTGGCATGAAGGAGAGAATAGTTGTCCAAAACGGCTTCTTATCGAATATTCATGTGATTGGAAACGTCAGGAAAGTGGTAAGGTACTGTTTTCTATCAGTTGGCAAGCTGCGCACACAATCCCAGTGTTGTACAGCTTCCTTCTTCACCTTTCCGATGCTGCCGCTCTCTCCGGCTCCCAGAGCCCAAGAAGCGGCTTCTTCGCGCAAAGACGATTGTACCGCTCACAGTGCTCTCTTAGCGCCGCTTCTGCCGAAAGAAGCCCGGGAGCGGCTCTTAGCTCCGGAGAGCATCGTACCTTCGTCTTTAGCGTCTTTTGTGGTCTACATCCTAGCAGAAAGCTTTTCCACTCTGTCTGGCAAGGAAAACCTGCGGGAGCACAGAAAACATCTCCCATAGTCTTCTGGACGTTGCACGGAGGTCTGCCAAGTGTTTGGCATGAAGGAAAGAAAAGTTGTCCAAAACAGCTTCCAATCGAATATTCATGTGATTGGAAACGTCAGGAAAGTGTAAGGTACTGTTTTCTATCAGTTGGCAAGCTGCGCACACAATCCCAGTGTTGTACAGCTTCCTTCTTCACCTTTCCGATGCTGCCGCTCTCTCCGGCTCCCGGAGCCGAAGAAGCGGCTTCTTCGCGCAAAGACGATTGTACCGCTCACAGTGCTCTCTTAGCGCCGCTTCTGCCGAAAGAAGCCCGGGAGCGGCTCTTAGCTCCGGAGAGCATCGTACCTTCGTCTTTAGCGTCTTTTCTGGTCTACGTCCTAGCAGAAAGCTTTTCCACTCTGTCTGGCAAGGAAAACCTGCGGGAGCACAGAAAACATCTCCCATCATCTTCTGGACGTTGCACGGAGGTCTGCCAAGTGCTTGGCATGAAGGAAAGAAAAGTTGTCCAAAACAGCTTCCAATCGAATATTCATGTGATTGGAAACGTCAAGAAAGTGGTAAGGTACTGTTTTCTATCAGTTGGCAAGCTGCGCACACAATCCCAGTGTTGTACAGCTTCCTTCTTCACCTTTCCGATGCTGCCGCTCTCTCCGGCTCCCGGAGCCGAAGAAGCGGCTTCTTCGTGCAAAGACGATTGTACCGCTCACAGTGCTCTCTTAGCGCCACTTCTGCCGAAAGAAGCCCGGGAGCGGCTCTTAGCTCCGGAGAGCATCGTACCTTCGTCTTTAGCGTCTTTTGTGGTCTACATCCTAGCAGAAAGCTTTTCCACTCTGTCTGGCAAGGAAAACCTGCGGGAGCACAGAAAACATCTCCCATTCTGTTCTGGACGTTGCACAGATGTCTGCAAAGTGTTTGGCATGAAGGAAAGAACAGTTGTCCAAAACAGCTTCCAATCGAAGATTCATGTGATTGGAAACGTCAGGAAAGTGGTAAGGTACTGTTTTCTATCAGTTGGCAAGCTGCGCACACAATCCCAGTGTTGTACAGCTTCCTTCTTCACCTTTCCGATGCTGCCGCTCTCTCCGGCTTCCGGAGCCGAAGAAGCGGTTTCTTCGCGCAAAGACGATTGTACCGCTCACAGTGCTCTCTTAGCGCCGCTTCTGCCGAAAGAAGCCCGGGAGCGGCTCTTAGCTCCGGAGAGCATCGTACCTTCGTCTTTAGCGTCTTTTGTGGTCTACGTCCTAGCAGAAAGCTTTTCCACTCTGTCTGGCAAGGAAAACCTGCGGGAGCACAGAAAACATCTCCCATCGTCTTCTGGACGTTGCACGGAGGTCTGCCAAGTGTTTGGCATGAAGGAAAGAAAAGTTGTCCAAAACAGCTTCCAATCGAATATTCATGTGATTGGAAACGTCAGGAAAGTGTAAAGTACAGTTTTCTGTCAGTTGGTAAGCTGCGCACACAATCCCAGTGTTGTACAGCTTCCTTCTTCACCTTTCCGATGCTGCCGCTCTCTCCGGCTCCCGGAGCCGAAGAAGCGGCTTCTTCGCGCAAAGACGATTGTACCGCTCACAGTGCTCTCTTAGCGCCGCTTCTGCCGAAAGAAGCCCGGGAGCGGCTCTTAGCTCCGGAGAGCATCGTACCTTCGTCTTTAGCGTCTTTTGTGGTCTACATCCTAGCAGAAAGCTTTTCCACTCTGTCTGGCAAGGAAAACCTGCGGGAGCACAGAAAACATCTCCCATCGTGTTCTGGACGTTGCACTGAGGTCTGCCAAGTGCTTGGCATGAATGAAAGAAAAGTAGTCCAAAACAGCTTCCAATCGAATATTCATGTGATTGGAAACGTCAGGAAAGTGTAAGGTACTGTTTTCTATCAGTTGGCAAGCTGCGCACACAATCCCAGTGTTGTACAGCTTCCTTCTTCACCTTTCCGATGCTGCCGCTCTCTCCGGCTCCCGGAGCCGAAGAAGCGGCTTCTTCGCGCAAAGACGATTGTACCGCTCACAGTGCTCTCTTAGCGCCGCTTCTGCCGAAAGAAGCCCGGGAGCGGCTCTTAGCTCCGGAGAGCATCGTACCTTCGTCTTTAGCGTCTTTTGTGGTCTACATCCTAGCAGAAAGCTTTTCCACTCTGTCTGGCAAGGAAAACCTGCGCGAGCACAGAAAACATCTCCCATCGTCTCCAGGACGTTGCACGGAGGTCTGCCAAGTGGTTGGCATGAAGGAAAGAAAAGTTGTCCAAAACAGCTTCCAATCGAATATTCATGTGATTGGAAACGTCAGGAAAGTGTAAGGTACTGTTTTCTATCAGTTGGCAAGCTGCGCACACAATCCCAGTGTTGTACAGCTTCCTTCTTCACCTTTCCGATGCTGCCGCTCTCTCCGGCTCCCGGAGCCGAAGAAGCGGCTTCTTCGCGCAAAGACGATTGTACCGCTCACAGTGCTCTCTTAGCGCCGCTTCTGCCGAAAGAAGCCCGGGAGCGGCTCTTAGCTCCGGAGAGCATCGTACCTGCGTCTGTAGCGTCTTTTGTGGTCTACATCCTAGCAGAAAGCTTTTCCACTCTGTCTGGCAAGGAAAACCTGCGGGAGCACAGAAAACATCTCCCATCGTGTTCTGGACGTTGCACTGAGGTCTGCCAAGTGCTTGGCATGAATGAAAGAAAAGTAGTCCAAAACAGCTTCCAATCGAATATTCATGTGATTGGAAACGTCAGGAAAGTGTAAGGTACTGTTTTCTATCAGTTGGCAAGCTGCGCACACAATCCCAGTGTTGTACAGCTTCCTTCTTCACCTTTCCGATGCTGCCGCTCTCTCCGGCTCCCGGAGCCGAAGAAGCGGCTTCTTCGCGCAAAGACGATTGTACCGCTCACAGTGCTCTCTTAGCGCCGCTTCTGCCGAAAGAAGCCCGGGAGCGGCTCTTAGCTCCGGAGAGCATCGTACCTTCGTCTTTAGCGTCTTTTGTGGTCTAGATCCTAGCAGAAAGCTTTTCCACTCTGTCTGGCAAGGAAAACCTGCGGGAGCACAGAAAACATCTCCCATCGTCTTCTGGACGTTGCACGGAGGTCTGCCAAGTGTTTGGCATGAAGGAAAGAAAAGTTGTCCAAAACAGCTTCCAATCGAAGATTCATGTGATTGGAAACATCAGGAAAGTGTAAGGTACTGTTTTCTATCAGTTGGCAAGCTGCGCACACAATCCCAGTGTTGTACAGCTTCCTTCTTCACCTTTCCGATGCTGCCGCTCTCTCCGGCTCCCGGAGCCGAAGAAGCGGCTTCTTCGCGCAAAGTCGATTGTACCGCTCACAGTGCTCTCTTAGCGCCGCTTCTGCCGAAAGAAGCCCGGGAGCGGCTCTTAGCTCCGGAGAGCATCGTACCTTCGTCTTTAGCGTCTTTTGTGGTCTACGTCCTAGCAGAAAGCTTTTCCACTCTGTCTGGCAAGGAAAACCTGCGGGAGCACAGAAAACATCTCCCATCGTGTTCTGGACGTTGCACGGATGTCTGCAAATTGTTTGGCATGAAGGAAAGAAAAGTTGTCCAAAACAGCTTCCAATCGAAGATTCATGTGATTGGAAACGTCAGGAAAGTGGTAAGGTACTGTTTTCTATCAGTTGGCAAGCTGCGCACACAATCCCAGTGTTGTACAGCTTCCTTCTTCACCTTTCCGATGCTGCCGCTCTCTCCGGCTTCCGGAGCCGAAGAAGCGGCTTCTTCGCGCAAAGACGATTGTACCGCTCACAGTGCTCTCTTAGCGCCGCTTCTGCCGAAAGAAGCCCGGGAGCGGCTCTTAGCTCCGGAGAGCATCGTACCTTCGTCTTTAGCGTCTTTTGTGGTCTACGTCCTAGCAGAAAGCTTTTCCACTCTGTCTGGCAAGGAAAACCTGCGGGAGCACAGAAAACATCTCCCATCATCTTCTGGACGTTGCACGGAGGTCTGCCAAGTGTTTGGCATGAAGGAAAGAAAAGTTGTCCAAAACAGCTTCCAATCGAATATTCATGTGATTGGAAACGTCAGGAAAGTGGTAAGGTACTGTTTTCTATCAGTTGGCAAGCTGCGCACACAATCCCAGTGTTGTACAGCTTCCTTCGTCACCTTTCCGATGCTGCCGCTCTCTCCGGATCCCGGAGCCGAAGAAGCGGCTTCTTCGCGCAAAGACGATTGTACCGCTCACAGTGCTCTCTTAGCGCCGCTTCTGCCGAAAGAAGCCCGGCAGCGGCTCTTAGCTCCGGAGAGCATCGTACCATCGTCTTTAGCGTCTTTTGTGGTCTACATCCTAGCAGAAAGCTTTTCCACTCTGTCTGGCAAGGAAAACCTGCGGGAGCACAGAAAACATCTCCCATCGTCTTCTGGACTTTGCACGGAGGTCTGCCAAGTGTTTGGCATAAAGGAAAGAAAAGTTGTCCAAAACAGCTTCCACTCGAATATTCATGTGATTGGAAACGTCAGGAAAGTGTAAGGTACTGTTTTCTATCAGTTAGCAAGCTGCGCACACAATCCCAGTGTTGTACAGCTTCCTTCTTCACCTTTCCGATGCTGCCGCTCTCTCCGGCTCCCGGAGCCGAAGAAGCGGCTTCTTCGCGCAAAGTCGATTGTACCGCTCACAGTGCTCTCTTAGTGCCGCTTCTGCCGAAAGAAGCCCGGGAGCGGCTCTTAGCTCTTGAGAGCATCGTACCTTCGTCTTTAGCGTCTTTTGTGGTCTACGTCCTAGCAGAAAGCTTTTCCACTCTGTCTGGCAAGGAAAACCTGCGGGAGCACAGAAAACATCTCCCATCGTCTTCTGGACGTTGCACGGAGGTCTGCCAAGTGTTTGGCATGAAGGAAAGAAAAGTTGTCCAAAACAGCTTCCAGTCGAATATTCATGTGATTGGAAACGTCAGGAAAGTGGTAAGGTACTGTTTTCTATCAGTTGGCAAGCTGCGCACACAATCCCAGTGTTGTACAGCTTCCTTCTTCACCTTTCCGATGCTGCCGCTCTCTCCGGCTCCCGGAGCCGAAGAAGCGGCTTCTTCGCGCAAAGACGATTGTGCCGCTCACAGTGCTCTCTTAGCGCCACTTCTGCCGAAAGAAGCCCAGGAGCGGCTCTTAGCTCCGGAGAGCATCGTACCTTCGTCTTTAGCGTCTTTTGTGGTCTACATCCTAGCAGAAAGCTTTTCCACTCTGTCTGGCAAGGAAAACCTGCGGGAGCACAGAAAACATCTCCCATCGTCTTCTGGACGTTGCACGGAGTTCTGCCAAGTTCTTGGCATGAAGGAGAGAATAGTTGTCCAAAACAGCTTCCAATCGAATATTCATGTGATTGGAAACGTCAGGAAAGTGTAAGGTACTGTTTTCTATCAGTTGGCAAGCTGCGCACACAATCCCAGTGTTGTACAGCTTCCTTCTTCACCTTTCCGATGCTGCCGCTCTCTCCGGCTCCTGGAGCCGAAGAAGCGGCTTCTTCGCGCAAAGACGATTGTACCGCTCACAGTGCTCTCTTAGCGCCGCTTCTGCCGAAAGAAGCCCGGGAGCGGCTCTTAGCTCCGGAGAGCATCGTACCTTCGTCTTTAGCGTCTTTTGTGGTCTACATCCTAGCAGAAAGCTTTTCCACTCTGTCTGGCAAGGAAAACCTGCGGGAGCACAGAAAACATCTCCCATCGTGTTCTGGACGTTGCACGGAGGTCTGCCAAGTGTTTGGCATGAAGGAGAGAATAGTTGTCCAAAACAGCTTCCAATCGAATATTCATGTGATTGGAAACGTCAGGAAAGTGTAAGGTACTGTTTTCTATCAGTTGGCAAGCTGCGCACACAATCCCAGTGTTGTACAGCTTCCTTCTTCACCTTTCCGATGCTGCCGCTCTCTCCGGCTCCCGGAGCCGAAGAAGCGGCTTCTTCACGCAAAGACGATTGTACCGCTCACAGTGCTCTCTTAGCGCCGCTTCTGCCGAAAGAAGCCCGGGAGCGGCTCTTAGCTCCGGAGAGCATCGTACCTTCGTCTTTAGCGTCTTTTCTGGTCTACGTCCTAGCAGAAAGCTTTTCCACTCTGTCTGGCAAGGAAAACCTGCGGGAGCACAGAAAACATCTCCCATCATCTTCTGGACGTTGCACGGAGGTCTGCCAAGTGCTTGGCATGAAGGAAAGAAAAGTTGTCCAAAACAGCTTCCAATCGAAGATTCATGTGATTGGAAACGTCAGGAAAGTGGTAAGGTACTGTTTTCTATCAGTTGGCAAGGTGCGCACACAATCCCAGTGTTGTACAGCTTCCTTCTTCACCTTTCCGATGCCGCCGCTCTCTCCGGCTTCCGGAGCCGAAGAAGCGGCTTCTTCGCGCAAAGACGATTGTACCGCTCACAGTGCTCTCTTAGCGCCGCTTCTGCCGAAAGAAGCCCGGGAGCGGCTCTTAGCTCCGGAGAGCATCGTACCTTCGTCTTTAGCGTCTTTTGTGGTCTACGTCCTAGCAGAAAGCTTTTCCACTCTGTCTGGCAAGGAAAACCTGCGGGAGCACAGAAAACATCTCCCATCGTCTTCTGGACGTTGCACGGAGGTCTGCCAAGTGGTTGGCATGAAGGAAAGAAAAGTTGTCCAAAACAGCTTCCAATCGAATATTCATGTGATTGGAAACGTCAGGAAAGTGTAAAGTACAGTTTTCTGTCAGTTGGTAAGCTGCGCACACAATCCCAGTGTTGTACAGCTTCCTTCTTCACCTTTCCGATGCTGCCGCTCTCTCCGGCTCCCGGAGCCGAAGAAGCGGTTTCTTCGCGCAAAGACGATTGTAGCGCTCACAGTGCTCTCTTAGCGCCGCTTCTGCCGAAAGAAGCCCGGGAGCGGCTCTTAGCTCCGGAGAGCATCGTACCTTCGTCTTTAGCGTCTTTTCTGGTCTACATCCTAGCAGAAAGCTTTTCCACTCTGTCTGGCAAGGAAAACCTGCGGGAGCACAGAAAACATCTCCCATCGTCTTCTGGACGTTGCACGGAGGTCTGCCAAGTGCTTGGCATGAAGGAAAGAAAAGTTGTCCAAAACAGCTTCCAATCGAAGATTCATGTGATTGGAAACGTCAGGAAAGTGGTAAGGTACTGTTTTCTATCAGTTGGCAAGCTGCGCACACAATCCCAGTGTTGTACAGCTTCCTTCTTCACCTTTCCGATGCTGCCGCTCTCTCCGGCTCCCGGAGCCGAAGAAGCGGCTTCTTCGCGCAAAGACGATTGTACCGCTCACAGTGCTCTCTTAGCGCCGCTTCTGCCGAAAGAAGCCCGGGAGCGGCTCTTAGCTCCGGAGAGAATCGTATTTTCGAATTTAGCGTCTTTTGTGGTCTACATCCTAGCAGAAAGCTTTTCCACTCTGTCTGGCAAGGAAAACCTGCGGGAGCACAGAAAACATCTCCCATCGTCTTCTGGACGTTGCACGGAGGTCTGCCACGTGTTTGGCATGAAGGAAAGAAAAGTTGTCCAAAACAGCTTCCAATCGAATATTCATGTGATTGGAAACGTCAGGAAAGTGGTAAGGTACTGTTTTCTATCAGTTGGCAAGCTGCGCACACAATCCCAGTGTTGTACAGCTTCCTTCTTCACCTTTCCGATGCTGCCGCTCTCTCCGGCTCCCGGAGCCGAAGAAGTGGATTCTTCGCGCAAAGACGATTGTACCGCTCACAGTGCTCTCTTAGCGCCGCTTCTGCCGAAAGAAGCCCGGCAGCGGCTCTTAGCTCCGGAGAGCATCGTACCTTCGTCTTTAGCGTCTTTTGTGGTCTACATCCTAGCAGAAAGCTTTTCCACTCTGTCTGGCAAGGAAAACCTGCGGGAGCACAGAAAACATCTCCCATCGTCTTCTGGACGTTGCACGGAGGTCTGCCAAGTGCTTGGCATGAAGGAAAGAAAAGTTGTCCAAAACAGCTTCCAATCGAAGATTCATGTGATTGGAAACGTCAGGAAAGTGGTAAGGTACTGTTTTCTATCAGTTGGCAAGCTGCGCACACAATCCCAGTGTTGTACAGCTTCCTTCTTCACCTTTCCGATGCTGCCGCTCTCTCCGGCTCCCGGAGCCGGAGAAGCGGCTTCTTCGCGCAAAGACGATTGTACCGCTCACAGTGCTCTCTTAGCGCCGCTTCTGCCGAAAGAAGCCCGGGAGCGGCTCTTAGCTCCAGAGAGCATCGTACCTTCGTCTTTAGCGTCTTTTGTGGTCTACATCCTAGCAGAAAGCTTTTCCACTCTGTCTGGCAAGGAAAACCTGCGGGAGCACAGAAAACATCTCCCATCGTCTTCTGGACGTTGCACGGAGGTCTGCCAAGTGTTTGGCATGAAGGAAAGAAAAGTTGTCCAAAACAGCTTCCAATCGAATATTCATGTGATTGGAAACGTCAGGAAAGTGTAAAGTACAGTTTTCTGTCAGTTGGTAAGCTGCGCACACAATCCCAGTGTTGTACAGCTTCCTTCTTCACCTTTCCGATGCTGCCGCTCTCTCCGGCTCCCGGAGCCGAAGAAGCGGCTTCTTCGCGCAAAGACGATTGTACCGCTCACAGTGCTCTCTTAGCGCCGCTTCTGCCGAAAGAAGCCCGGGAGCGGCTCTTAGCTCCGGAGAGCATCGTACCTTCGTCTTTAGGGTCTTTTCTGGTCTACATCCTAGCAGAAAGCTTTTCCACTCTGTCTGGCAAGGAAAACCTGCGGGTGTATAGAAAACATCTCCCATCGTGTTCTGGACGTTGCACAGAGGTCTGCCAAGTGCTTGGCATGAAGGAAAGAAAAGTTGTCCAAAACAGCTTCCAATCGAATATTCATGTGATTGGAAACGTCAGGAAAGTGGTAAGGTACTGTTTTCTATCAGTTGGCAAGCTGCGCACACAATCCCAGTGTTGTACAGCTTCCTTCTTCACCTTTCCGATGCTGCCGCTCTCTCCGGCTCCCGGAGCCGGAGAAGCGGCTTCTTCGCGCAAAGACGATTGTACCGCTCACAGTGCTCTCTTAGCGCCGCTTCTGCCGAAAGAAGCCCGGGAGCGGCTCTTAGCTCCGGAGAGCATCGTACCTTCGTCTTTAGCGTCTTTTGTGGTCTACATCCTAGCAGAAAGCTTTTCCACTCTGTCTGGCAAGGAAAACCTGCGGGAGCACAGAAAAGATCTCCCATCGTCTCCAGGACGTTGCACGGAGGTCTGCCAAGTGTTTGGCATGAAGGAAAGAAAAGTTGTCCAAAACAGCTTCCAATCGAATATTCATGTGATTGGAAACGTCAGGAAAGTGTAAGGTACTGTTTTCTATCAGTTGGCAAGCTGCGCACACAATCCCAGTGTTGTACAGCTTCCTTCTTCACCTTTGCGATGCTGCCGCTCTCTCCGGCTCCCGGAGCCGAAGAAGCGGCTTCTTCGCGCAAAGACGATTGTACCGCTCACAGTGCTCTCTTAGCGCCGCTTCTGCCGAAAGAAGCCCGGGAGCGGCTCTTAGCTCCGGAGAGCATCGTACCTTCGTCTTTAGCGTCTTTTGTGGTCTACATCCTAGCAGAAAGCTTTTCCACTCTGTCTGGCAAGGAAAACCTGCGGGAGCACAGAAAACATCTCCCATCGTCTTCTGGACGTTGCACGGAGGTCTGCCAAGTGTTTGGCATGAAGGAAAGAAAAGTTGTCCAAAACAGCTTCCAATCGAAGATTCATGTGATTGGAAACATCAGGAAAGTGTAAGGTACTGTTTTCTATCAGTTGGCAAGCTGCGCACACAATCCCAGTGTTGTACAGCTTCCTTCTTCACCTTTCCGATGCTGCCGCTCTCTCCGGCTCCCGGAGCCGAAGAAGCGGCTTCTTCGCGCAAAGTCGATTGTACCGCTCACAGTGCTCTCTTAGCGCCGCTTCTGCCGAAAGAAGCCCGGCAGCGGCTCTTAGCTCCGGAGAGCATCGTACCTTCGTCTTTAGCGTCTTTTGTGGTCTACGTCCTAGCAGAAAGCTTTTCCACTCTGTCTGGCAAGGAAAACCTGCGGGAGCACAGAAAACATCTCCCATCATCTTCTGGACGTTGCACGGAGGTCTGCCAAGTGTTTGGCATGAAGGAAAGAAAAGTTGTCCAAAACAGCTTCCAATCGAATATTCATGTGATTGGAAACGTCAGGAAAGTGGTAAGGTACTGTTTTCTATCAGTTGGCAAGCTGCGCACACAATCCCATTGTTGTACAGCTTCCTTCGTCACCTTTCCGATGCTGCCGCTCTCTCCGGCTCCCGGAGCCGAAGAAGCGGCTTCTTCGCGCAAAGACGATTGTACCGCTCACAGTGCTCTCTTAGCGCCGCTTCTGCCGAAAGAAGCCCGGGAGCGGCTCTTAGCTCCGGAGAGCATCGTACCTTCGTCTTTAGCGTCTTTTGTGGTCTACATCCTAGCAGAAAGCTTTTCCACTCTGTCTGGCAAGGAAAACCTGCGGGAGCACAGAAAACATCTCCCATCGTCTTCTGGACTTTGCACGGAGGTCTGCCAAGTGTTTGGCATGAAGGAAAGAAAAGTTGTCCAAAACAGCTTCCACTCGAATATTCATGTGATTGGAAACGTCAGGAAAGTGTAAGGTACTGTTTTCTGTCAGTTAGCAAGCTGCGCACACAATCCCAGTGTTGTACAGCTTCCTTCTTCACCTTTCCGATGCTGCCGCTCTCTCCGGCTCCCAGAGCCGAAGAAGCGGCTTCTTCGCGCAAAGACGATTGTACCGCTCACAGTGCTCTCTTAGTGCCGCTTCTGCCGAAAGAAGCCCGGGAGCGGCTCTTAGCTCTTGAGAGCATCGTATTTTCGTCTTTAGCGTCTTTGGTGGTCTACATCCTTGCAGAAAGCTTTTCCACTCTGTCTGGCAAGGAAAACCTGCGGGAGCACAGAAAACATCTCCCATCGTGTTCTGGACGTTGCACTGAGGTCTGCCACGTGCTTGGCATGAATGAAAGAAAAGTAGTCCAAAACAGCTTCCAATCGAATATTCATGTGATTGGAAACGTCAGGAAAGTGTAAGGTACTGTTTTCTATCAGTTGGCAAGCTGCGCACACAATCCCAGTGTTGTACAGCTTCCTTCTTCACCTTTCCGATGCTGCCGCTCTCTCCGGCTCCCGGAGCCGAAGAAGCGGCTTCTTCGCGCAAAGACGATTGTACCGCTCACAGTGCTCTCTTAGCGCCGCTTCTGCCGAAAGAAGCCCGGCAGCGGCTCTTAGCTCCGGAGAGCATCGTACCTTCGTCTTTAGCGTCTTTTGTGGTCTACATCCTAGCAGAAAGATTTCCACTCTGTCTGGCAAGGAAAACCTGCGGGAGCACAGAAAACATCTCCCATCGTCTTCTGGACGTTGCACGGAGGTCTGCCAAGTGTTTGGCATGAAGGAAAGAAAAGTTGTCCAAAACAGCTTCCAATCGAAGATTCATGTGATTGGAAACGTAAGGAAAGTGGTAAGGTACTGTTTTCTATCAGTTGGCAAGCTGCGCACACAATCCCAGTGTTGTACAGCTTCCTTCTTCACCTTTCCGATGCTGCCGCTCTCTCCGGCTCCCGGAGCCGAAGAAGCGGCTTCTTCGCGCAAAGACGATTGTACCGCTCACAGTGCTCTCTTAGCGCCGCTTCTGCCGAAAGAAGCCCGGCAGCGGCTCTTAGCTCCGGAGAGCATCGTACCTTCGTCTTTAGGGTCTTTTCTGGTCTACATCCTAGCAGAAAGCTTTTCCACTCTGTCTGGCAAGGAAAACCTGCGGGTGTATAGAAAACATCTCCCATCGTCTTCTGGACGTTGCACAGAGGTCTGCCAAGCGCTTGGCATGAAGGAAAGAAAAGTTGTCCAAAACAGCTTCCAATCGAATATTCATGTGATTGGAAACGTCAGGAAAGTGGTAAGGTACTGTTTTCTATCAGTTGGCAAGCTGCGCACACAATCCCAGTGTTGTACAGCTTCCTTCTTCACCTTTCCGATGCTGCCGCTCTCTCCGGCTCCCGGAGCCGGAGAAGCGGCTTCTTCGCGCAAAGACGATTGTACCGCTCACAGTGCTCTCTTAGCGCCGCTTCTGCCGAAAGAAGCCCGGGAGCGGCTCTTAGCTCCGGAGAGCATCGTACCTTCGTCTTTAGCGTCTTTTGTGGTCTACATCCTAGCAGAAAGCTTTTCCACTCTGTCTGGCAAGGAAAACCTGCGGGAGCACAGAAAAGATCTCCCATCGTCTCCAGGACGTTGCACGGAGGTCTGCCAAGTGTTTGGCATGAAGGAAAGAAAAGTTGTCCGAAACAGCTTCCAATCGAATATTCATGTGATTGGAAACGTCAGGAAAGTGTAAGGTACTGTTTTCTATCAGTTGGCAAGCTGCGCACACAATCCCAGTGTTGTACAGCTTCCTTCTTCACCTTTCCGATGCTGCCGCTCTCTCCGGCTCCCGGAGCCGAAGAAGCGGCTTCTTCGCGAAAAGACGATTGTACCGCTCACAGTGCTCTCTTAGCGCCGCTTCTGCCGAAAGAAGCCCGGGAGCGGCTCTTAGCTCCGGAGAGCATCGTACCTGCGTCTTTAGCGTCTTTTGTGGTCTACATCCTAGCAGAAAGCTTTTCCACTCTGTCTGGCAAGGAAAACCTGCGGGAGCACAGAAAACATCTCCCATCATCTTCTGGACGTTGCACGGAGGTCTGCCAAGTGTTTGGCATGAAGGAAAGAAAAGTTGTCCAAAACAGCTTCCAATCGAATATTCATGTGATTGGAAACGTCAGGAAAGTGGTAAGGTACTGTTTTCTATCAGTTGGCAAGCTGCGCACACAATCCCATTGTTGTACAGCTTCCTTCGTCACCTTTCCGATGCTGCCGCTCTCTCCGGCTCCCGGAGCCGAAGAAGCGGCTTCTTCGCGCAAAGACGATTGTACCGCTCACAGTGCTCTCTTAGCGCCGCTTCTGCCGAAAGAAGCCCGGGAGCGGCTCTTAGCTCCGGAGAGCATCGTACCTTCGTCTTTAGCGTCTTTTGTGGTCTACATCCTAGCAGAAAGCTTTTCCACTCTGTCTGGCAAGGAAAACCTGCGGGAGCACAGAAAACATCTCCCATCGTCTTCTGGACTTTGCACGGAGGTCTGCCAAGTGTTTGGCATGAAGGAAAGAAAAGTTGTCCAAAACAGCTTCCACTCGAATATTCATGTGATTGGAAACGTCAGGAAAGTGTAAGGTACTGTTTTCTGTCAGTTAGCAAGCTGCGCACACAATCCCAGTGTTGTACAGCTTCCTTCTTCACCTTTCCGATGCTGCCGCTCTCTCCGGCTCCCAGAGCCGAAGAAGCGGCTTCTTCGCGCAAAGACGATTGTACCGCTCACAGTGCTCTCTTAGTGCCGCTTCTGCCGAAAGAAGCCCGGGAGCGGCTCTTAGCTCTTGAGAGCATCGTATTTTCGTCTTTAGCGTCTTTGGTGGTCTACATCCTAGCAGAAAGCTTTTCCACTCTGTCTGGCAAGGAAAACCTGCGGGAGCACAGAAAACATCTCCCATCGTGTTCTGGACGTTGCACTGAGGTCTGCCACGTGCTTGGCATGAATGAAAGGAAAGTAGTCCAAAACAGCTTCCAATCGAATATTCATGTGATTGGAAACGTCAGGAAAGTGTAAGGTACTGTTTTCTATCAGTTGGCAAGCTGCGCACACAATCCCAGTGTTGTACAGCTTCCTTCTTCACCTTTCCGATGCTGCCGCTCTCTCCGGCTCCCGGAGCCGAAGAAGCGGCTTCTTCGCGCAAAGACGATTGTACCGCTCACAGTGCTCTCTTAGCGCCGCTTCTGCCGAAAGAAGCCCGGCAGCGGCTCTTAGCTCCGGAGAGCATCGTACCTTCGTCTTTAGCGTCTTTTGTGGTCTACATCCTAGCAGAAAGATTTCCACTCTGTCTGGCAAGGAAAACCTGCGGGAGCACAGAAAACATCTCCCATCGTCTTCTGGACGTTGCACGGAGGTCTGCCAAGTGTTTGGCATGAAGGAAAGAAAAGTTGTCCAAAACAGCTTCCAATCGAAGATTCATGTGATTGGAAACGTAAGGAAAGTGGTAAGGTACTGTTTTCTATCAGTTGGCAAGCTGCGCACACAATCCCAGTGTTGTACAGCTTCCTTCTTCACCTTTCCGATGCTGCCGCTCTCTCCGGCTCCCGGAGCCGAAGAAGCGGCTTCTTCGCGCAAAGACGATTGTACCGCTCACAGTGCTCTCTTAGCGCCGCTTCTGCCGAAAGAAGCCCGGCAGCGGCTCTTAGCTCCGGAGAGCATCGTACCTTCGTCTTTAGGGTCTTTTCTGGTCTACATCCTAGCAGAAAGCTTTTCCACTCTGTCTGGCAAGGAAAACCTGCGGGTGTATAGAAAACATCTCCCATCGTCTTCTGGACGTTGCACAGAGGTCTGCCAAGCGCTTGGCATGAAGGAAAGAAAAGTTGTCCAAAACAGCTTCCAATCGAATATTCATGTGATTGGAAACGTCAGGAAAGTGGTAAGGTACTGTTTTCTATCAGTTGGCAAGCTGCGCACACAATCCCAGTGTTGTACAGCTTCCTTCTTCACCTTTCCGATGCTGCCGCTCTCTCCGGCTCCCGGAGCCGGAGAAGCGGCTTCTTCGCGCAAAGACGATTGTACCGCTCACAGTGCTCTCTTAGCGCCGCTTCTGCCGAAAGAAGCCCGGGAGCGGCTCTTAGCTCCGGAGAGCATCGTACCTTCGTCTTTAGCGTCTTTTGTGGTCTACATCCTAGCAGAAAGCTTTTCCACTCTGTCTGGCAAGGAAAACCTGCGGGAGCACAGAAAAGATCTCCCATCGTCTCCAGGACGTTGCACGGAGGTCTGCCAAGTGTTTGGCATGAAGGAAAGAAAAGTTGTCCGAAACAGCTTCCAATCGAATATTCATGTGATTGGAAACGTCAGGAAAGTGTAAGGTACTGTTTTCTATCAGTTGGCAAGCTGCGCACACAATCCCAGTGTTGTACAGCTTCCTTCTTCACCTTTCCGATGCTGCCGCTCTCTCCGGCTCCCGGAGCCGAAGAAGCGGCTTCTTCGCGAAAAGACGATTGTACCGCTCACAGTGCTCTCTTAGCGCCGCTTCTGCCGAAAGAAGCCCGGGAGCGGCTCTTAGCTCCGGAGAGCATCGTACCTGCGTCTTTAGCGTCTTTTGTGGTCTACATCCTAGCAGAAAGCTTTTCCACTCTGTCTGGCAAGGAAAACCTGCGGGAGCACAGAAAACATCTCCCATCGTGTTCTGGACTTTGCACTGAGGTCTGCCAAGTGCTTGGCATGAATGAAAGAAAAGTAGTCCAAAACAGCTTCCAATCGAATATTCATGTGATTGGAAACGTCAGGAAAGTGTAAGGTACTGTTTTCTATCAGTTGGCAAGCTGCGCACACAATCCCAGTGTTGTACAGCTTCCTTCTTCACCTTTCCGATGCTGCCGCTCTCTCCGGCTCCCGGAGCCGAAGAAGCGGCTTCTTCGCGCAAAGACGATTGTACCGCTCACAGTGCTCTCTTAGCGCCGCTTCTGCCGAAAGAAGCCCGGGAGCGGCTCTTAGCTCCGGAGAGCATCGTACCTTCGTCTTTAGCGTCTTTTGTGGTCTACATCCTAGCAGAAAGCTTTTCCACTCTGTCTGGCAAGGAAAACCTGCGGGAGCACAGAAAACATCTCCCATCGTCTTCTGGACGTTGCACGGAGGTCTGCCAAGTGTTTGGCATGAAGGAAAGAAAAGTTGTCCAAAACAGCTTCCAATCGAAGATTCATGTGATTGGAAACATCAGGAAAGTGGTAAGGTACTGTTTTCTATCAGTTGGCAAGCTGCGCACACAATCCCAGTGTTGTACAGCTTCCTTCTTCACCTTTCCGATGCTGCCGCTCTCTCCGGCTCCCGGAGCCGAAGAAGCGGCTTCTTCGCGCAAAGTCGATTGTACCGCTCACAGTGCTCTCTTAGCGCCGCTTCTGCCGAAAGAAGCCCGGCAGCGGCTCTTAGCTCCGGAGAGCATCGTACCTTCGTCTTTAGCGTCTTTTGTGGTCTACGTCCTAGCAGAAAGCTTTTCCACTCTGTCTGGCAAGGAAAACCTGCGGGAGCACAGAAAACATCTCCCATCATCTTCTGGACGTTGCACGGAGGTCTGCCAAGTGTTTGGCATGAAGGAAAGAAAAGTTGTCCAAAACAGCTTCCAATCGAATATTCATGTGATTGGAAACGTCAGGAAAGTGGTAAGGTACTGTTTTCTATCAGTTGGCAAGCTGCGCACACAATCCCAGTGTTGTACAGCTTCCTTCGTCACCTTTCCGATGCTGCCGCTCTCTCCGGCTCCCGGAGCCGAAGAAGCGGCTTCTTCGCGCAAAGACGATTGTACCGCTCACAGTGCTCTCTTAGCGCCGCTTCTGCCGAAAGAAGCCCGGCAGCGGCTCTTAGCTCCGGAGAGCATCGTACCTTCGTCTTTAGCGTCTTTTGTGGTCTACATCCTAGCAGAAAGCTTTTCCACTCAGTCTGGCAAGGAAAACCTGCGGGAGCACAGAAAACATCTCCCATCGTCTTCTGGACTTTGCACGGAGGTCTGCCAAGTGTTTGGCATGAAGGAAAGAAAAGTTGTCCAAAACAGCTTCCACTCGAATATTCATGTGATTGGAAACGTCAGGAAAGTGTAAGGTACTGTTTTCTGTCAGTTAGCAAGCTGCGCACACAATCCCAGTGTTGTACAGCTTCCTTCTTCACCTTTCCGATGCTGCCGCTCTCTCCGGCTCCCAGAGCCGAAGAAGCGGCTTCTTCGCGCAAAGACGATTGTACCGCTCACAGTGCTCTCTTAGTGCCGCTTCTGCCGAAAGAAGCCCGGGAGCGGCTCTTAGCTCTTGAGAGCATCGTACCTTCGTCTTTAGCGTCTTTGGTGGTCTACATCCTAGCAGAAAGCTTTTCCACTCTGTCTGGCAAGGAAAACCTGCGGGAGCACAGAAAACATCTCCCATCGTCTTCTGGACGTTGCACAGATGTCTGCAAAGTGTTTGGCATGAAGGAAAGAACAGTTGTCCAAAACAGCTTCCAATCGAAGATTCATGTGATTGGAAACGTCAGGAAAGTGGTAAGGTACTGTTTTCTATCAGTTGGCAAGCTGCGCACACAATCCCAGTGTTGTACAGCTTCCTTCTTCACCTTTCCGATGCTGCCGCTCTCTCCGGCTTCCGGAGCCGAAGAAGCGGTTTCTTCGCGCAAAGACGATTGTACCGCTCACAGTGCTCTCTTAGCGCCGCTTCTGCCGAAAGAAGCCCGGGAGCGGCTCTTAGCTCCGGAGAGCATCGTACCTTCGTCTTTAGCGTCTTTTGTGGTCTACGTCCTAGCAGAAAGCTTTTCCACTCTGTCTGGCAAGGAAAACCTGCGGGAGCACAGAAAACATCTCCCATCGTCTTCTGGACGTTGCACGGAGGTCTGCCAAGTGTTTGGCATGAAGGAAAGAAAAGTTGTCCAAAACAGCTTCCAATCGAATATTCATGTGATTGGAAACGTCAGGAAAGTGTAAAGTACAGTTTTCTGTCAGTTGGTAAGCTGCGCACACAATCCCAGTGTTGTACAGCTTCCTTCTTCACCTTTCCGATGCTGCCGCTCTCTCCGGCTCCCGGAGCCGAAGAAGCGGCTTCTTCGCGCAAAGACGATTGTACCGCTCACAGTGCTCTCTTAGCGCCGCTTCTGCCGAAAGAAGCCCGGGAGCGGCTCTTAGCTCCGGAGAGCATCGTACCTTCGTCTTTAGCGTCTTTTGTGGTCTACATCCTAGCAGAAAGCTTTTCCACTCTGTCTGGCAAGGAAAACCTGCGGGAGCACAGAAAACATCTCCCATCGTCTTCTGGACGTTGCACTGAGGTCTGCTAAGTGCTTGGCATGAATGAAAGAAAAGTAGTCCAAAACAGCTTCCAATCGAATATTCATGTGATTGGAAACGTCAGGAAAGTGTAAGGTACTGTTTTCTATCAGTTGGCAAGCTGCGCACACAATCCCAGTGTTGTACAGCTTCCTTCTTCACCTTTCCGATGCTGCCGCTCTCTCCGGCTCCCGGAGCCGAAGAAGCGGCTTCTTCGCGCAAAGACGATTGTACCGCTCACAGTGCTCTCTTAGCGCCGCTTCTGCCGAAAGAAGCCCGGGAGCGGCTCTTAGCTCCGGAGAGCATCGTACCTTCGTCTTTAGCGTCTTTTGTGGTCTACATCCTAGCAGAAAGCTTTTCCACTCTGTCTGGCAAGGAAAACCTGCGGGAGCACAGAAAACATCTCCCATCGTCTTCTGGACTTTGCACGGAGGTCTGCCAAGTGTTTGGCATGAAGGAAAGAAAAGTTGTCCAAAACAGCTTCCAATCGAATATTCATGTGATTGGAAACATCAGGAAAGTGTAAGGTACTGTTTTCTATCAGTTGGCAAGCTGCGCACACAATCCCAGTGTTGTACAGCTTCCTTCTTCACCTTTCCGATGCTGCCGCTCTCTCCGGCTCCCGGAGCCGAAGAAGCGGCTTCTTCGCGCAAAGACGATTGTACCGCTCACAGTGCTCTCTTAGCGCCGCTTCTGCCGAAAGAAGCCCGGCAGCGGCTCTTAGCTCCGGAGAGCATCGTACCTGCGTCTGTAGCGTCTTTTGTGGTCTACATCCTAGCAGAAAGCTTTTCCACTCTGTCTGGCAAGGAAAACTTGCGGGAGCACAGAAAACATCTCCCATCGTCTTCTGGACGTTGCACTGAGGTCTGCCAAGTGCTTGGCATGAATGAAAGAAAAGTAGTCCAAAACAGCTTCCAATCGAATATTCATGTGATTGGAAACGTCAGGAAAGTGTAAGGTACTGTTTTCTATCAGTTGGCAAGCTGCGCACACAATCCCAGTGTTGTACAGCTTCCTTCTTCACCTTTCCGATGCTGCCGCTCTCTCCGGCTCCCGGAGCCGAAGAAGCGGCTTCTTCGCGCAAAGACGATTGTACCGCTCACAGTGCTCTCTTAGCGCCGCTTCTGCCGAAAGAAGCCCGGCAGCGGCTCTTAGCTCCGGAGAGCATCGTACCTTCGTCTTTAGCGTCTTTTGTGGTCTACATCCTAGCAGAAAGCTTTTCCACTCTGTCTGGCAAGGAAAACCTGCGGGAGCACAGAAAACATCTCCCATCGTCTTCTGGACGTTGCACGGAGGTCTGCCAAGTGTTTGGCATGAAGGAAAGAAAAGTTGTCCAAAAGAGCTTCCAATCGAAGATTCATGTGATTGGAAACATCAGGAAAGTGTAAGGTACTGTTTTCTATCAGTTGGCAAGCTGCGCACACAATCCCAGTGTTGTACAGCTTCCTTCTTCACCTTTCCGATGCTGCCGCTCTCTCCGGCTCCCGGAGCCGAAGAAGCGGCTTCTTCGCGCAAAGTCGATTGTACCGCTCACAGTGCTCTCTTAGCGCCGCTTCTGCCGAAAGAAACCCGGGAGCGGCTCTTAGCTCCGGAGAGCATCGTACCTTCGTCTTTAGCGTCTTTTGTGGTCTACGTCCTAGCAGAAAGCTTTTCCACTCTGTCTGGCAAGGAAAACCTGCGGGAGCACAGAAAACATCTCCCATCGTCTTCTGGACGTTGCACGGATGTCTGCAAATTGTTTGGCATGAAGGAAAGAAAAGTTGTCCAAAACAGCTTCCAATCGAAGATTCATGTGATTGGAAACGTCAGGAAAGTGGTAAGGTACTGTTTTCTATCAGTTGGCAAGCTGCGCACACAATCCCAGTGTTGTACAGCTTCCTTCTTCACCTTTCCGATGCTGCCGCTCTCTCCGGCTCCCAGAGCCGAAGAAGCGGCTTCTTCGCGCAAAGACGATTGTACCGCTCACAGTGCTCTCTTAGCGCCGCTTCTGCCGAAAGAAGCCCGGCAGCGGCTCTTAGCTCCGGAGAGCATCGTACCTTCGTCTTTAGCGTCTTTTGTGGTCTACGTCCTAGCAGAAAGCTTTTCCACTCTGTCTGGCAAGGAAAACCTGCGGGAGCACAGAAAATATCTCCCATCGTCTTCTGGACGTTGCACGGAGGTCTGCCAAGTGTTTGGCATGAAGGAAAGAAAAGTTGTCCAAAACAGCTTCCAATCGAAGATTCATGTGATTGGAAACGTCAGGAAAGTGGTAAGGTACTGTTTTCTATCACTTGGCAAGCTGCGCACACAATCCCAGTGTTGTACAGCTTCCTTCTTCACCTTTCCGATGCTGCCGCTCTCTCCGGCTCCCGGAGCCGAAGAAGCGGCTTCTTCGCGCAAAGACGATTGTACCGCTCACAGTGCTCTCTTAGCGCCGCTTCTGCCGAAAGAAGCCCGGGAGCGGCTCTTAGCTCCGGAGAGAATCGTATTTTCGAATTTAGCGTCTTTTGTGGTCTACATCCTAGCAGAAAGCTTTTCCACTCTGTCTGGCAAGGAAAACCTGCGGGAGCACAGAAAACATCTCCCATCGTCTTCTGGACGTTGCACGGAGGTCTGCCAAGTGTTTGGCATGAAGGAAAGAAAAGTTGTCCAAAACAGCTTCCAATCGAAGATTCATGTGATTGGAAACGTCAGGAAAGTGGTAAGGTACTGTTTTCTATCAGTTGGCAAGCTGCGCACACAATCCCAGTGTTGTACAGCTTCCTTCTTCACCTTTCCGATGCTGCCGCTCTCTCCGGCTCCCGGAGCCGAAGAAGTGGCTTCTTCGCGCAAAGACGATTGTACCGCTCACAGTGCTCTCTTAGCGCCGCTTCTGCCGAAAGAAGCCCGGCAGCGGCTCTTAGCTCCGGAGAGCATCGTACCTTCGTCTTTAGCGTCTTTTGTGGTCTACATCCTAGCAGAAAGCTTTTCCACTCTGTCTGGCAAGGAAAACCTGCGGGAGCACAGAAAACATCTCCCATCGTCTTCTGGACGTTGCACGGAGGTCTGCCAAGTGTTTGGCATGTAGGAAAGAACAGTTGTCCAAAACAGCTTCCAATCGAATATTCATGTGATTGGAAACGTCAGGAAAGTGGTAAGGTACTGTTTTCTATCATTTGGCAAGCTGCGCACACAATCCCAGTGTTGTACAGCTTCCTTCTTCACCTTTCCGATGCTGCCGCTCTCTCCGGCTCCCGGAGCCGCAGAAGCGGCTTCTTCGCGCAAAGACGATTGTACCGCTCACAGTGCTCTCTTAGCGCCGCTTCTGCCGAAAGAAGCCCGGCAGCGGCTCTTAGCTCCGGAGAGCATCGTACCTTCGTCTTTAGCGTCTTTTCTGGTCTACATCCTAGCAGAAAGCTTTTCCACTCTGTCTGGCAAGGAAAACCTGCAGGAGCACAGAAAACATCTCCCATCGTCTTCTGGATGTTGCACGGAGGTCTGCCAAGTGTTTGGCATGAAGGAAAGAAAAGTTGTCCAAAACAGCTTCCACTCGAATATTCATGTGATTGGAAACGTCAGGAAAGTGGTAAGGTACTGTTTTCTATCAGTTGGCAAGCTGCGCACACAATCCCAGTGTTGTACAGCTTCCTTCTTCACCTTTCCGATGCTGCCGCTCTCTCCGGCTCCCGGAGCCGAAGAAGCGGCTTCTTCGCGCAAAGACGATTGTACCGCTCACAGTGCTCTCTTAGCGCCACTTCTGCCGAAACAAGCCCGGGAGCGGCTCTTAGCTCCGGAGAGCATCGTATTTTCGTCTTTAGCGTCTTTTGTGGTCTACATCCTAGCAGAAAGCTTTTCCACTCTGTCTGGCAAGGAAAACCTGCGGGAGCACAGAAAACATCTGCCATCGTCTTCTGGACGTTGCACGGAGGTCTGCCAAGTGCTTGGCATGAAGGAAAGAAAAGTTGTCCAAAACAGCTTCCAATCGAATATTCATGTGATTGGAAACGTCAGGAAAGTGGTAAGGTACTGTTTTCTATCAGTTGGCAAGCTGCGCACACAATCCCAGTGTTGTACAGCTTCCTTCTTCACCTTTCCGATGCTGCCGCTCTCTCCGGCTCCCGGAGCCGCAGAAGCGGCTTCTTCGCGCAAAGACGATTGTACCGCTCACAGTGCTCTCTTAGCGCCGCTTCTGCCGAAAGAAGCCCGGCAGCGGCTCTTAGCTCCGGAGAGCATCGTACCTTCGTCTTTAGCGTCTTTTCTGGTCTACATCCTAGCAGAAAGCTTTTCCACTCTGTCTGGCAAGGAAAACCTGCAGGAGCACAGAAAACATCTCCCATCGTCTTCTGGATGTTGCACGGAGGTCTGCCAAGTGTTTGCATGAAGGAAAGAAAAGTTGTCCAAAACAGCTTCCACTCGAATATTCATGTGATTGGAAACGTCAGGAAAGTGGTAAGGTACTGTTTTCTATCAGTTGGCAAGCTGCGCACACAATCCCAGTGTTGTACAGCTTCCTTCTTCACCTTTCCGATGCTGCCGCTCTCTCCGGCTCCCGGAGCCGAAGAAGCGGCTTCTTCGCGCAAAGACGATTGTACCGCTCACAGTGCTCTCTTAGCGCCACTTCTGCCGAAACAAGCCCGGGAGCGGCTCTTAGCTCCGGAGAGCATCGTATTTTCGTCTTTAGCGTCTTTTGTGGTCTACATCCTAGCAGAAAGCTTTTCCACTCTGTCTGGCAAGGAAAACCTGCGGGAGCACAGAAAACATCTGCCATCGTCTTCTGGACGTTGCACGGAGGTCTGCCAAGTGCTTGGCATGAAGGAAAGAAAAGTTGTCCAAAACAGCTTCCAATCGAATATTCATGTGATTGGAAACGTCAGGAAAGTGGTAAGGTACTGTTTTCTATCAGTTGGCAAGCTGCGCACACAATCCCAGTGTTGTACAGCTTCCTTCGTCACCTTTCCGATGCCGCCGCTCTCTCCGGCTCCCGGAGCCGAAGAAGCGGCTTCTTTGCGCAAAGACGATTCTGCCGGTCACAGTGCTCTCTTAGCGCCGCTTCTGCCGAAAGAAGCCCGGCAGCGGCTCTTAGCTCCGGAGAGCATCGTACCTTCGTCTTTAGCGTCTTTTGTGGTCTACATCCTAGCAGAAAGCTTTTCCACTCTGTCTGGCAAGGAAAACCTGCGGAAGCACAGAAAACATCTCCCATCGTCTTCTGGACGTTGCACGGAGGTCTGCCAAGTGCTTGGCATGAAGGAGAGAATAGTTGTCCAAAACAGCTTCCAATCGAATATTCATGTGATTGGAAACATCAGAAAAGTTGTAAGGTACTGTTTTCTATCAGTTGGCAAGCTGCGCACACAATCCCAGTGTTGTACAGCTTCCTTCTTCACCTTTCCGATGCTGCCGCTCTCTCCGGCTCCCGGAGCCGAAGAAGCGGCTTCTTCGCGCAAAGACGATTGTACCGCTCACAGTGCTCTCTTAGCGCCGCTTCTGCCGAAAGAAGCCCGGGAGCGGCTCTTAGCTCCGGAGAGCATCCTACATTCGTCTTTAGCGTCTTTTGTGGTCTACATCCTAGCAGAAAGCTTTTCCACTCTGTCTGGCAAGGAAAACCTGCGGGAGCACAGAAAACATCTCCCATCGTGTTCTGGATGTTGCACGGAGGTCTGCCAAGTGTTTGGCATGAAGGAAAGAAAAGTTGTCCAAAACAGCTTCCAATCGAATATTCATGTGATTGGAAACGTCAGGAAAGTGTAAGGTACTGTTTTCTATCAGTTGGCAAGCTGCGCACACAATCCCAGTGTTGTACAGCTTCCTTCTTCACCTTTGCGATGCTGCCGCTCTCTCCGGCTCCCGGAGCCGAAGAAGCGGCTTCTTCGCGCAAAGTCGATTGTACCGCTCACAGTGCTCTCTTAGCGCCGCTTCTGCCGAAAGAAGCCCGGGAGCGCCTCTTAGCTCCGGAGAGCATCGTACCTTCGTCTTTAGCGTCTTTTGTGGTCTACATCCTAGCAGAAAGCTTTTCCACTCTGTCTGGCAAGGAAAACCTGCGGGAGCACAGAAAACATCTCCCATCGTCTTCTGGACGTTGCACGGAGGTCTGCCAAGTGTTTGGCATGAAGGAAAGGAAAGTTGTCCAAAACAGCTTCCAATCGAATATTCATGTGATTGGAAACGTCAGGAAAGTGGTAAGGTACTGTTTTCTATCAGTTGGCAAGCTGCGCACACAATCCCAGTGTTGTACAGCTTCCTTCTTCACCTTTCCGATGCTGCCGCTCTCTCCGGCTCCCGGAGCCGAAGAAGCGGCTTCTTCGCGCAAAGACGATTGTGCCGCTCACAGTGCTCTCTTAGCGCCGCTTCTGCCGAAAGAAGCCCGGGAGCGGCTCTTAGCTCCGGAGAGCATCGTATTTTCGTCTTTAGCGTCTTTTGTGGTCTACATCCTAGAAGAAAGCTTTTCCACTCTGTCTGGCAAGGAAAACCTGCGGGAGCACAGAAAACATCTCCCATCGTCTTCTGGACGTTGCACGGAGGTCTGCCAAGTGCTTGGCATGAAGGAAAGAAAAGTTGTCCAAAACAGCTTCCAATCGAATATTCATGTGATTGGAAACGTCAGGAAAGTGGTAAGGTACTGTTTTCTATCAGTTGGCAAGCTGCGCACACAATCCCAGTGTTGTACAGCTTCCTTCGTCACCTTCCCGATGCCGCCGTTCACTCCGGCTCCCGGAGCCGAAGAAGCGGCTTCTTCGCGCAAAGACGATTGTACCGCTCACAGTGCTCTCTTAGCGCCGCTGCTGCCGAAAGAAGCCCGGGAGCAGCTCTTAGCTCCGGAGAGCATCGTACCTTCGTCTTTAGCGTCTTTTGTGGTCTACATCCTAGCAGAAAGCTTTTCCACTCTGTCTGGCAAGGAAAACCTGCGGGAGCACAGAAAACATCTCCCATCGTCTTCTGGACGTTGCACGGAGGTCTGCCAAGTGCTTGGCATGAAGGAAAGAAAAGTTGTCCAAAACAGCTTCCAATCGAATATTCATGTGATTGGAAACGTCAGGAAAGTGTAAGGTACTGTTTTCTATCAGTTGGCAAGCTGTGCACACAATCCCAGTGTTGTACAGCTTCCTTCTTCACCTTTCCGATGCTGCCGCTCTCTCGGGCTCCCGGAGCCGAAGAAGCGGTTTCTTCGCGCAAAGACGATTGTACCGCTCACAGTGCTCTCTTAGCGCCGCTTCTGCCGAAAGAAGCCCGGCAGCGGCTCTTAGCTCCGGAGAGCATCCTACCTTCGTCTTTAGCGTCTTTTCTGGTCTACATCCTAGCAGAAAGCTTTTCCACTCTGTCTGGCAGGGAAAACCTGCGGGAGCACAGAAAACATCTCCCATCGTGTTCTGGACGTTGCACGGAGGTCTGCCAAGTGTTTGGCCTGAAGGAAAGAAAAGTTGTCCAAAACAGCTTCCAATCGAAGATTCATGTGATTGGAAACGTCAGGAAAGTGTAAGGTACTGTTTTCTATCAGTTGGCAAGATGCGCACACAATCCCAGTGTTGTACAGCTTCCTTCTTCACCTTTCCGATGCTGCCGCTCTCTCCGGCTCCCGGAGCCGAAGAAGCGGCTTCTTCGCGCAAAGACGATTGTACCGCTCACAGTGCTCTCTTAGCGCCGCTTCTGCCGAAAGAAGCCCGGGAGCGGCTCTTAGCTCCGGAGAGCATCGTACCTTCGTCTTTAGCGTCTTTTGTGGTCTACATCCTAGCAGAAAGCTTTTCCACTCTGTCTGGCAAGGAAAACCTGCGGGAGCACAGAAAACATCTCCCATCGTCTTCTGGACGTTGCACGGAGGTCTGCCAAGTGCTTGGCATGAAGGAAAGAAAAGTTGTCCTAAACAGCTTCCCGTCGAATATTCATGTGATTGGAAACGTCAGGAAAGTGGTAAGGTACTGTTTTCTATCAGTTGGCAAGCTGCGCACACAATCCCAGTGTTGTACAGCTTCCTTCGTCACCTTTCCGATGCCGCCGCTCTCTCCGGCTCCCGGAGCCGAAGAAGCGGCTTCTTCGCGCAAAGACGATTGTACCGCTCACAGTGCTCTCTTAGCGCCGCTTCTGCCGAAAGAAGCCCGGCAGCGGCTCTTAGCTCCGGAGAGCATCGTACCTTCGTCTTTAGCGTCTTTTGTGGTCTACATCCTAGCAGAAAGCTTTTCCACTCTGTCTGGCAAGGAAAACCTGCGGGAGCACAGAAAACATCTCCCATCGTCTTCTGGACGTTGCACGGAGGTCTGCCAAGTGCTTGGCATGAAGGAGAGAATATTTGTCCAAAACAGCTTCCAATCGAATATTCATGTGATTGGAAACATCAGAAAATTTGTAAGGTACTGTTTTTTATCAGTTGGCAAGCTGCGCACACAATCCCAGTGTTGTACAGCTTCCTTCTTCACCTTTCCGATGCTGCCGCTCTCTCTGGCTCCCGGAGCCGAAGAAGCGGATTCTTCGCGCAAAGACGATTGTACCGCTCACAGTACTCTCTTAGCGCCGCTTCTGCCGAAAGAAGCCCGGCAGCGGCTCTTAGCTCCGGAGAGCATCGTACCTTCGTCTTTAGCGTCTTTTGTGGTCTACGTCCTAGCAGAAAGCTTTTCCACTCTGTCTGGCAAGGAAAACCTGCGGGAGCACAGAAAACGTCTCCCATCGTCTTCTGGACGTTGCACGGAGTTCTGCCAAGTTCTTGGCATGAAGGAGAGAATAGTTGTCCAAAACAGCTTCCAATCGAATATTCATGTGATTGGAAACATCAGGAAAGTGTAAGGTACTGTTTTCTATCAGTTGGCAAGCTGCGCACACAATCCCAGTGTTGTACAGCTTCCTTCTTCACCTTTCCGATGCTGCCGCTCTCTCCGGCTCCCGGAGCCGAAGAAGCGGCTTCTTCGCGCAAAGACGATTGTACCGCTCACAGTGCTCTCTTAGCGCCGCTTCTGCCGAAAGAAGCCCGGGAGCGGCTCTTAGCTCCGGAGAGCATCGTACCTTCGTCTTTAGCGTCTTTTGTGGTCTACATCCTAGCAGAAAGCTTTTCCACTCTGTCTGGCAAGGAAAACCTGCGGGAGCACAGAAAACATCTCCCATCGTCTTCTGGACGTTGCACGGAGGTCTGCGAAGTGTTTGGCCTGAAGGAAAGAAAAGTTGTCCAAAACAGCTTCCAATCGAATATTCATTTGATTGGAAATGTCAGGTATTTCTAAGGTACTGTTTTTTATCATTTGGCAAGCTGCGCACACAATCCCAGTGTTGTACAGCTTCCTTCTTCACCTTTCCGATGCTGCCGCTCTCTCCGGCTCCTGGAGCCGAAGAAGCGGCTTCTTCGCGCAAAGACGATTGTACCGCTCACAGTGCTCTCTTAGCGCCGCTTCTGCCGAAAGAAGCCCGGCAGCGGCTCTTAGCTCCGGAGAGCATCGTACCTTCGTCTTTAGCGTCTTTTGTGGTCTACATCCTAGCAGAAAGCTTTTCCACTCTGTCTGGCAAGGAAAACCTGCGGGAGCACAGAAAACATCTCCCATCGTGTTCTGGACGTTGCACGGAGGTCTGCCAAGTGGTTGGCATGAAGGAAAGAAAAGTTGTCCAAAACAGCTTCCAGTCGAATATTCATGTGATTGGAAACGTCAGGAAAGTGTAAGGTACTGTTTTCTATCAGTTGGCAAGCTGCGCACACAATCCCAGTGTTGTACAGCTTCCTTCTTCACCTTTCCGATGCTGCCGCTCTCTCCGGCTCCCGGAGCCGAAGAAGCGGCTTCTTCGCGCAAAGACGATTGTACCGCTCACAGTGCTCTCTTAGCGCCGCTTCTGCCGAAAGAAGCCCGGGAGCGGCTCTTAGCTCCGGAGAGCATCGTATTTTCGTCTTTACCGTCTTTTGTGGTCTACATCCTAGCAGAAAGCTTTTCCACTCTGTCTGGCAAGGAAAACCTGCGGGAGCACAGAAAACATCTCCCATCGTCTTCTGGACGTTGCACGGAAGTCTGCCAAGTGTTTGGCATGAAGGAAAGAAAAGTTGTCCAAAACAGCTTCCAGTCGAATATTCATGTGATTGGAAACGTCAGCAAAGTGTAAGGTACTGTTTTCTATCAGTTGGCAAGCTGCGCACACAATCCCAGTGTTGTACAGCTTCCTTCTTCACCTTTCCGATGCTGCCGCTCTCTCCGGCTCCCGGAGCCGAAGAAGCGGTTTCTTCGCGCAAAGACGATTGTAGCGCTCACAGTGCTCTCTTAGCGCCGCTTCTGCCGAAAGAAGCCCGGGAGCGGCTCTTAGCTCCGGAGAGCATCCTACCTTCGTCTTTAGCGTCTTTTGTGGTCTACATCCTAGCAGAAAGCTTTTCCACTCTGTCTGGCAAGGAAAACCTGCGGGAGCACAGAAAACATCTCCCATCGTCTTCTGGACGTTGCACGGAGGTCTGCCAAGTGCTTGGCATGAAGGAAAGAAAAGCTGTCCAAAACAGCTTCCAATCGAATATTCATGTGATTGGAAACGTCAGGAAAGTGTAAGGTACTGTTTTCTATCAGTTGGCAAGCTGCGCACACAATCCCAGTGTTGTACACCTTCCTTCTTCACCTTTCCGATGCTGCCGCTCTCTCCGGCTCCCGGAGCCGAAGAAGTGGTTTCTTCGCGCAAAGACGATTGTACCGCTCACAGTGCTCTCTTAGCGCCGCTTCTGCCGAAAGAAGCCCGGCAGCGGCTCTTAGCTCCGGAGAGCATCGTACCTTTGTCTTTAGCGTCTTTTGTGGTCTACATTCTAGCAGAAATCTTTTCCACTCTGTCTGGCAAGGAAAACCTGCGGGAGCACAGAAAACATCTCCCATCGTCTTCTGGACGTTGCACGGAGGTCTGCCAAGTGCTTGGCATGAAGGAAAGGAAAATTGTCCAAAACAGCTTCCAATCGAATATTCATGTGATTGGAAACGTCAGGAAAGTGTAAGGTACTGTTTTCTATCAGTTGGCAAGCTGCGCACACAATCCCAGTGTTGTACAGCTTCCTTCTTCACCTTTCCGATGCTGCCGCTCTCTCCGGCTCCCGGAGCCGAAGAAGCGGCTTCTTCGCGCAAAGACGATTGTACCGCTCACAGTGCTCTCTTAGCGCCGCTTCTGCCGAAAGAAGCCCGGGAGCGGCTCTTAGCTCCGGAGAGCATCGTACCTTCGTCTTTAGCGTCTTTTGTGGTCTACATCCTAGCAGAAAGCTTTTCCACTCTGTCTGGCAAGGAAAACCTGCGCGAGCACAGAAAACATCTCCCATCGTCTTCTGGACGTTGCACGGAGGTCTGCGAAGTGTTTGGCCTGAAGGAAAGAAAAGTTGTCCAAAACAGCTTCCAATTGAATATTCATTTGATTGGAAATGTCAGGTATTTCTAAGGTACTGTTTTTTATCATTTGGCAAGCTGCGCACACAATCCCAGTGTTGTACAGCTTCCTTCTTCACCTTTCCGATGCTGCCGCTCTCTCCGGCTCCCGGAGCCGGAGAAGCGGCTTCTTCGCGCAAAGACGATTGTACCGCTCACAGTGCTCTCTTAGCGCCGCTTCTGCCGAAAGAAGCCCGGGAGCGGCTCTTAGCTCCGGAGAGCATCGTACCTTCGTCTTTAGCGTCTTTTGTGGTCTACATCCTAGCAGAAAGCTTTTCCACTCTGTCTGGCAAGGAAAACCTGCGGGAGCACAGAAAACATCTCCCATCGTGTTCTGGACGTTGCACGGAGGTCTGCCAAGTGGTTGGCATGAAGGAAAGAAAAGTTGTCCAAAACAGCTTCCAGTCGAATATTCATGTGATTGGAAACGTCAGGAAAGTGTAAGGTACTGTTTTCTATCAGTTGGCAAGCTGCGCACACAATCCCAGTGTTGTACAGCTTCCTTCTTCACCTTTCCGATGCTGCCGCTCTCTCCGGCTCCCGGAGCCGAAGAAGCGGCTTCTTCGCGCAAAGACGATTGTACCGCTCACAGTGCTCTCTTAGCGCCGCTTCTGCCGAAAGAAGCCCGGGAGCGGCTCTTAGCTCCGGAGAGCATCGTATTTTCGTCTTTAGCGTCTTTTGTGGTCTACATCCTAGCAGAAAGCTTTTCCACTCTGTCTGGCAAGGAAAACCTGCGGGAGCACAGAAAACATCTCCCATCGTCTTCTGGACGTTGCACGGAAGTCTGCCAAGTGCTTGGCATGAAGGAAAGAAAAGTTGTCCAAAACAGCTTCCAGTCGAATATTCATGTGATTGGAAACGTCAGCAAAGTGTAAGGTACTGTTTTCTATCAGTTGGCAAGCTGCGCACACAATCCCAGTGTTGTACAGCTTCCTTCTTCACCTTTCCGATGCTGCCGCTCTCTCCGGCTCCCGGAGCCGAAGAAGCGGTTTCTTCGCGCAAAGACGATTGTAGCGCTCACAGTGCTCTCTTAGCGCCGCTTCTGCCGAAAGAAGCCCGGGAGCGGCTCTTAGCTCCGGAGAGCATCGTACCTTCGTCTTTAGCGTCTTTTGTGGTCTACATCCTAGCAGAAAGCTTTTCCACTCTGTCTGGCAAGGAAAACCTGCGGGAGCACAGAAAACATCTCCCATCGTCTTCTGGACGTTGCACGGAGGTCTGCCAAGTGCTTGGCATGAAGGAAAGATAAGCTGTCCAAAACAGCTTCCAATCGAATATTCATGTGATTGGAAACGTCAGGAAAGTGTAAGGTACTGTTTTCTATCAGTTGGCAAGCTGCGCACACAATCCCAGTGTTGTACACCTTCCTTCTTCACCTTTCCGATGCTGCCGCTCTCTCCGGCTCCCGGAGCCGAAGAAGTGGTTTCTTCGCGCAAAGACGATTGTACCGCTCACAGTGCTCTCTTAGCGCCGCTTCTGCCGAAAGAAGCCCGGCAGCGGCTCTTAGCTCCGGAGAGCATCGTACATTTGTCTTTAGCGTCTTTTGTGGTCTACATTCTAGCAGAAATCTTTTCCACTCTGTCTGGCAAGGAAAACCTGCGGGAGCACAGAAAACATCTCCCATCGTCTTCTGGACGTTGCACGGAGGTCTGCCAAGTGCTTGGCATGAAGGAAAGGAAAATTGTCCAAAACAGCTTCCAATCGAATATTCATGTGATTGGAAACGTCAGGAAAGTGTAAGGTACTGTTTTCTATCAGTTGGCAAGCTGCGCACACAATCCCAGTGTTGTACAGCTTCCTTCTTCACCTTTCCGATGCTGCCGCTCTCTCCGGCTCCCGGAGCCCAAGAAGCGGCTTCTTCGCGCAAAGACGATTGTACCGCTCACAGTGCTCTCTTAGCGCCGCTTCTGCCGAAAGAAGCCCGGGAGCGGCTCTTAGCTCCGGAGAGCATCGTACCTTCGTCTTTAGCGTCTTTTGTGGTCTACATCCTAGCAGAAAGCTTTTCCACTCTGTCTGGCAAGGAAAACCTGCGGGAGCACAGAAAACATCTCCCATCGTCTTCTGGACGTTGCACGGAGGTCTGCCAAGTGCTTGGCATGAAGGAAAGAAAAGTTGTCCAAAACAGCTTCCAATCGAATATTCATGTGATTGGAAACGTCAGGAACGTGGTAAGGTACTGTTTTCTATCAGTTGGCATGCTGCGCACACAATCCCAGTGTTGTACAGCTTCCTTCTTCACCTTTCCGATGCTGCCGCTCTCTCTGGCTCCCGGAGCGGAAGAAGCGGCTTCTTCGCGCAAAGACGATTGTACCGCTCACAGTGCTCTCTTAGCGCCGCTTCTGCCGAAAGAAGCCCGGCAGCGGCTCTTAGCTCCGGAGAGCATCGTACCTTCGTCTTTAGCGTCTTTTCTGGTCTACATCCTAGCAGAAAGCTTTTCCACTCTGTCTGGCAAGGAAAACCTGCAGGAGCACAGAAAACATCTCCCATCGTCTTCTGGACGTTGCACGGAGGTCTGCCAAGTGTTTGGCATGAAGGAAAGAAAAGTTGTCCAAAACAGCTTCCACTCGAATATTCATATGATTGGAAACGTCAGGAAAGTGGTAAGGTACTGTTTTCTATCAGTTGGCAAGCTGCGCACACAATCCCAGTGTTGTACACCTTCCTTCTTCACCTTTCCGATGCTGCCGCTCTCTCCGGCTCCCGGAGCCGGAGAAGCGGCTTCTTCGCGCAAAGTCGATTGTACCGCTCACAGTGCTCTCTTAGCGCCGCTTCTGCCGAAAGAAGCCCGGCAGCGGCTCTTAGCTCCGGAGAGCATCGTACCTTCGTCTTTAGCGTCTTTTCTGGTCTACATCCTAGCAGAAAGCTTTTCCACTCTGTCTGGCAAGGAAAACCTGCAGGAGCACAGAAAACATCTCCCATCGTCTTCTGGACGTTGCACGGAGGTCTGCCAAGTGTTTGGCATGAAGGAAAGAAAAGTTGTCCAAAACAGCTTCCAGTCGAATATTCATGTGATTGGAAACGTCAGGAAAGTGGTAAGGTACTGTTTTCTATCAGTTGGCAAGCTGCGCACACAATCCCAGTGTTGTACAGCTTCCTTCTTCACCTTTGCGATGCTGCCGCTCTCTCCGGCTCCCGGAGCCGGAGAAGCGGCTTCTTCGCGCAAAGTCGATTGTACCGCTCACAGTGCTCTCTTAGCGCCGCTTCTGCCGAAAGAAGCCCGGGAGCGGCTCTTAGCTCCGGAGAGCATCGTACCTTCGTCTTTAGCGTCTTTTGTGGTCTACATCCTAGCAGAAAGCTTTTCCACTCTGTCTGGCAAGCAAAACCTGCGGGAGCACAGAAAACATCTCCCATCGTCTTCTGGACGTTGCACGGAGGTCTGCCAAGTGTTTGGCATGAAGGAAAGAATAGTTGTCCAAAACAGCTTCCAATCGAAGATTCATGTGATTGGAAACGTCAGGAAAGTGTAAGGTACTGTTTTCTATCAGTTGGCAAGCTGCGCACACAATCCCAGTGTTGTACAGCTTCCTTCTTCACCTTTCCGATGCTGCCGCTCTCTCCGGCTCCCGGAGCCGAAGAAGCGGTTTCTTCGCGCAAAGACGATTGTAGCGCTCACAGTGCTCTCTTAGCGCCGCTTCTGCCGAAAGAAGCCCGGGAGCGGCTCTTAGCTCCGGAGAGCATCCTACCTTCGTCTTTAGCGTCTTTTGTGGTCTACATCCTAGCAGAAAGCTTTTCCACTCTGTCTGGCAAGGAAAACCTGCGGGAGCACAGAAAACATCTCCCATCGTCTTCTGGACGTTGCACGGAGGTCTGCCAAGTGCTTGGCATGAAGGAAAGAAAAGCTGTCCAAAACAGCTTCCAATCGAATATTCATGTGATTGGAAACGTCAGGAAAGTGTAAGGTACTGTTTTCTATCAGTTGGCAAGCTGCGCACACAATCCCAGTGTTGTACACCTTCCTTCTTCACCTTTCCGATGCTGCCGCTCTCTCCGGCTCCCGGAGCCGAAGAAGTGGTTTCTTCGCGCAAAGACGATTGTACCGCTCACAGTGCTCTCTTAGCGCCGCTTCTGCCGAAAGAAGCCCGGCAGCGGCTCTTAGCTCCGGAGAGCATCGTACCTTTGTCTTTAGCGTCTTTTGTGGTCTACATTCTAGCAGAAATCTTTTCCACTCTGTCTGGCAAGGAAAACCTGCGGGAGCACAGAAAACATCTCCCATCGTCTTCTGGACGTTGCACGGAGGTCTGCCAAGTGCTTGGCATGAAGGAAAGGAAAATTGTCCAAAACAGCTTCCAATCGAATATTCATGTGATTGGAAACGTCAGGAAAGTGTAAGGTACTGTTTTCTATCAGTTGGCAAGCTGCGCACACAATCCCAGTGTTGTACAGCTTCCTTCTTCACCTTTCCGATGCTGCCGCTCTCTCCGGCTCCCGGAGCCGAAGAAGCGGCTTCTTCGCGCAAAGACGATTGTACCGCTCACAGTGCTCTCTTAGCGCCGCTTCTGCCGAAAGAAGCCCGGGAGCGGCTCTTAGCTCCGGAGAGCATCGTACCTTCGTCTTTAGCGTCTTTTGTGGTCTACATCCTAGCAGAAAGCTTTTCCACTCTGTCTGGCAAGGAAAACCTGCGGGAGCACAGAAAACATCTCCCATCGTCTTCTGGACGTTGCACGGAGGTCTGCCAAGTGTTTGGCCTGAAGGAAAGAAAAGTTGTCCAAAACAGCTTCCAATCGAATATTCATTTGATTGGAAATGTCAGGTATTTCTAAGGTACTGTTTTTTATCATTTGGCAAGCTGCGCACACAATCCCAGTGTTGTACAGCTTCCTTCTTCACCTTTCCGATGCTGCCGCTCTCTCCGGCTCCTGGAGCCGAAGAAGCGGCTTCTTCGCGCAAAGACGATTGTACCGCTCACAGTGCTCTCTTAGCGCCGCTTCTGCCGAAAGAAGCCCGGGAGCGGCTCTTAGCTCCGGAGAGCATCGTACCTTCGTCTTTAGCGTCTTTTGTGGTCTACATCCTAGCAGAAAGCTTTTCCACTCTGTCTGGCAAGGAAAACCTGCGGGAGCACAGAAAACATCTCCCATCGTGTTCTGGACGTTGCACGGAGGTCTGCCAAGTGGTTGGCATGAAGGAAAGAAAAGTTGTCCAAAACAGCTTCCAGTCGAATATTCATGTGATTGGAAACGTCAGGAAAGTGTAAGGTACTGTTTTCTATCAGTTGGCAAGCTGCGCACACAATCCCAGTGTTGTACAGCTTCCTTCTTCACCTTTCCGATGCTGCCGCTCTCTCCGGCTCCCGGAGCCGAAGAAGCGGCTTCTTCGCGCAAAGACGATTGTACCGCTCACAGTGCTCTCTTAGCGCCGCTTCTGCCGAAAGAAGCCCGGGAGCGGCTCTTAGCTCCGGAGAGCATCGTATTTTCGTCTTTAGCGTCTTTTGTGGTCTACATCCTAGCAGAAAGCTTTTCCACTCTGTCTGGCAAGGAAAACCTGCGGGAGCACAGAAAACATCTCCCATCGTCTTCTGGACGTTGCACGGAAGTCTGCCAAGTGCTTGGCATGAAGGAAAGAAAAGTTGTCCAAAACAGCTTCCAGTCGAATATTCATGTGATTGGAAACGTCAGGAAAGTGTAAGGTACTGTTTTCTATCAGTTGGCAAGCTGCGCACACAATCCCAGTGTTGTACAGCTTCCTTCTTCACCTTTCCGATGCTGCCGCTCTCTCCGGCTCCCGGAGCCGAAGAAGCGGTTTCTTCGCGCAAAGACGATTGTAGCGCTCACAGTGCTCTCTTAGCGCCGCTTCTGCCGAAAGAAGCCCGGGAGCGGCTCTTAGCTCCGGAGAGCATCGTACCTTCGTCTTTAGCGTCTTTTGTGGTCTACATCCTAGCAGAAAGCTTTTCCACTCTGTCTGGCAAGGAAAACCTGCGGGAGCACAGAAAACATCTCCCATCGTCTTCTGGACGTTGCACGGAGGTCTGCCAAGTGCTTGGCATGAAGGAAAGATAAGCTGTCCAAAACAGCTTCCAATCGAATATTCATGTGATTGGAAACGTCAGGAAAGTGTAAGGTACTGTTTTCTATCAGTTGGCAAGCTGCGCACACAATCCCAGTGTTGTACACCTTCCTTCTTCACCTTTCCGATGCTGCCGCTCTCTCCGGCTCCCGGAGCCGAAGAAGTGGTTTCTTCGCGCAAAGACGATTGTACCGCTCACAGTGCTCTCTTAGCGCCGCTTCTGCCGAAAGAAGCCCGGCAGCGGCTCTTAGCTCCGGAGAGCATCGTACATTTGTCTTTAGCGTCTTTTGTGGTCTACATTCTAGCAGAAATCTTTTCCACTCTGTCTGGCAAGGAAAACCTGCGGGAGCACAGAAAACATCTCCCATCGTCTTCTGGACGTTGCACGGAGGTCTGCCAAGTGCTTGGCATGAAGGAAAGGAAAATTGTCCAAAACAGCTTCCAATCGAATATTCATGTGATTGGAAACGTCAGGAAAGTGTAAGGTACTGTTTTCTATCAGTTGGCAAGCTGCGCACACAATCCCAGTGTTGTACAGCTTCCTTCTTCACCTTTCCGATGCTGCCGCTCTCTCCGGCTCCCGGAGCCCAAGAAGCGGCTTCTTCGCGCAAAGACGATTGTACCGCTCACAGTGCTCTCTTAGCGCCGCTTCTGCCGAAAGAAGCCCGGGAGCGGCTCTTAGCTCCGGAGAGCATCGTACCTTCGTCTTTAGCGTCTTTTGTGGTCTACATCCTAGCAGAAAGCTTTTCCACTCTGTCTGGCAAGGAAAACCTGCGGGAGCACAGAAAACATCTCCCATCGTCTTCTGGACGTTGCACGGAGGTCTGCCAAGTGCTTGGCATGAAGGAAAGAAAAGTTGTCCAAAACAGCTTCCAATCGAATATTCATGTGATTGGAAACGTCAGGAACGTGGTAAGGTACTGTTTTCTATCAGTTGGCATGCTGCGCACACAATCCCAGTGTTGTACAGCTTCCTTCTTCACCTTTCCGATGCTGCCGCTCTCTCTGGCTCCCGGAGCGGAAGAAGCGGCTTCTTCGCGCAAAGACGATTGTACCGCTCACAGTGCTCTCTTAGCGCCGCTTCTGCCGAAAGAAGCCCGGCAGCGGCTCTTAGCTCCGGAGAGCATCGTACCTTCGTCTTTAGCGTCTTTTCTGGTCTACATCCTAGCAGAAAGCTTTTCCACTCTGTCTGGCAAGGAAAACCTGCAGGAGCACAGAAAACATCTCCCATCGTCTTCTGGACGTTGCACGGAGGTCTGCCAAGTGTTTGGCATGAAGGAAAGAAAAGTTGTCCAAAACAGCTTCCACTCGAATATTCATATGATTGGAAACGTCAGGAAAGTGGTAAGGTACTGTTTTCTATCAGTTGGCAAGCTGCGCACACAATCCCAGTGTTGTACACCTTCCTTCTTCACCTTTCCGATGCTGCCGCTCTCTCCGGCTCCCGGAGCCGGAGAAGCGGCTTCTTCGCGCAAAGTCGATTGTACCGCTCACAGTGCTCTCTTAGCGCCGCTTCTGCCGAAAGAAGCCCGGCAGCGGCTCTTAGCTCCGGAGAGCATCGTACCTTCGTCTTTAGCGTCTTTTCTGGTCTACATCCTAGCAGAAAGCTTTTCCACTCTGTCTGGCAAGGAAAACCTGCAGGAGCACAGAAAACATCTCCCATCGTCTTCTGGACGTTGCACGGAGGTCTGCCAAGTGTTTGGCATGAAGGAAAGAAAAGTTGTCCAAAACAGCTTCCACTCGAATATTCATGTGATTGGAAACGTCAGGAAAGTGGTAAGGTACTGTTTTCTATCAGTTGGCAAGCTGCGCACACAATCCCAGTGTTGTACAGCTTCCTTCTTCACCTTTGCGATGCTGCCGCTCTCTCCGGCTCCCGGAGCCGGAGAAGCGGCTTCTTCGCGCAAAGTCGATTGTACCGCTCACAGTGCTCTCTTAGCGCCGCTTCTGCCGAAAGAAGCCCGGGAGCGGCTCTTAGCTCCGGAGAGCATCGTACCTTCGTCTTTAGCGTCTTTTGTGGTCTACATCCTAGCAGAAAGCTTTTCCACTCTGTCTGGCAAGCAAAACCTGCGGGAGCACAGAAAACATCTCCCATCGTCTTCTGGACGTTGCACGGAGGTCTGCCAAGTGTTTGGCATGAAGGAAAGAATAGTTGTCCAAAACAGCTTCCAATCGAAGATTCATGTGATTGGAAACGTCAGGAAAGTGTAAGGTACTGTTTTCTATCAGTTGGCAAGCTGCGCACACAATCCCAGTGTTGTACAGCTTCCTTCTTCACCTTTCCGATGCTGCCGCTCTCTCTGGCTCCCGGAGCCGAAGAAGTGGCTTCTTCGCGCAAAGACGATTGTACCGCTCACAGTGCTCTCTTAGAGCCGCTTCTGCCGAAAGAAGCCCGGGAGCGGCTCTTAGCTCCGGAGAGCATCGTACCTTCATCTTTAGCGTCTTTTGTGGTCTACATCCTAGCAGAAAGCTTTTCCACTCTGTCTGGCAAGGAAAACCTGCGGGAGCACAGAAAACATCTCCCATCGTCTTCTGGACGTTGCACGGAGGTCTGCCAAGTGCTTGGCATGAAGGAAAGAAAAGTTGTCCAAAACAGCTTCCAATCGAATATTCATGTGATTGGAAACGTCAGGAAAGTGTAAGGTACTGTTTTCTATCAGTTGGCAAGCTGCGCACCCAATCCCAGTGTTGTACAGCTTCCTTCTTCACCTTTCCGATGCTGCCGCTCTCTCCGGCTCCCGGAGCCGAAGAAGTGGTTTCTTCGCGCAAAGACGATTGTACCGCTCACAGTGCTCTCTTAGCGCCGCTTCTGCCGAAAGAAGCCCGGGAGCGGCTCTTAGCTCCGGAGAGCATCGTACCTTTGTCTTTAGCGTCTTTTGTGGTCTACATTCTAGCAGAAATCTTTTCCACTCTGTCTGGCAAGGAAAACCTGCGGGAGCACAGAAAACATCTCCCATCGTCTTCTGGACGTTGCACGGAGGTCTGCCAAGTGCTTGGCATGAAGGAAAGGAAAATTGTCCAAAACAGCTTCCAATCGAATATTCATGTGATTGGAAACGTCAGGAAAGTGTAAGGTACTGTTTTCTATCAGTTGGCAAGCTGCGCACACAATCCCAGTGTTGTACAGCTTCCTTCTTCACCTTTCCGATGCTGCCGCTCTCTCCGGCTCCCGGAGCCGAAGAAGCGGCTTCTTCGCGCAAAGACGATTGTACCGCTCACAGTGCTCTCTTAGCGCCGCTTCTGCCGAAAGAAGCCCGGGAGCGGCTCTTAGCTCCGGAGAGCATCGTACCTTCGTCTTTAGCGTCTTTTGTGGTCTACATCCTAGCAGAAAGCTTTTCCACTCTGTCTGGCAAGGAAAACCTGCGGGAGCACAGAAAACATCTCCCATCGTCTTCTGGACGTTGCACGGAGGTCTGCCAAGTGCTTGGCATGAAGGAAAGAAAAGTTGTCCAAAACAGCTTCCAATCGAATATTCATGTGATTGGAAACGTCAGGAACGTGGTAAGGTACTGTTTTCTATCAGTTGGCATGCTGCGCACACAATCCCAGTGTTGTACAGCTTCCTTCTTCACCTTTCCGATGCTGCCGCTCTCTCTGGCTCCCGGAGCGGAAGAAGCGGCTTCTTTGCGCAAAGACGATTGTACCGCTCACAGTGCTCTCTTAGCGCCGCTTCTGCCGAAAGAAGCCCGGGAGCGGCTCTTAGCTCCGGAGAGCATCGTACCTTCGTCTTTAGCGTCTTTTGTGGTCTACATCCTAGCAGACAGCTTTTCCACTCTGTCTGGCAAGGAAAACCTGCGGGAGCACAGAAAACATCTCCCATCGTCTTCTGGACGTTGCACGGAGGTCTGCCAAGTGCTTGGCATGAAGGAAAGAAAAGTTGTCCAAAACAGCTTCCAGTCGAATATTCATGTGATTGGAAACGTCAGGAAAGTGGTAAGGTACTGTTTTCTATCAGTTGGCAAGCTGCGCACACAATCCCAGTGTTGTACAGCTTCCTTCTTCACCTTTCCGATGCTGCCGCTCTCTCCAGCTCCCGGAGTCGGAGAAGCGGCTTCTTCGCGCAAAGTCGATTGTACCGCTCACAGTGCTCTCTTAGCGCCGCTTCTGCCGAAAGAAGCCCGGGAGCGGCTCTTAGCTCCGGAGAGCATCGTACCTTCGTCTTTAGCGTCTTTTGTGGTCTACATCCTAGCAGAAAGCTTTTCCACTCTGTCTGGCAAGGAAAACCTGCGCGAGCACAGAAAACATCTCCCATCGTCTTCTGGACGTTGCACGGAGGTCTGCCAAGTGTTTGGCATGAAGGAAAGAAAAGTTGTCCAAAACAGTTTCCAGTCGAATATTCATGTGATTGGAAACGTCAGGAAAGTGTAAGGTATTGTTTTCTATCAGTTGGCAAGCTGCGCACACAATCCCAGTGTTGTACAGCTTCCTTCTTCACCTTTCCGATGCTGCCGCTCTCTCCGGCTCCCGCAGCCGAAGAAGCGGCTTCTTCGCGCAAAGTCGATTGTACCGCTCACAGTGCTCTCTTAGCGCCGCTTCTGCCGAAAGAAGCCCGCGAGCGGCTCTTAGCTCCGGAGAGCATCGTACCTTCGTCTTTAGCGTCTTTTGTGGTCTACATCCTAGCAGAAAGCTTTTCCACTCTGTCTGGCAAGGAAAACCTGCGGGAGCACAGAAAACATCTCCCATCGTCTTCTGGACGTTGCACGGAGGTCTGCCAAGTGTTTGGCATGAAGGAAAGAAAAGTTGTCCAAAACAGCTTCCAATCGAAGATTCATGTGATTGGAAACGTCAGGAAAGTGTAAGGTACTGTTTTCTATCAGTTGGCAAGCTGCGCACACAATCCCAGTGTTGTACAGCTTCCTTCTTCACCTTTCCGATGCTGCCGCTCTCTCCGGCTCCCGGAGCCGAAGAAGCGGCTTCTTTGCGCAAAGACGATTGTACCGCTCACAGTGCTCTCTTAGCGCCGCTTCTGCCGAAAGAAGCCCGGGAGCGGCTCTTAGCTCCGGAGAGCATCGTACCTTCGTCTTTAGCGTCTTTTGTGGTCTACATCCTAGCAGAAAGCTTTTCCACTCTGTCTGGCAAGGAAAACCTGCGGGAGCACAGAAAACATCTCCCATCGTATTCTGGACGTTGCACGGAGGTCTGCCAAGTGTTTGGCATGAAGGAAAGAAAAGTTGTCCAAAACAGCTTCCAATCGAATATTCATGTGATTGGAAACATCAGAAAAGTGCTAAGGTACTGTTTTCTATCAGTTGGCAAGCTGCGCACCCAATCCCAGTGTTGTACAGCTTCCTTCTTCACCTTTCCGATGCTGCCGCTCTCTCCGGCTCCCGGAGCCGAAGAAGTGGTTTCTTCGCGCAAAGACGATTGTACCGCTCACAGTGCTCTCTTAGCGCCGCTTCTGCCGAAAGAAGCCCGGGAGCGGCTCTTAGCTCCGGAGAGCATCGTACCTTTGTCTTTAGCGTCTTTTGTGGTCTACATTCTAGCAGAAATCTTTTCCACTCTGTCTGGCAAGGAAAACCTGCGGGAGCACAGAAAACATCTCCCATCGTCTTCTGGACGTTGCACGGAGGTCTGCCAAGTGCTTGGCATGAAGGAAAGGAAAATTGTCCAAAACAGCTTCCAATCGAATATTCATGTGATTGGAAACGTCAGGAAAGTGTAAGGTACTGTTTTCTATCAGTTGGCAAGCTGCGCACACAATCCCAGTGTTGTACAGCTTCCTTCTTCACCTTTCCGATGCTGCCGCTCTCTCTGACTCCCGGAGCGGAAGAAGCGGCTTCTTTGCGCAAAGACGATTGTACCGCTCACAGTGCTCTCTTAGCGCCGCTTCTGCCGAAAGAAGCCCGGCAGCGGCTCTTAGCTCCGGAGAGCATCGTACCTTCGTCTTTAGCGTCTTTTGTGGTCTACATCCTAGCAGAAAGCTTTTCCACTCTGTCTGGCAAGGAAAACCTGCGGGAGCACAGAAAACATCTCCCATCGTCTTCTGGACGTTGCACGGAGGTCTGCCAAGTGTTTGGCATGAAGGAAAGAAAAGTTGTCCAAAACAGCTTCCAATCGAATATTCATGTGATTGGAAACGTCAGGAAAGTGGTAAGGTACTGTTTTCTATCAGTTGGCAAGCTGCGCACACAATCCCATTGTTGTACAGCTTCCTTCTTCACCTTTCCGATGCTGCCGCTCTCTCCAGCTCCCGGAGTCAGGGAAGCGGCTTCTTCGCGCAAAGTCGATTGTACCGCTCACAGTGCTCTCTTAGAGCCGCTTCTGCCGAAAGAAGCCCGGGAGCGGCTCTTAGCTCCGGAGAGCATCGTACCTTCGTCTTTAGCGTCTTTTGTGGTCTACATCCTAGCAGAAAGCTTTTCCACTCTGTCTGGCAAGGAAAACCTGCGGGAGCACAGAAAACATCTCCCATCGTCTTCTGGACGTTGCACGGAGGTCTGCCAAGTGCTTGGCATGAAGGAGAGAATAGTTGTCTAAAACAGCTTCCAATCGAATATTCATGTGATTGGAAACGTCAGGAAAGTGTAAGGTACTGTTTTCTATCAGTTGGCAAGCTGCGCACCCAATCCCAGTGTTGTACAGCTTCCTTCTTCACCTTTCCGATGCTGCCGCTCTCTCCGGCTCCCGGAGCCGCAGAAGCGGCTTCTTCGCGCAAAGACGATTGTACCGCTCACAGTGCTCTCTTAGCGCCGCTTCTGCCGAAAGAAGCCCGGGAGCGGCTCTTAGCTCCGGTGAGCATCGTACCTTCGTCTTTAGCGTCTTTTGTGGTCTACATCCTAGCAGAAAGCTTTTCCACTCTGTCTGGCAAGCAAAACCTGCGGGAGCACAGAAAACATCTCCCATCGTCTTCTGGACGTTGCACGGAGGTCTGCCAAGTGTTTGGCATGAAGGAAAGAATAGTTGTCCAAAACAGCTTCCAATCGAAGATTCATGTGATTGGAAACGTCAGGAAAGTGTAAGGTACTGTTTTCTATCAGTTGGCAAGCTGCGCACACAATCCCAGTGTTGTACAGCTTCCTTCTTCACCTTTCCGATGCTGCCGCTCTCTCTGGCTCCCGGAGCCGAAGAAGTGGCTTCTTCGCGCAAAGACGATTGTACCGCTCACAGTGCTCTCTTAGAGCCGCTTCTGCCGAAAGAAGCCCGGGAGCGGCTCTTAGCTCCGGAGAGCATCGTACCTTCGTCTTTAGCGTCTTTTGTGGTCTACATCCTAGCAGAAAGCTTTTCCACTCTGTCTGGCAAGGAAAACCTGCGGGAGCAGAGAAAACATCTCCCATCGTGTTCTGGACTTTGCACGGAGGTCTGCCAAGTGCTTGGCATGAAGGAAAGGAAAATTGTCCAAAACAGCTTCCAGTCGAATATTCATGTGATTGGAAACGTCAGGAAAGTGGTAAGGTACTGTTTTCTATCAGTTGGCAAGCTGCGCACACAATCCCAGTGTTGTACAGCTTCCTTCTTCACCTTTCCGATGCTGCCGCTCTCTCCAGCTCCCGGAGTCGGAGAAGCGGCTTCTTCGCGCAAAGTCGATTGTACCGCTCACAGTGCTCTCTTAGCGCCGCTTCTGCCGAAAGAAGCCCGGGAGCGGCTCTTAGCTCCGGAGAGCATCGTACCTTCGTCTTTAGCGTCTTTTGTGGTCTACATCCTAGCAGAAAGCTTTTCCACTCTGTCTGGCAAGGAAAACCTGCGGGAGCACAGAAAACATCTCCCATCGTCTTCTGGACGTTGCACGGAGGTCTGCCAAGTGTTTGGCATGAAGGAAAGAAAAGTTGTCCAAAACAGTTTCCAGTCGAATATTCATGTGATTGGAAACGTCAGGAAAGTGTAAGGTATTGTTTTCTATCAGTTGGCAAGCTGCGCACACAATCCCAGTGTTGTACATCTTCCTTCTTCACCTTTCCGATGCTGCCGCTCTCTCCGGCTCCCGGAGCCGCAGAAGCGGCTTCTTCGCGCAAAGACGATTGTACCGCTCACAGTGCTCTCTTAGCGCCGCTTCTGCCGAAAGAAGCCCGGGAGCGGCTCTTAGCTCCGGAGAGCATCCTACCTTCGTCTTTAGCGTCTTTTGTGGTCTACATCCTAGCAGAAAGCTTTTCCACTCTGTCTGGCAAGGAAAACCTGCGGGAGCACAGAAAACATCTCCCATCGTCTTCTGGACGTTGCACGGAGGTCTGCCAAGTGCTTGGCATGAAGGAAAGAAAAGCTGTCCAAAACAGCTTCCAATCGAACATTCATGTGATTGGAAACGTCAGGAAAGTGTAAGGTACTGTTTTCTATCAGTTGGCAAGCTGCGCACACAATCCCAGTGTTGTACAGCTTCCTTCTTCACCTTTCCGATGCTGCCGCTCTCTCCGGCTCCCGGAGCCGCAGAAGCGGCTTCTTCGCGCAAAGACGATTGTACCGCTCACAGTGCTCTCTTAGCGCCGCTTCTGCCGAAAGAAGCCCGGCAGCGGCTCTTAGCTCCGGAGAGCATCGTACCTTCGTCTTTAGCGTCTTTTGTGGTCTACATCCTAGCAGAAAGCTTTTCCACTCTGTCTGGCAAGGAAAACCTGCGGGAGCACAGAAAACATCTCCCATCGTCTTCTGGACGTTGCACGGAGGTCTGCCAAGTGCTTGGCATGAAGGAGAGAATAGTTGTCTAAAACAGCTTCCAATCGAATATTCATGTGATTGGAAACATCAGAAAAGTGCTAAGGTACTGTTTTCTATCAGTTGGCAAGCTGCGCACACAATCCCAGTGTTGTACAGCTTCCTTCTTCACCTTTCCGATGCTGCCGCTCTCTCCGGCTCCCGGAGCCGAAGAAGCGGCTTCTTCGCGCAAAGACGATTGTACCGCTCACAGTGCTCTCTTAGCGCCGCTTCTGCCGAAAGAAGCCCAGGAGCGGCTCGTAGCTCCGGAGAGCATCGTACCTTCGTCTTTAGCGTCTTTTGTGGTCTACATCCTAGCAGAAAGCTTTTCCACTCTGTCTGGCAAGGAAAACCTGCGGGAGCACAGAAAACATCTCCCATCGTGTTCTGGAATTTGCACGGAGGTCTGCCAAGTGCTTGGCATGAAGGAAAGAAAAGTTGTCCAAAACAGCTTCCAATCGAATATTCATGTGATTGGAAACGTCAGGAAAGTGTAAGGTACTGTTTTCTATCAGTTGGCAAGCTGCGCACACAATCCCAGTGTTGTACAGCTTCCTTCTTCACCTTTCCGATGCTGCCGCTCTCTCCGGCTCCCGGAGCCGAAGAAGCGGTTTCTTCGCGCAAAGACGATTGTACCGCTCACAGTGCTCTCTTAGCGCCGCTTCTGCCGAAAGAAGCCCGGCAGCGGCTCTTAGCTCCGGAGAGCATCGTACCTTCGTCTTTAGCGTCTTTTGTGGTCTACATCCTAGCAGAAAGCTTTTCCACTCTGTCTGGCAAGGAAAACCTGCGGGAGCACAGAAAACATCTCCCATCGTCTTCTGGACGTTGCACGGAGGTCTGCCAAGTGTTTGGCATGAAGGAAAGAAAAGTTGTCCAAAACAGCTTCCAGTCGAAGATTCATGTGATTGGAAACGTCAGGAAAGTGGTAAGGTACTGTTTTCTATCAGTTGGCAAGCTGCGCACACAATCCCAGTGTTGTACAGCTTCCTTCTTCACCTTTCCGATGCTGCCGCTCTCTCCAGCTCCCGGAGTCGGAGAAGCGGCTTCTTCGCGCAAAGTCGATTGTACCGCTCACAGTGCTCTCTTAGCGCCGCTTCTGCCGAAAGAAGCCCGGGAGCGGCTCTTAGCTCCGGAGAGCATCGTACCTTCGTCTTTAGCGTCTTTTGTGGTCTACATCCTAGCAGAAAGCTTTTCCACTCTGTCTGGCAAGGAAAACCTGCGGGAGCACAGAAAACATCTCCCATCGTCTTCTGGACGTTGCACGGAGGTCTGCCAAGTGCTTGGCATGAAGGAGAGAATAGTTGTCTAAAACAGCTTCCAATCGAATATTCATGTGATTGGAAACATCAGAAAAGTGGTAAGGTACTGTTTTCTATCAGTTGGCAAGCTGCGCACACAATCCCAGTGTTGTACAGCTTCCTTCTTCACCTTTCCGATGCTGCCGCTCTCTCCGGCTCCCGGAGCCGCAGAAGTGGCTTCTTCGCGCAAAGTCGATTGTACCGCTCACAGTGCTCTCTTAGCGCCGCTTCTGCCGAAAGAAGCCCGGGAGCGGCTCTTAGCTCCGGAGAGCATCGTACCTTCATCTTTAGCGTCTTTTGTGGTCTACATCCTAGCAGAAAGCTTTTCCACTCTGTCTGGCAAGGAAAACCTGCGGGAGCACAGAAAACATCTCCCATCGTCTTCTGGACGTTGCACGGAGGTCTGCCAAGTGCTTGGCATGAAGGAAAGAAAAGTTGTCCAAAACAGCTTCCAATCGAATATTCATGTGATTGGAAACGTCAGGAAAGTGTAAGGTACTGTTTTCTATCAGTTGGCAAGCTGCGCACCCAATCCCAGTGTTGTACAGCTTCCTTCTTCACCTTTCCGATGCTGCCGCTCTCTCCGGCTCCCGGAGCCGAAGAAGAGGTTTCTTCGCGCAAAGACGATTGTACCGCTCACAGTGCTCTCTTAGCGCCGCTTCTGCCGAAAGAAGCCCGGGAGCGGCTCTTAGCTCCGGAGAGCATCGTACCTTTGTCTTTAGCGTCTTTTGTGGTCTACATTCTAGCAGAAATCTTTTCCACTCTGTCTGGCAAGGAAAACCTGCGGGAGCACAGAAAACATCTCCCATCGTCTTCTGGACGTTGCACGGAGGTCTGCCAAGTGCTTGGCATGAAGGAAAGGAAAATTGTCCAAAACAGCTTCCAATCGAATATTCATGTGATTGGAAACGTCAGGAAAGTGTAAGGTACTGTTTTCTATCAGTTGGCAAGCTGCGCACACAATCCCAGTGTTGTACAGCTTCCTTCTTCACCTTTCCGATGCTGCCGCTCTCTCCGGCTCCCGGAGCCGAAGAAGCGGCTTCTTCGCGCAAAGACGATTGTACCGCTCACAGTGCTCTCTTAGCGCCGCTTCTGCCGAAAGAAGCCCGGGAGCGGCTCTTAGCTCCGGAGAGCATCGTACCTTCGTCTTTAGCGTCTTTTGTGGTCTACATCCTAGCAGAAAGCTTTTCCACTCTGTCTGGCAAGGAAAACCTGCGGGAGCACAGAAAACATCTCCCATCGTCTTCTGGACGTTGCACGGAGGTCTGCCAAGTGCTTGGCATGAAGGAAAGAAAAGTTGTCCAAAACAGCTTCCAATCGAATATTCATGTGATTGGAAACGTCAGGAACGTGGTAAGGTACTGTTTTCTATCAGTTGGCATGCTGCGCACACAATCCCAGTGTTGTACAGCTTCCTTCTTCACCTTTCCGATGCTGCCGCTCTCTCTGGCTCCCGGAGCGGAAGAAGCGGCTTCTTTGCGCAAAGACGATTGTACCGCTCACAGTGCTCTCTTAGCGCCGCTTCTGCCGAAAGAAGCCCGGGAGCGGCTCTTAGCTCCGGAGAGCATCGTACCTTCGTCTTTAGCGTCTTTTGTGGTCTACATCCTAGCAGACAGCTTTTCCACTCTGTCTGGCAAGGAAAACCTGCGGGAGCACAGAAAACATCTCCCATCGTCTTCTGGACGTTGCACGGAGGTCTGCCAAGTGCTTGGCATGAAGGAAAGAAAAGTTGTCCAAAACAGCTTCCAGTCGAATATTCATGTGATTGGAAACGTCAGGAAAGTGGTAAGGTACTGTTTTCTATCAGTTGGCAAGCTGCGCACACAATCCCAGTGTTGTACAGCTTCCTTCTTCACCTTTCCGATGCTGCCGCTCTCTCCAGCTCCCGGAGTCGGAGAAGCGGCTTCTTCGCGCAAAGTCGATTGTACCGCTCACAGTGCTCTCTTAGCGCCGCTTCTGCCGAAAGAAGCCCGGGAGCGGCTCTTAGCTCCGGAGAGCATCGTACCTTCGTCTTTAGCGTCTTTTGTGGTCTACATCCTAGCAGAAAGCTTTTCCACTCTGTCTGGCAAGGAAAACCTGCGGGAGCACAGAAAACATCTCCCATCGTCTTCTGGACGTTGCACGGAGGTCTGCCAAGTGTTTGGCATGAAGGAAAGAAAAGTTGTCCAAAACAGTTTCCAGTCGAATATTCATGTGATTGGAAACGTCAGGAAAGTGTAAGGTATTGTTTTCTATCAGTTGGCAAGCTGCGCACACAATCCCAGTGTTGTACAGCTTCCTTCTTCACCTTTCCGATGCTGCCGCTCTCTCCGGCTCCCGGAGCCGAAGAAGCGGCTTCTTCGCGCAAAGTCGATTGTACCGCTCACAGTGCTCTCTTAGCGCCGCTTCTGCCGAAAGAAGCCCGCGAGCGGCTCTTAGCTCCGGAGAGCATCGTACCTTCGTCTTTAGCGTCTTTTGTGGTCTACATCCTAGCAGAAAGCTTTTCCACTCTGTCTGGCAAGGAAAACCTGCGGGAGCACAGAAAACATCTCCCATCGTCTTCTGGACGTTGCACGGAGGTCTGCCAAGTGTTTGGCATGAAGGAAAGAAAAGTTGTCCAAAACAGCTTCCAATCGAAGATTCATGTGATTGGAAACGTCAGGAAAGTGTAAGGTACTGTTTTCTATCAGTTGGCAAGCTGCGCACACAATCCCAGTGTTGTACAGCTTCCTTCTTCACCTTTCCGATGCTGCCGCTCTCTCCGGCTCCCGGAGCCGAAGAAGCGGCTTCTTTGCGCAAAGACGATTGTACCGCTCACAGTGCTCTCTTAGCGCCGCTTCTGCCGAAAGAAGCCCGGGAGCGGCTCTTAGCTCCGGAGAGCATCGTACCTTCGTCTTTAGCGTCTTTTGTGGTCTACATCCTAGCAGAAAGCTTTTCCACTCTGTCTGGCAAGGAAAACCTGCGGGAGCACAGAAAACATCTCCCATCGTATTCTGGACGTTGCACGGAGGTCTGCCAAGTGTTTGGCATGAAGGAAAGAAAAGTTGTCCAAAACAGCTTCCAATCGAATATTCATGTGATTGGAAACATCAGAAAAGTGCTAAGGTACTGTTTTCTATCAGTTGGCAAGCTGCGCACCCAATCCCAGTGTTGTACAGCTTCCTTCTTCACCTTTCCGATGCTGCCGCTCTCTCCGGCTCCCGGAGCCGAAGAAGTGGTTTCTTCGCGCAAAGACGATTGTACCGCTCACAGTGCTCTCTTAGCGCCGCTTCTGCCGAAAGAAGCCCGGGAGCGGCTCTTAGCTCCGGAGAGCATCGTACCTTTGTCTTTAGCGTCTTTTGTGGTCTACATTCTAGCAGAAATCTTTTCCACTCTGTCTGGCAAGGAAAACCTGCGGGAGCACAGAAAACATCTCCCATCGTCTTCTGGACGTTGCACGGAGGTCTGCCAAGTGCTTGGCATGAAGGAAAGGAAAATTGTCCAAAACAGCTTCCAATCGAATATTCATGTGATTGGAAACGTCAGGAAAGTGTAAGGTACTGTTTTCTATCAGTTGGCAAGCTGCGCACACAATCCCAGTGTTGTACAGCTTCCTTCTTCACCTTTCCGATGCTGCCGCTCTCTCCGGCTCCCGGAGCCGAAGAAGCGGCTTCTTCGCGCAAAGACGATTGTACCGCTCACAGTGCTCTCTTAGCGCCGCTTCTGCCGAAAGAAGCCCGGGAGCGGCTCTTAGCTCCGGAGAGCATCGTACCTTCGTCTTTAGCGTCTTTTGTGGTCTACATCCTAGCAGAAAGCTTTTCCACTCTGTCTGGCAAGGAAAACCTGCGGGAGCACAGAAAACATCTCCCATCGTGTTCTGGACGTTGCACGGAAGTCTGCCAAGTGCTTGGCATGAAGGAAAGGAAAGTTGTCCAAAACAGCTTCCAATCGAATATTCATGTGATTGGAAACGTCAGGAACGTGGTAAGGTACTGTTTTATATCAGTTGGCATGCTGCGCACACAATCCCAGTGTTGTACAGCTTCCTTCTTCACCTTTCCGATGCTGCCGCTCTCTCTGACTCCCGGAGCGGAAGAAGCGGCTTCTTTGCGCAAAGACGATTGTACCGCTCACAGTGCTCTCTTAGCGCCGCTTCTGCCGAAAGAAGCCCGGCAGCGGCTCTTAGCTCCGGAGAGCATCGTACCTTCGTCTTTAGCGTCTTTTGTGGTCTACATCCTAGCAGAAAGCTTTTCCACTCTGTCTGGCAAGGAAAACCTGCGGGAGCACAGAAAACATCTCCCATCGTCTTCTGGACGTTGCACGGAGGTCTGCCAAGTGTTTGGCATGAAGGAAAGAAAAGTTGTCCAAAACAGCTTCCAATCGAATATTCATGTGATTGGAAACGTCAGGAAAGTTGTAAGGTACTGTTTTCTATCAGTTGGCAAGCTGCGCACACAATCCCATTGTTGTACAGCTTCCTTCTTCACCTTTCCGATGCTTCCGCTCTCTCCAGCTCCCGGAGTCAGGGAAGCGGCTTCTTCGCGCAAAGTCGATTGTACCGCTCACAGTGCTCTCTTAGAGCCGCTTCTGCCGAAAGAAGCCCGGGAGCGGCTCTTAGCTCCGGAGAGCATCGTACCTTCGTCTTTAGCGTCTTTTGTGGTCTACATCCTAGCAGAAAGCTTTTCCACTCTGTCTGGCAAGGAAAACCTGCGGGAGCACAGAAAACATCTCCCATCGTCTTCTGGACGTTGCACGGAGGTCTGCCAAGTGCTTGGCATGAAGGAGAGAATAGTTGTCTAAAACAGCTTCCAATCGAATATTCATGTGATTGGAAACGTCAGGAAAGTGTAAGGTACTGTTTTCTATCAGTTGGCAAGCTGCGCACCCAATCCCAGTGTTGTACAGCTTCCTTCTTCACCTTTCCGATGCTGCCGCTCTCTCCGGCTCCCGGAGCCGCAGAAGCGGCTTCTTCGCGCAAAGACGATTGTACCGCTCACAGTGCTCTCTTAGCGCCGCTTCTGCCGAAAGAAGCCCGGGAGCGGCTCTTAGCTCCGGTGAGCATCGTACCTTCGTCTTTAGCGTCTTTTGTGGTCTACATCCTAGCAGAAAGCTTTTCCACTCTGTCTGGCAAGGAAAACCTGCGGGAGCACAGAAAACATCTCCCATCGTCTTCTGGACGTTGCACGGAGGTCTGCCAAGTGCTTGGCATGAAGGAAAGAAAAGTTGTCCTAAACAGCTTCCAGTCGAATATTCATGTGATTGGAAACGTCAGGAAAGTGGTAAGGTACTGTTTTCTATCAGTTGGCAAGCTGCGCACACAATCCCAGTGTTGTACAGCTTCCTTCTTCAGTTTTCCGATGCTGCCGCTCTCTCCGGCTCCCGGAGCCGAAGAAGCGGCTTCTTCGCGCAAAGACGATTGTACCGCTCACAGTGCTCTCTTAGCGCCGCTTCTGCCAAAAGAAGCCCGGCAGCGGCTCTTAGCTCCGGAGAGCATCGTATTTTCGTCTTTAGCGTCTTTTGTGGTCTACATCCTAGCAGAAAGCTTTTCCACTCTGTCTGGCAAGGAAAACCTGTGGGAGCACAGAAAACATCTCCCATCGTGTTCTGGACGTTGCACGGAGGTCTGCCAAGTGCTTGGCATGAAGGAGACAATAGTTGTCCAAAACAGCTTCCAATCGAATATTCATGTGATTGGAAACATCAGAAAATTGGTAAGGTACTGTTTTCTATCAGTTGGCAAGCTGCGCACACAATCCCAGTGTTGTACAGCTTCCTTCTTCACCTTTCCGATGCTGCCGCTCTCTCCGGCTCCCGGAGCCGAAGAAGCGGCTTCTTCGCGCAAAGACGATTGTACCGCTCACAGTGCTCTCTTAGCGCCGCTTCTGCCGAAAGAAGCCCGGGAGCGGCTCTTAGCTCCGGAGAGCATCGTACCTTCGTCTTTAGCGTCTTTTGTGGTCTACATCCTAGCAGAAAGCTTTTCCACTCTGTCTGGCAAGGAAAACCTGCTGCAGCACAGAAAACATCTCCCATCGTCTTCTTGACGTTGCACGGAGGTCTGCCAAGTGCTTGGCATGAAGGAAAGAAAAGTTGTCCAAAACAGCTTCCAATCGAATATTCATGTGATTGGAAACATCAGGAAAGTGTAAGGTACTGTTTTCTATCAGTTGGCAAGCTGCGCACACAATCCCAGTGTTGTACAGCTGCCTTCTTCACCTTTCCGATGCTGCCGCTCTCTCCGGCTCCCGGAGCCGAAGAAGCGGCTTCTTCGCGCAAAGACGATTGTACCGCTCACAGTGCTCTCTTAGCGCCGCTTCTGCCGAAAGAAGCCCGGGAGCGGCTCTTAGCTCCGGAGAGCATCGTACCTTCGTCTTTAGCGTCTTTTGTGGTCTACATCCTAGCAGAAAGCTTTTCCACTCTGTCTGGCAAGGAAAACCTGCGGGAGCACAGAAAACATCTCCCATCGTCTTCTGGACGTTGCACGGAGGTCTGCCAAGTGCTTGGCATGAAGGAAAGAAAAGTTGTCAAAAACAGCTTCCAATCGAAGATTCATGTGATTGGAAACGTCAGGAAAGTGTAAGGTACTGTTTTCTATCAGTTGGCAAGCTGCGCACACAATCCCAGTGTTGTACAGCTTCCTTCTTCACCTTTCCGATGCTGCCGCTCTCTCCGGCTCCCGGAGCCGAAGAAGCGGCTTCTTCGCGCAAAGACGATTGTACCGCTCACAGTGCTCTCTTAGCGCCGCTTCTGCCGAAAGAAGCCCGGGAGCGGCTCTTAGCTCCGGAGAGCATCGTATTTTCGTCTATATCGTCTTTTGTGGTCTACATCCTAGCAGAAAGCTTTTCCACTCTGTCTGGCAAGGAAAACCTGTGGGAGCACAGAAAACATCTCCCATCGTGTTCTGGACGTTGCACGGAGGTCTGCCAAGTGTTTGGCATGAAGGAGACAATAGTTGTCCAAAAGAGCTTCCAGTCGAATATTCATGTGATTGGAAACGTCAGGAAAGTGGTAAGGTACTGTTTTCTATCAGTTGGCAAGGTGCGCACACAATCCCAGTGTTGTACAGCTTCCTTCTTCACCTTTCCGATGCTGCCGCTCTCTCCGGCTCCCGGAGCCGCAGAAGCGGCTTCTTCGCGCAAAGACGATTGTAGCGCTCACAGTGCTCTCTTAGCGCTGCTTCTGCCGAAACAAGCCCGGGAGCGGCTCTTAGCTCCGGAGAGCATCGTATTTTCGTCTTTAGCGTCTTTTGTGGTCTACATCCTAGCAGAAAGCTTTTCCACTCTGTCTGGCAAGGAAAACCTGTGGGAGCACAGAAAATATCTCCCATCGTGTTCTGGACGTTGCACGGAGGTCTGCCAAGTGCTTGGCATGAAGGAGAGAATAGTTGTCCAAAACAGCTTCCAATCGAATATTCATGTGATTGGAAACGTCAGGAAAGTGGTAAGGTACTGTTTTCTATCAGTTGGCAAGCTGCGCACACAATCCCAGTGTTGTACAGCTTCCTTCTTCACCTTTCCGATGCTGCCGCTCTCTCTGGCTCCCGGAGCCGAAGAAGCGGCTTATTCGCGCAAAGACGATTGTACCGCTCACAGTGCTCTCTTAGCGCCACTTCTGCCGAAAGAAGCCCGGGAGCGGCTCTTAGCTCCGGAGAGCATTGTATTTTCGTCTATATCGTCTTTTGTGGTCTACATCCTAGCAGAAAGCTTTTCCACTCTGTCTGGCAAGGAAAACCTGCGGGAGCACAGAAAACATCTCCCATCGTGTTCTGGACGTTGCACGGAGGTCTGCCAAGTGCTTGGCATGAAGGAAAGAAAAGTTGTCCTAAACAGCTTCCAGTCGAATATTCATGTGATTGGAAACGTCAGGAAAGTGGTAAGGTACTGTTTTCTATCAGTTGGCAAGCTGCGCACACAATCCCAGTGTTGTACAGCTTCCTTCTTCAGTTTTCCGATGCTGCCGCTCTCTCCGGCTCCCGGAGCCGAAGAAGCGGCTTCTTCGCGCAAAGACGATTGTACCGCTCACAGTGCTCTCTTAGCGCCGCTTCTGCCAAAAGAAGCCCGGCAGCGGCTCTTAGCTCCGGAGAGCATCGTATTTTCGTCTTTAGCGTCTTTTGTGGTCTACATCCTAGCAGAAAGCTTTTCCACTCTGTCTGGCAAGGAAAACCTGTGGGAGCACAGAAAACATCTCCCATCGTGTTCTGGACGTTGCACGGAGGTCTGCCAAGTGCTTGGCATGAAGGAGACAATAGTTGTCCAAAACAGCTTCCAATCGAATATTCATGTGATTGGAAACATCAGAAAATTGGTAAGGTACTGTTTTCTATCAGTTGGCAAGCTGCGCACACAATCCCAGTGTTGTACAGCTTCCTTCTTCACCTTTCCGATGCTGCCGCTCTCTCCGGCTCCCGGAGCCGAAGAAGCGGCTTCTTCGCGCAAAGACGATTGTACCGCTCACAGTGCTCTCTTAGCGCCGCTTCTGCCGAAAGAAGCCCGGGAGCGGCTCTTAGCTCCGGAGAGCATCGTACCTTCGTCTTTAGCGTCTTTTGTGGTCTACATCCTAGCAGAAAGCTTTTCCACTCTGTCTGGCAAGGAAAACCTGCTGCAGCACAGAAAACATCTCCCATCGTCTTCTTGACGTTGCACGGAGGTCTGCCAAGTGCTTGGCATGAAGGAAAGAAAAGTTGTCCAAAACAGCTTCCAATCGAATATTCATGTGATTGGAAACATCAGGAAAGTGTAAGGTACTGTTTTCTATCAGTTGGCAAGCTGCGCACACAATCCCAGTGTTGTACAGCTGCCTTCTTCACCTTTCCGATGCTGCCGCTCTCTCCGGCTCCCGGAGCCGAAGAAGCGGCTTCTTCGCGCAAAGACGATTGTACCGCTCACAGTGCTCTCTTAGCGCCGCTTCTGCCGAAAGAAGCCCGGGAGCGGCTCTTAGCTCCGGAGAGCATCGTACCTTCGTCTTTAGCGTCTTTTGTGGTCTACATCCTAGCAGAAAGCTTTTCCACTCTGTCTGGCAAGGAAAACCTGCGGGAGCACAGAAAACATCTCCCATCGTCTTCTGGACGTTGCACGGAGGTGTGCCAAGTGCTTGGCATGAAGGAAAGAAAAGTTGTCAAAAACAGCTTCCAATCGAAGATTCATGTGATTGGAAACGTCAGGAAAGTGTAAGGTACTGTTTTCTATCAGTTGGCAAGCTGCGCACACAATCCCAGTGTTGTACAGCTTCCTTCTTCACCTTTCCGATGCTGCCGCTCTCTCCGGCTCCCGGAGCCCAAGAAGCGGCTTCTTCGCGCAAAGACGATTGTACCGCTCACAGTGCTCTCTTAGCGCCGCTTCTGCCGAAAGAAGCCCGGGAGCGGCTCTTAGCTCCGGAGAGCATCGTATTTTCGTCTATATCGTCTTTTGTGGTCTACATCCTAGCAGAAAGCTTTTCCACTCTGTCTGGCAAGGAAAACCTGTGGGAGCACAGAAAACATCTCCCATCGTGTTCTGGACGTTGCACGGAGGTCTGCCAAGTGTTTGGCATGAAGGAGACAATAGTTGTCCAAAAGAGCTTCCAGTCGAATATTCATGTGATTGGAAACGTCAGGAAAGTGGTAAGGTACTGTTTTCTATCAGTTGGCAAGGTGCGCACACAATCCCAGTGTTGTACAGCTTCCTTCTTCACCTTTCCGATGCTGCCGCTCTCTCCGGCTCCCGGAGCCGCAGAAGCGGCTTCTTCGCGCAAAGACGATTGTAGCGCTCACAGTGCTCTCTTAGCGCTGCTTCTGCCGAAACAAGCCCGGGAGCGGCTCTTAGCTCCGGAGAGCATCGTATTTTCGTCTTTAGCGTCTTTTGTGGTCTACATCCTAGCAGAAAGCTTTTCCACTCTGTCTGGCAAGGAAAACCTGTGGGAGCACAGAAAATATCTCCCATCGTGTTCTGGACGTTGCACGGAGGTCTGCCAAGTGCTTGGCATGAAGGAGAGAATAGTTGTCCAAAACAGCTTCCAATCGAATATTCATGTGATTGGAAACGTCAGGAAAGTGGTAAGGTACTGTTTTCTATCAGTTGGCAAGCTGCGCACACAATCCCAGTGTTGTACAGCTTCCTTCTTCACCTTTCCGATGCTGCCGCTCTCTCTGGCTCCCGGAGCCGAAGAAGCGGCTTATTCGCGCAAAGACGATTGTACCGCTCACAGTGCTCTCTTAGCGCCACTTCTGCCGAAAGAAGCCCGGGAGCGGCTCTTAGCTCCGGAGAGCATTGTATTTTCGTCTATATCGTCTTTTGTGGTCTACATCCTAGCAGAAAGCTTTTCCACTCTGTCTGGCAAGGAAAACCTGCGGGAGCACAGAAAACATCTCCCATCGTGTTCTGGACGTTGCACGGAGGTCTGCCAAGTGCTTGGCATGAAGGAGACAATAGTTGTCCAAAACAGCTTCCAATCGAATATTCATGTGATTGGAAACATCAGAAAAGTGGTAAGGTACTGTTTTCTATCAGTTGGCAAGCTGCGCACACAATCCCAGTGTTGTACAGCTTCCTTCTTCACCTTTCCGATGCTGCCGCTCTCTCCGGCTCCCGGAGCCGAAGAAGCGGCTTCTTCGCGCAAAGACGATTGTACCGCTCACAGTGCTCTCTTAGCGCCGCTTCTGTCGAAAGAAGCCCGGGAGCGGCTCTTAGCTCCGGAGAGCATCGTACCTTCGTCTTTAGCGTCTTTTGTGGTCTACATCCTAGCAGAAAGCTTTTCCACTCTGTCTGGCAAGGAAAACCTGCGGGAGCACAGAAAACATCTCCCATCGTCTTCTGGACGTTGCACGGAGGTCTGCCAAGTGCTTGGCATGAAGGAAAGAAAAGTTGTCCAAAACAGCTTCCAATCGAAGATTCATGTGATTGGAAACGTCAGGAAAGTGTAAGGTACTGTTTTCTATCAGTTGGCAAGCTGCGCACACAATCCCAGTGTTGTACAGCTTCCTTCTTCACCTTTCCGATGCTGCCGCTCTCTCCGGCTCCCGGAGCCGCAGAAGTGGCTTCTTCGCGCAAAGTCGATTGTACCGCTCACAGTGCTCTCTTAGCGCCGCTTCTGCCGAAAGAAGCCCGGGAGCGGCTCTTAGCTCCGGAGAGCATCGTACCTTTGTCTTTAGCGTCTTTTGTGGTCTACATTCTAGCAGAAAGCTTTTCCACTCTGTCTGGAAAGGAAAACCTGCGGGAGCACAGAAAACATCTCCCATCGTCTTCTGGACGTTGCACGGAGGTCTGCCAAGTGCTTGGCATGAAGGAAAGGAAAATTGTCCAAAACAGCTTCCAATCGAATATTCATGTGATTGGAAACGTCAGGAAAGTGTAAGGTACTGTTTTCTATCAGTTGGCAAGCTGCGCACACAATCCCAGTGTTGTACAGCTTCCTTCTTCACCTTTCCGATGCTGCCGCTCTCTCCGGCTCCCGGAGCCGAAGAAGCGGCTTCTTCGCGCAAAGACGATTGTACCGCTCACAGTGCTCTCTTAGCGCCGCTTCTGCCGAAAGAAGCCCGGGAGCGGCTCTTAGCTCCGGAGAGCATCGTACCTTCGTCTTTAGCGTCTTTTGTGGTCTACATCCTAGCAGAAAGCTTTTCCACTCTGTCTGGCAAGGAAAACCTGCGGGAGCACAGAAAACATCTCCCATCGTCTTCTGGACGTTGCACGGAGGTCTGCCAAGTGTTTGGCATGAAGGAAAGAAAAGTTGTCCAAAACAGCTTCCAGTCGAATATTCATGTGATTGGAAACGTCAGGAAAGTGGTAAGGTACTGTTTTCTATCAGTTGGCAAGCTGCGCACACAATCCCAGTGTTGTACAGCTTCCTTCTTCACCTTTCCGATGCTGCCGCTCTCTCCAGCTCCCGGAGTCGGAGAAGCGGCTTCTTCGCGCAAAGTCGATTGTACCGCTCACAGTGCTCTCTTAGCGCCGCTTCTGCCGAAAGAAGCCCGGGAGCGGCTCTTAGCTCCGGAGAGCATCGTACCTTCGTCTTTAGCGTCTTTTGTGGTCTACATCCTAGCAGAAAGCTTTTCCACTCTGTCTGGCAAGGAAAACCTGCGGGAGCACAGAAAACATCTCCCATCGTCTTCTGGACGTTGCACGGAGGTCTGCCAAGTGCTTGGCATGAAGGAGAAAATAGTTGTCTAAAACAGCTTCCAATCGAATATTCATGTGATTGGAAACATCAGAAAAGTGGTAAGGTACTGTTTTCTATCAGTTGGCAAGCTGCGCACACAATCCCAGTGTTGTACAGCTTCCTTCTTCACCTTTCCGATGCTGCCGCTCTCTCCGGCTCCCGGAGCCGCAGAAGTGGCTTCTTCGCGCAAAGTCGATTGTACCGCTCACAGTGCTCTCTTAGCGCCGCTTCTGCCGAAAGAAGCCCGGGAGCGGCTCTTAGCTCCGGAGAGCATCGTACCTTCATCTTTAGCGTCTTTTGTGGTCTACATCCTAGCAGAAAGCTTTTCCACTCTGTCTGGCAAAGAAAACCTGCGGGAGCACAGAAAACATCTCCCATCGTCTTCTGGACGTTGCACGGAGGTCTGCCAAGTGCTTGGCATGAAGGAAAGAAAAGTTGTCCAAAACAGCTTCCAATCGAATATTCATGTGATTGGAAACGTCAGGAAAGTGTAAGGTACTGTTTTCTATCAGTTGGCAAGCTGCGCACCCAATCCCAGTGTTGTACAGCTTCCTTCTTCACCTTTCCGCTGCTGCCGCTCTCTCCGGCTCCCGGAGCCGAAGAAGTGGTTTCTTCGCGCAAAGACGATTGTACCGCTCACAGTGCTCTCTTAGCGCCGCTTCTGCCGAAAGAAGCCCGGGAGCGGCTCTTAGCTCCGGAGAGCATCGTACCTTTGTCTTTAGCGTCTTTTGTGGTCTACATTCTAGCAGAAATCTTTTCCACTCTGTCTGGCAAGGAAAACCTGCGGGAGCACAGAAAACATCTCCCATCGTCTTCTGGACGTTGCACGGAGGTCTGCCAAGTGCTTGGCATGAAGGAAAGGAAAATTGTCCAAAACAGCTTCCAATCGAATATTCATGTGATTGGAAACGTCAGGAAAGTGTAAGGTACTGTTTTCTATCAGTTGGCAAGCTGCGCACACAATCCCAGTGTTGTACAGCTTCCTTCTTCACCTTTCCGATGCTGCCGCTCTCTCTGGCTCCCGGAGCCGAAGAAGCGGCTTCTTCGCGCAAAGACGATTGTACCGCTCACAGTGCTCTCTTAGCGCCGCTTCTGCCGAAAGAAGCCCGGGAGCGGCTCTTAGCTCCGGAGAGCATCGTACCTTCGTCTTTAGCGTCTTTTGTGGTCTACATCCTAGCAGAAAGCTTTTCCACTCTGTCTGGCAAGGAAAACCTGCGGGAGCACAGAAAACATCTCCCATCGTCTTCTGGACGTTGCACGGAGGTCTGCCAAGTGCTTGGCATGAAGGAAAGAAAAGTTGTCCAAAACAGCTTCCAATCGAATATTCATGTGATTGGAAACGTCAGGAACGTGGTAAGGTACTGTTTTCTATCAGTTGGCATGCTGCGCACACAATCCCAGTGTTGTACAGCTTCCTTCTTCACCTTTCCGATGCTGCCGCTCTCTCTGGCTCCCGGAGCGGAAGAAGCGGCTTCTTTGCGCAAAGACGATTGTACCGCTCACAGTGCTCTCTTAGCGCCGCTTCTGCCGAAAGAAGCCCGGGAGCGGCTCTTAGCTCCGGAGAGCATCGTACCTTCGTCTTTAGCGTCTTTTGTGGTCTACATCCTAGCAGACAGCTTTTCCACTCTGTCTGGCAAGGAAAACCTGCGGGAGCACAGAAAACATCTCCCATCGTCTTCTGGACGTTGCACGGAGGTCTGCCAAGTGTTTGGCATGAAGGAAAGAAAAGTTGTCCAAAACAGCTTCCAGTCGAATATTCATGTGATTGGAAACGTCAGGAAAGTGGTAAGGTACTGTTTTCTATCAGTTGGCAAGCTGCGCACACAATCCCAGTGTTGTACAGCTTCCTTCTTCACCTTTCCGATGCTGCCGCTCTCTCCAGCTCCCGGAGTCGGAGAAGCGGCTTCTTCGCGCAAAGTCGATTGTACCGCTCACAGTGCTCTCTTAGCGCCGCTTCTGCCGAAAGAAGCCCGGGAGCGGCTCTTAGCTCCGGAGAGCATCGTACCTTCGTCTTTAGCGTCTTTTGTGGTCTACATCCTAGCAGAAAGCTTTTCCACTCTGTCTGGCAAGGAAAACCTGCGGGAGCACAGAAAACATCTCCCATCGTCTTCTGGACGTTGCACGGAGGTCTGCCAAGTGTTTGGCATGAAGGAAAGAAAAGTTGTCCAAAACAGTTTCCAGTCGAATATTCATGTGATTGGAAACGTCAGGAAAGTGTAAGGTATTGTTTTCTATCAGTTGGCAAGCTGCGCACACAATCCCAGTGTTGTACAGCTTCCTTCTTCACCTTTCCGATGCTGCCGCTCTCTCCGGCTCCCGGAGCGGAAGAAGCGGCTTCTTCGCGCAAAGTCGATTGTACCGCTCACAGTGCTCTCTTAGCGCCGCTTCTGCCGAAAGAAGCCCGCGAGCGGCTCTTAGCTCCGGAGAGCATCGTACCTTCGTCTTTAGCGTCTTTTGTGGTCTACATCCTAGCAGAAAGCTTTTCCACTCTGTCTGGCAAGGAAAACCTGCGGGAGCACAGAAAACATCTCCCATCGTCTTCTGGACGTTGCACGGAGGTCTGCCAAGTGTTTGGCATGAAGGAAAGAAAAGTTGTCCAAAACAGCTTCCAATCGAAGATTCATGTGATTGGAAACGTCAGGAAAGTGTAAGGTACTGTTTTCTATCAGTTGGCAAGCTGCGCACACAATCCCAGTGTTGTACAGCTTCCTTCTTCACCTTTCCGATGCTGCCGCTCTCTCCGGCTCCCGGAGCCGAAGAAGTGGTTTCTTCGCGCAAAGACGATTGTACCGCTCACAGTGCTCTCTTAGCGCCGCTTCTGCCGAAAGAAGCCCGGGAGCGGCTCTTAGCTCCGGAGAGCATCGTACCTTTGTCTTTAGCGTCTTTTGTGGTCTACATTCTAGCAGAAATCTTTTCCACTCTGTCTGGCAAGGAAAACCTGCGGGAGCACAGAAAACATCTCCCATCGTCTTCTGGACGTTGCACGGAGGTCTGCCAAGTGCTTGGCATGAAGGAAAGGAAAATTGTCCAAAACAGCTTCCAATCGAATATTCATGTGATTGGAAACGTCAGGAAAGTGTAAGGTACTGTTTTCTATCAGTTGGCAAGCTGCGCACACAATCCCAGTGTTGTACAGCTTCCTTCTTCACCTTTCCGATGCTGCCGCTCTCTCTGGCTCCCGGAGCCGAAGAAGCGGCTTCTTCGCGCAAAGACGATTGTACCGCTCACAGTGCTCTCTTAGCGCCGCTTCTGCCGAAAGAAGCCCGGGAGCGGCTCTTAGCTCCGGAGAGCATCGTACCTTCGTCTTTAGCGTCTTTTGTGGTCTACATCCTAGCAGAAAGCTTTTCCACTCTGTCTGGCAAGGAAAACCTGCGGGAGCACAGAAAACATCTCCCATCGTCTTCTGGACGTTGCACGGAGGTCTGCCAAGTGCTTGGCATGAAGGAAAGAAAAGTTGTCCAAAACAGCTTCCAATCGAATATTCATGTGATTGGAAACGTCAGGAACGTGGTAAGGTACTGTTTTCTATCAGTTGGCATGCTGCGCACACAATCCCAGTGTTGTACAGCTTCCTTCTTCACCTTTCCGATGCTGCCGCTCTCTCTGGCTCCCGGAGCGGAAGAAGCGGCTTCTTTGCGCAAAGACGATTGTACCGCTCACAGTGCTCTCTTAGCGCCGCTTCTGCCGAAAGAAGCCCGGGAGCGGCTCTTAGCTCCGGAGAGCATCGTACCTTCGTCTTTAGCGTCTTTTGTGGTCTACATCCTAGCAGACAGCTTTTCCACTCTGTCTGGCAAGGAAAACCTGCGGGAGCACAGAAAACATCTCCCATCGTCTTCTGGACGTTGCACGGAGGTCTGCCAAGTGTTTGGCATGAAGGAAAGAAAAGTTGTCCAAAACAGCTTCCAGTCGAATATTCATGTGATTGGAAACGTCAGGAAAGTGGTAAGGTACTGTTTTCTATCAGTTGGCAAGCTGCGCACACAATCCCAGTGTTGTACAGCTTCCTTCTTCACCTTTCCGATGCTGCCGCTCTCTCCAGCTCCCGGAGTCGGAGAAGCGGCTTCTTCGCGCAAAGTCGATTGTACCGCTCACAGTGCTCTCTTAGCGCCGCTTCTGCCGAAAGAAGCCCGGGAGCGGCTCTTAGCTCCGGAGAGCATCGTACCTTCGTCTTTAGCGTCTTTTGTGGTCTACATCCTAGCAGAAAGCTTTTCCACTCTGTCTGGCAAGGAAAACCTGCGGGAGCACAGAAAACATCTCCCATCGTCTTCTGGACGTTGCACGGAGGTCTGCCAAGTGTTTGGCATGAAGGAAAGAAAAGTTGTCCAAAACAGTTTCCAGTCGAATATTCATGTGATTGGAAACGTCAGGAAAGTGTAAGGTATTGTTTTCTATCAGTTGGCAAGCTGCGCACACAATCCCAGTGTTGTACAGCTTCCTTCTTCACCTTTCCGATGCTGCCGCTCTCTCCGGCTCCCGGAGCGGAAGAAGCGGCTTCTTCGCGCAAAGTCGATTGTACCGCTCACAGTGCTCTCTTAGCGCCGCTTCTGCCGAAAGAAGCCCGCGAGCGGCTCTTAGCTCCGGAGAGCATCGTACCTTCGTCTTTAGCGTCTTTTGTGGTCTACATCCTAGCAGAAAGCTTTTCCACTCTGTCTGGCAAGGAAAACCTGCGGGAGCACAGAAAACATCTCCCATCGTCTTCTGGACGTTGCACGGAGGTCTGCCAAGTGTTTGGCATGAAGGAAAGAAAAGTTGTCCAAAACAGCTTCCAATCGAAGATTCATGTGATTGGAAACGTCAGGAAAGTGTAAGGTACTGTTTTCTATCAGTTGGCAAGCTGCGCACACAATCCCAGTGTTGTACAGCTTCCTTCTTCACCTTTCCGATGCTGCCGCTCTCTCCGGCTCCCGGAGCCGAAGAAGCGGCTTCTTTGCGCAAAGACGATTCTACCGCTCACAGTGCTCTCTTAGCGCCGCTTCTGCCGAAAGAAGCCCGGGAGCGGCTCTTAGCTCCGGAGAGCATCGTACCTTCGTCTTTAGCGTCTTTTGTGGTCTACATCCTAGCAGAAAGCTTTTCCACTCTGTCTGGCAAGGAAAACCTGCGGGAGCACAGAAAACATCTCCCATCGTCTTCTGGACGTTGCACGGAGGTCTGCCAAGTGTTTGGCATGAAGGAAAGAAAAGTTGTCCAAAACAGCTTCCAATCGAAGATTCATGTGATTGGAAACGTCAGGAAAGTGGTAAGGTACTGTTTTCTATCAGTTGGCAAGCTGCGCACACAATCCCAGTGTTGTACAGCTTCCTTCTTACCTTTCCGATGCTGCCGCTCTCTCTGGCTCCCGGAGCCGAAGAAGCGGCTTCTTCGCGCAAAGACGATTGTAGCGCTCACAGTGCTCTCTTAGCGCCGCTTCTGCCGAAAGAAGCCCGGGAGCGGCTCTTAGCTCCGGAGAGCATCGTACCTTCGTCTTTAGCGTCTTTTGTGGTCTACATCCTAGCAGAAAGCTTTTCCACTCTGTCTGGCAAGGAAAACCTGCGCGAGCACAGAAAACATCTCCCATCGTGTTCTGGACGTTGCACGGAGGTCTGCAAAGTGTTTGGCATGAATAGAAAGAAAAGTTGTCCAAAACAGCTTCCAGTCGAATATTCATGTGATTTGAAACGTCAGGAAAGTGGTAAGGTACTGTTTTCTATCAGTTGGCAAGCTGCGCACACAATCCCAGTGTTGTACAGCTTCCTTCTTCACCTTTCCGATGCTGCCGCTCTCTCCGGCTCCCGGAGTCGAAGAAGCGGCTTCTTCGCGCAAAGACGATTGTACCGCTGACATTGCCCTCTTAGCGCCGCTTCTGCCGAAAGAAGCCCGGGAGCGGCTCTTAGCTCCGGAGAGCATCGTATTTTCGTCTTTAGCATCTTTTGTGGTATACATCCTAGCAGAAAGCTTTTCCACTCTGTCTGGCAAGGAAAACCTGCGGGAGCACAGAAAACATCTCCCATCGTGTTCTGGACGTTGCACGGAGGTCTGCCAAGTTTTTGGCATGAAGGAGACAATAGTTGTCCAAAACAGCTTCCAATCGAATATTCATGTGATTGGAAACATCAGAAAATTGGTAAGGTACTGTTTTCTATCAGTTGGCAAGGTGCGCACACAATCCCAGTGTTGTACAGCTTCCTTCTTCACCTTTCCGATGCTGCCGCTCTCTCCGGCTCCCGGAGCCGAAGAAGCGGCTTCTTCGCGCAAAGACGATTGTACCGCTCACAGTGCTCTCTTAGCGCCGCTTCTGCAGAAAGAAGCCCGGCAGCGGCTCTTAGCTCCGGAGAGCATCGTACCTTCGTCTTTAGCGTCTTTTGTGGTCTACATCCTAGCAGAAAGCTTTTCCACTCTGTCTGGCAAGGAAAACTTGCGGGAGCACAGAAAACATCTCCCATCGTCTTCTGGACGTTGCACGGAGGTCTGCCAAGTGCTTGGCATGAAGGAAATAAAAGTTGTCCAAAACAGCTTCCAGTCGAATATTCATGTGATTGGAAACGTCAGGAAAGTGTAAGGTACTGTTTTCTATCAGTTGGCAAGCTGCGCACACAATCCCAGTGTTGTACAGCTTCCTTCTTCACCTTTCCGATGCTGCCGCTCTCTCCGGCTCCCGGAGCCGAAGAAGCGGCTTCTTCGCGCAAAGTCGATTGTACCGCTCACAGTGCTCTCTTAGCGCCGCTTCTGCCGAAAGAAGCCCGGCAGCGGCTCTTAGCTCCGGAGAGCATCGTACCTTCGTCTTTAGCGTCTTTTGTGGTCTACATCCTAGCAGAAAGCTTTTCCACTCTGTCTGGCAAGGAAAACCTGCGGGAGCACAGAAAACATCTCCCATCGTGTTCTGGACGTTGCACGGAGGTCTGCCAAGTGTTTGGCCTGAATGGAAAGAAAAGTTGTCCAAAACAGCTTCCAGTCGAATATTCATGTGATTGGAAACGTCAGGAAAGTGTAAGGTACTGTTTCCTATCAGTTGGCAAGGTGCGCACACAATCCCAGTGTTGTACAGCTTCCTTCCTCACCTTTCCGATGCTGCCGCTCTCTCCGGCTCCCGGAGCCCAAGAAGCGGCTTCTTCGCGCAAAGACGATTGTACCGCTCACAGTGCTCTCTTAGCGCCGCTTCTGCTGAAAGAAGCCCGGGAGCGGCTCTTAGCTCCGGAGAGCATCGTACCTTCGTCTTTAGCGTCTTTTGTGGTCTACATCCTAGCAGAAAGCTTTTCCACTCTGTCTGGCAAGGAAAACCTGCGGGAGCACAGAAAACATCTCCCATCGTCTTCTGGACGTTGCACGGAGGTCTGCCAAGTGTTTGGCATGAAGGAAAGAAAAGTTGTCCAAAATAGCTTCCAGTCGAATATTCATGTGATTGGAAACGTCAGGAAAGTGTAAGGTTCTGTATCTATCAGTTGGCAAGCTGCGCACACAATCCCAGTGTTGTACAGCTTCCTTCTTAACCTTTCCGATGCTGCCGCTCTCTCCGGCTCCCGGAGCCGCAGAAGCAGCTTCTTCGCGCAAAGACGATTGTACCGCTCACAGTGCTCTCTTAGCGCCGCTTCTGCCGAAAGAAGCCCGGGAGCGGCTCTTAGCTCCGGAGAGCATCGTATTTTCGTCTTTAGCCTCTTTTGTGGTCTACATCCTAGCAGAAAGCTTTTCCACTCTGTCTGGCAAGGAAAACCTGCGGGAGCACAGAAAACATCTCCCATCGTCTTCTGGACGTTGCACGGAGGTCTGCCAAGTGCTTGGCATGAAGGAAAGAAAAGTTGTCCAAAACAGCTTCCAATCGAATATTCATGTGATTGAAAACGTCAGGAAAGTGGTAAGGTACTGTTTTCTATCAGTTGGCAAGCTGCGCACACAAACCCAGTGTTGCACAGCTTCCTTCTTCACCTTTCCGATGCTGCCGCTCTCTCCGGCTCCCGGAGCCGAAGAAGCGGCTTCTTCGCGCAAAGACGATTGTACCGCTCACAGTGCTCTCTTAGCGCCGCTTCTGCCGAAAGAAGCCCGGGAGCGGCTCTTAGCTCCGGAGAGCATCGTACTTTTGTCTTTAGCGTCTTTTGTGGTCTACATCCTAGCAGAAATCTTTTCCACTCTGTCTGGCAAGAAAAAGCTGCGGGAGCACAGAAAACATCTCCCATCGTCTTCTGGACATTGCACGGAGGTCTGCCAAGTGTTTGTCATGAAGGAAAGAAAAGTTGTCCAAATCAGCTTCCAGTCGAATATTCATGTGATTGGAAACGTCAGGAAAGTGTAAGGTACTGTTTTCTATCAGTTGGCAAGCTGCGCACACAATCCCAGTGTTGTACAGCTTCCTTCTTCACCTTTCCGATGCTGCCGCTCTCTCCGGCTCCCGGAGCCGAAGAAGCGGCTTCTTCGCGCAAAGACGATTGTACCGCTCACAGTGCTCTCTTAGCGCCGCTTCTGCCGAAAGAAGCCCGGCAGCGGCTCTTAGCTCCGGAGAGCATCGTACTTTTGTCTTTAGCGTCTTTTGTGGTCTACATCCTAGCAGAAAGCTTTTCCACTCTGTCTGGCAAGGAAAACCTGCGCGAGCACAGAAAACATCTCCCATCGTCTTCTGGACGTTGCACGGAGGTCTGCCAAGTGTTTGGCATGAAGGAAAGAAAAGTTGTCCAAAACAGCTTCCAGTCGAATATTCATGTGATTGGAAACGTCAGGAAAGTGTAAGGTACTGTTTTCTATCAGTTGGCAAGCTGTGCACACAATCCCAGTGTTGTACAGCTTCCTTCTTCACCTTTCCGATGCTGCCGCTCTCTCCGGCTCCCGGAGCCCAAGAAGCGGCTTCTTCGCGCAAAGACGATTGTACCGCTCACAGTGCTCTCTTAGCGCCACTTCTGCCGAAAGAAGCCCGGGAGCGGCTCTTAGCTCCAGAGAGCATCGTACCTTCGTCTTTAGCGTCTTTTGTGGTCTACATCCTAGCAGAAAGCTTTTCCACTCTGTCTGGCAAGGAAAACCTGCGGGAGCACAGAAAACATCTCCCATCGTCTTCTGGACGTTGCACGGAGGTCTGCCAAGTGCTTGGCATGAAGGAAAGAAAAGTTGTCCAAAACAGCTTCCAATCGAATATTCATGTGATTGGAAACGTCAGGAAAGTGGTAAGGTACTGTTTTCTATCAGTTGGCAAGCTGCGCACACAATCCCAGTGTAGTACAGCTTCCTTCTTCACCTTTCCGATGCTGCCGCTCTCTCCGGCTCCCGGAGCCGAAGAAGCGGCTTCTTCGCGCAAAGACGATTGTACCGCTCACAGTGCTCTCTTAGCGCTGCTTCTGCCGAAAGAAGCCCGGGAGCGGCTCTTAGCTCCGGAGAGCATCGTACCTTCGTCTTTAGCGTCTTTTCTGGTCTACATCCTAGCAGAAAGCTTTTCCACTCTGTCTGGCAAGGAAAACCTGCGGGAGCACAGAAAACACCTCCCATCGTGTTCCGGACGTTGCACGGAGGTCTGCTAAGTGCTTGGCATGAAGGAAAGAAAAGTTGTCCAAAACATCTTCCAATCGAAGATTCATGTGATTGGAAATATCAGGAAAGTGGTAAGGTACTGTTTTCTATCAGATGGCAAGCTGCGCACACAATCCCAGTGTTGTACAGCTTCCTTCTTCACCTTTCCGATGCTGCCGCTCTCTCCAGCTCCCGGAGCCGAAGAAGCGGCTTCTTCGCGCAAAGACGATTGTACCGCTCACAGTGCTCTCTTAGCGCCGCTTCTGCCGAAAGAAGCCCGGGAGCGGCTCTTTGCTCTGGAGAGCATCGTACTTTTTTCTTTAGCGTCTTTTGTGGTCTACATCCTAGCAGAAAGCTTTTCCACTCTGTCTGGCAAGGAAAACCTGCGGGAGCACAGAAAACATCTCCCATCGTCTTCTGGACGTTGCACGGAGGTCTGCAAAGTGCTTGGCATGAAGGAAAGAAAAGTTGTCCAAAACAGCTTCCACTCGAACATTTATGTGATTGGAAACGTCAGGAAAGTGTAAGGTACTGTTTTCTATCAGTTGGCAAGCTGCGCACACAATCCCAGTGTTGTACAGCTTCCTTCTTCACCTTTCCGATGCTGCCGCTCTCTCCGGCTCCCGGAGCCGCAGAAGCGGCTTCTTCGCGCAAAGACGATTGTACCGCTCACAGTGCTCTCTTAGCGCCGCTTCTGCCGAAAGAAGCCCGGGAGCGGCTCTTAGCTCCGGAGAGCATCGTACTTCGTCTTTAGCGTCTTTTGTGGTCTACATCCTAGCAGAAAGCTTTTCCACTCTGTCTGGCAAGGAAAACCTGCGCGAGCACAGAAAACATCTCCCATCGTGTTCTGGACGTTGCACGGAGGTCTGCCAAGTGTTTGGCATGAAGGAAAGAAAAGTTGTCCAAAATAGCTTCCAATCGAATATTCATGTGATTGGAAACGTCAGGAAAGTGGTAAGGTACTGTTTTCTATCAGTTGGCAAGCTGCGCACACAATCCCAGTGTTGTACAGCTTCCTTCTTCACCTTTCCGATGCTGCCGCTCTCTCCGGCTCCCGGAGCCGAAGAAGCGGCTTCTTCGCGCAAAGACGATTGTACCGCTCACAGTGCTCTCTTAGCGCCGCTTCTGCCGAAAGAAGCCCGGGAGCGGCTCTTAGCTCTGGAGAGCATCGTACTTTCGTCTTTAGCGTCTTTTGTGGTCTACATCCTAGCAGAAAGCTTTTCCACTCTGTCTGGCAAGGAAAACCTGCGGGAGCACAGAAAACATCTCCCATCGTCTTCTGGACGTTGCACGGAGGTCTGCCAAGTGCTTGGCATGAAGGAAAGAAAAGTTGTCCAAAACAGCTTCCAATCGAATATTCATGTGATTGGAAACGTCAGGAAAGTGTAAGGTACTGTTTTCTATCAGTTGGCAAGCTGCGCACACAATCCCAGTGTTGTACAGCTTCCTTCTTCACCTTTCCGATGCTGCCGCTCTCTCCGGCTCCCGGAGCCGAAGAAGCGGTTTCTTCGCGCAAAGACGATTGTACCGCTCACAGTGCTCTCTTAGCGCCGCTTCTGCCGAAAGAAGCCCGGGAGCGGCTCTTAGCTCCGGAGAGCATCGTACCTTCGTCTTTAGCGTCTTTTGTGGTCTAGGTCCTAGCAGAAAGCTTTTCCACTCTGTCTGGCAAGGAAAACCTGCGGGAGCACAGAAAACATCTCCCATCGTCTTCTGGACGTTGCACGGAGGTCTGCCAAGTGTTTGGCATGAAGGAAAGAAAAGTTGTCCAAAACAGCTTCCAGTCGAATATTCATGTGATTGGAAACGTCAGGAAAGTGGTAAGGTACTGTGTTCTATCAGTTGGCAAGCTGCGCACACAATCCCAGTGTTGTACAGCTTCCTTCTTCACCTTTCCGATGCTGCCGCTCTCTCCGGCTCCCGGAGTCGAAGAAGCGGCTTCTTCGCGCAAAGACGATTGTACCGCTCACATTGCTCTCTTAGCGCCGCTTCTGCCGAAAGAAGCCCAGGAGCGGCTCTTAGCTCCGGAGAGCATCGTACCTTCGTCTTTAGCGTCTTTTGTGGTCTACATCCTAGCAGAAAGCTTTTCCACTCTGTCTGGCAAGGAAAACCTGCGGGAGCACAGAAAACACCTCCCATCGTGTTCCGGACGTTGCACGGAGGTCTGCCAAGTGTTTGGCATGAAGAAAAGAAAAGTTGTCCAAAACAGCTTCCAGTCGAATATTCATGTGATTGGAAACGTCAGGAAAGTGGTAAGGTACTGTTTTCTATCAGTTGGCAAGCTGCGCACACAATCCCAGTGTTGTACAGCTTCCTTCTTCACCTTTCCGATGCTGACACTCTCTCCGGCTCCCGGAGCCGAAGAAGCGGTTTCTTCGCGCAAAGACCATTGTACCGCTCACAGTGCTCTCTTAGCGCCGCTTCTGCCGAAAGAAGCCCGGGAGCAGCTCTTAGCTCCGGAGAGCATCGTACCTTCGTCTTTAGCGTCTTTTGTGGTCTACATCCTAGCAGAAAGCTTTTCCACTCTGTCTGGCAAGGAAAACCTGCGGGAGCACAGAAAACATCTCCCATCGTCTTCTGGACGTTGCACGGAGGTCTGCTAAGTGCTTGGCATGAAGGAGACAATAGTTGTCCAAAACAGCTTCCAATCGAATATTCATGTGATTGGAAACATCAGAAAAGTGGTAAGGTACTGTTTTCTATCAGTTGGCAAGCTGCGCACACAATCCCAGTGTTGTACAGCTTCCTTCTTCACCTTTCCGATGCTGCCGCTCTCTCCGGCTCCCGGAGCCAAAGAAGCGGCTTCTTCGCGCAAAGACGATTGTACCGCTCACAGTGCTCTCTTAGCGCCGCTTCTGTCGAAAGAAGCCCGGGAGCGGCTCTTAGCTCCGGAGAGCATCGTACCTTCGTCTTTAGCGTCTTTTGTGGTCTACATCCTAGCAGAAAGCTTTTCCACTCTGTCTGGCAAGGAAAACCTGCGGGAGCACAGAAAACATCTCCCATCGTCTTCTGGACGTTGCACGGATGTCTGCCAAGTGTTTGGCATGAAGGAAAGAAAAGTTGTCCAAAACAGCTTCCAGTCGAATATTCATGTGATTGGAAACGTCAGGAAAGTGGTAAGGTACTGTTTTCTATCAGTTGGCAAGCTGCGCACACAATCCCAGTGTTGTACAGCTTCCTTCTTCACCTTTCCGATGCTGCCACTCTCTCCGGCTCCCGGAGCCGAAGAAGCGGTTTCTTCGCGCAAAGACGATTGTACCGCTCACAGTGCTCTCTTAGCGCCGCTTCTGCCGAAAGAAGCCCGGGAGCAGCTCTTAGCTCCGGAGAGCATCGTACCTTCGTCTTTAGCGTCTTTTGTGGTCTACATCCTAGCAGAAAGCTTTTCCACTCTGTCTGGCAAGGAAAACCTGCGGGAGCACAGAAAACATCTCCCATCGTGTTCTGGACTTTGCACGGAGGTCTGCAAAGTGTTTGGCATGAATAGAAAGAAAAGTTGTCCAAAACAGCTTCCAGTCGAATATTCATGTGATTTGAAACGTCAGGAAAGTGGTAAGGTACTGTTTTCTATCAGTTGGCAAGCTGCGCACACAATCCCAGTGTTGTACAGCTTCCTTCTTCACCTTTCCGATGCTGCCGCTCTCTCCGGCTCCCGGAGTCGAAGAAGCGGCTTCTTTGCGCAAAGATGATTGTACCGCTGACATTGCTCTCTTAGCGCCGCTTCTGCCGAAAGAAGCCCGGGAGCGGCTCTTAGCTCCGGAGAGCATCGTATTTTTGTCTTTAGCATCTTTTGTGGTCTACATCCTAGCAGAAAGCTTTTCCACTCTGTCTGGCAAGGAAAACCTGCGGGAGCACAGAAAACATCTCCCATCGTCTTCTGGACGTTGCACGGAGGTCTGCTAAGTGCTTGGCATGAAGGAGACAATAGTTGTCCAAAACAGCTTCCAATCGAATATTCATGTGATTGGAAACATCAGAAAAGTGGTAAGGTACTGTTTTCTATCAGTTGGCAAGCTGCGCACACAATCCCAGTGTTGTACAGCTTCCTTCTTCACCTTTCCGATGCTGCCGCTCTCTCCGGCTCCCGGAGCCGAAGAAGCGGCTTCTTCGCGCAAAGACGATTGTACCGCTCACAGTGCTCTCTTAGCGCCGCTTCTGTCGAAAGAAGCCCGGGAGCGGCTCTTAGCTCCGGAGAGCATCGTACCTTCGTCTTTAGCGTCTTTTGTGGTCTACATCCTAGCAGAAAGCTTTTCCACTCTGTCTGGCAAGGAAAACCTGCGGGAGCACAGAAAACATCTCCCATCGTCTTCTGGACGTTGCACGGAGGTCTGCCAAGTGTTTGGCATGAAGGAAAGAAAAGTTGTCCAAAACAGCTTCCAATCGAAGATTCATGTGATTGGAAACGTCAGGAAAGTGGTAAGGTACTGTTTTCTATCAGTTGGCAAGCTGCGCACACAATCCCAGTGTTGTACAGCTTCCTTCTTACCTTTCCGATGCTGCCGCTCTCTCTGGCTCCCGGAGCCGAAGAAGCGGCTTCTTCGCGCAAAGACGATTGCAGCGCTCACAGTGCTCTCTTAGCGCCGCTTCTGCCGAAAGAAGCCCGGCAGCGGCTCTTAGCTCCGGAGAGCATCGTACCTTCGTCTTTAGCGTCTTTTGTGGTCTACATCCTAGCAGAAAGCTTTTCCACTCTGTCTGGCAAGGAAAACCTGCGGGAGCACAGAAAACATCTCCCATCGTGTTCTGGACTTTGCACGGAGGTCTGCAAAGTGTTTGGCATGAATAGAAAGAAAAGTTGTCCAAAACAGCTTCCAGTCGAATATTCATGTGATTTGAAACATCAGGAAAGTGGTAAGGTACTGTTTTCTATCAGTTGGCAAGCTGCGCACACAATCCCAGTGTTGTACAGCTTCCTTCTTCACCTTTCCGATGCTGCCGCTCTCTCCGGCTCCCGGAGTCGAAGAAGCGGCTTCTTTGCGCAAAGATGATTGTACCGCTGACATTGCTCTCTTAGCGCCGCTTCTGCCGAAAGAAGCCCGGGAGCGGCTCTTAGCTCCGGAGAGCATCGTATTTTCGTCTTTAGCATCTTTTGTGGTCTACATCCTAGCAGAAAGCTTTTCCACTCTGTCTGGCAAGGAAAACCTGCGGGAGCACAGAAAACATCTCCCATCGTGTTCTGGACGTTGCACGGAGGTCTGCCAAGTGTTTGGCATGAAGGAGACAATAGTTGTCCAAAACAGCTTCCAATCGAATATTCATGTGATTGGAAACATCAGAAAATTGGTAAGGTACTGTTTTCTATCAGTTGGCAAGGTGCGCACACAATCCCAGTGTTGTACAGCTTCCTTCTTCACCTTTCCGATGCTGCCGCTCTCTCCGGCTCCCGGAGCCGAAGAAGCAGCTTCTTCGCGCAAAGACGATTGTACCGCTCACAGTGCTCTCTTAGCGCCGCTTCTGCAGAAAGAAGCCCGGCAGCGGCTCTTAGCTCCGGAGAGCATCGTACCTTCGTCTTTAGCGTCTTTTGTGGTCTACGTCCTAGCAGAAAGCTTTTCCACTCTGTCTGGCAAGGAAAACCTGCGGGAGCACAGAAAACATCTCCCATCGTCTTCTGGACGTTGCACGGAGGTCTGCCAAGTGTTTGGCATGAAGGAAAGAAAAGTTGTCCAAAACAGCTTCCAATCGAATATTCATGTGATTGGAAACGTCAGGAAAGTGGTAAGGTACTGTTTTCTATCAGTTGGCAAGCTGCGCACACAATCCCAGTGTTGTACAGCTTCCTTCTTCACCTTTCCGATGCTGCCGCTCTCTCCGGCTCCGGGAGTCGAAGAAGCGGCTTCTTCGCGCAAAGACGATTCTACCGCTCACAGTGCTCTCTTAGCGCCGCTTCTGCCGAAAGAAGCCCGGGAGCGGCTCTTAGCTCCGGAGAGCATCGTACCTTCGTCTTTAGCGTCTTTTGTGGTCTACATCCTAGCAGAAAGCTTTTCCACTCTGTCTGGCAAGGAAAACCTGCGGGAGCACAGAAAACATCTCCCATCGTGTTCTGGACGTTGCACGGAGGTCTGCCAAGTGCTTGGCATGAAGGAAAGAAAAGTTGTCCAAAACAGCTTCCAGTCGAATATTCATGTGATTGGAAACGTCAGGAAAGTGGTAAGGTACTGTTTTCTATCAGTTGGCAAGCTGCGCACACAATCCCAGTGTTGTACAGCTTCCTTCTTCACCTTTCCGATGCTGCCGCTCTCTCTGGCTCCCGGAGTCGGAGAAGCGGCTTCTTCGCGCAAAGTCGATTGTACCGCTCACAGTGCTCTCTTAGCGCCGCTTCTGCCGAAAGAAGCCCGGGAGCGGCTCTTAGCTCCAGAGAGCATCGTACCTTCGTCTTTAGCGTCTTTTGTGGTCTACATCCTAGCAGAAAGCTTTTCCATTCTGTCTGGCAAGGAAAACCTGCGGGAGCACAGAAAACATCTCCCATCTTCTTCTGGACTTTGCACGGAGGTCTGCCAAGTGCTTGGCATGAAGGAAAGAAAAGTTGTCCAAAACAGCTTCCAATCGAAGATTCATGTGATTGGAAATATCAGGAAAGTGGTAAGGTACTGTTTTCTATCAGTTGGCAAGCTGCGCACACAATCCCAGTGTTGTACAGCTTCCTTCTTCACCTTTCCGATGCTGCCGCTCTCTCCGGCTCCCGGAGCCAAAGAAGCGGCTTCTTCGCGCGAAGACTATTGTACCGCTCACAGTGCTCTCTTAGCGCCGCTTCTGCAGAAAGAAGCCCGGCAGCGGCTCTTAGCTCCGGAGAGCATCGTACCTTCGTCTTTAGCGTCTTTTGTGGTCTACGTCCTAGCAGAAAGCTTTTCCACTCTGTCTGGCAAGGAAAACCTGCGGGAGCACAGAAAACATCTCCCATCGTCTTCTGGAGGTTGCACGGAGGTCTGCCAAGTGCTTGGCATGAAGGAAAGAAAAGTTGTCCAAAACAGCTTCCAGTCGAATATTCATGTGATTGGAAACGTCAGGAAAGTGTAAGGTACTGTTTTCTATCAGTTGGCAAGCTGCGCACACAATCCCAGTGTTGTACAGCTTCCTTCTTCACCTTTCCGATGCTGCCGCTCTCTCCGGCTCCCGGAGCCGCAGAAGCAGCTTCTTCGCGCAAAGACGATTGTACCGCTCACAGTGCTCTCTTAGCGCCGCTTCTGTCGAAAGAAGCCCGGGAGCGGCTCTTAGCTCCGGAGAGCATCGTACCTTCGTCTTTAGCGTCTTTTGTGGTCTACATCCTAGCAGAAAGCTTTTCCACTCTGTCTGGCAAGGAAAACCTGCGGGAGCACAGAAAACATCTCCCATCGTCTTCTGGACGTTGCACGGAGGTCTGCCAAGTGTTTGGCATGAAGGAAAGAAAAGTTGTCCAAAACAGCTTCCAGTCGAATATTCATGTGATTGGAAACGTCAGGAAAGTGGTAAGGTACTGTTTTCTATCAGTTGGCAAGCTGCGCACACAATCCCAGTGTTGTACAGCTTCCTTCTTCACCTTTCCGATGCTGCCACTCTCTCCGGCTCCCGGAGCCGAAGAAGCGGTTTCTTCGCGCAAAGACGATTGTACCGCTCACAGTGCTCTCTTAGCGCCGCTTCTGCCGAAAGAAGCCCGGGAGCAGCTCTTAGCTCCGGAGTGCATTGTACCTTCGTCTTTAGCGTCTTTTGTGGTCTACATCCTAGCAGAAAGCTTTTCCACTCTGTCTGGCAAGGAAAACCTGCGGGAGCACAGAAAACATCTCCCATCGTCTTCTGGACGTTGCACGGAGGTCTGCTAAGTGCTTGGCATGAAGGAGACAATAGTTGTCCAAAACAGCTTCCAATCGAATATTCATGTGATTGGAAACATCAGAAAAGTGGTAAGGTACTGTTTTCTATCAGTTGGCAAGCTGCGCACACAATCCCAGTGTTGTACAGCTTCCTTCTTCACCTTTCCGATGCTGCCGGTCTCTCCGGCTCCCGGAGCCGAAGAAGCGGCTTCTTCGCGCAAAGACGATTGTACCGCTCACAGTGCTCTCTTAGCGCCGCTTCTGTCGAAAGAAGCCCGGGAGCGGCTCTTAGCTCCGGAGAGCATCGTACCTTCGTCTTTAGCGTCTTTTGTGGTCTACATCCTAGCAGAAAGCTTTTCCACTCTGTCTGGCAAGGAAAACATGCGGGAGCACAGAAAACATCTCCCATCGTCTTCTGGACGTTGCACGGAGGTCTGCCAAGTGTTTGGCATGAAGGAAAGAAAAGTTGTCCAAAACAGCTTCCAATCGAAGATTCATGTGATTGGAAACGTCAGGAAAGTGGTAAGGTACTGTTTTCTATCAGTTGGCAAGCTGCGCACACAATCCCAGTGTTGTACAGCTTCCTTCTTACCTTTCCGATGCTGCCGCTCTCTCTGGCTCCCGGAGCCGAAGAAGCGGCTTCTTCGCGCAAAGACGATTGCAGCGCTCACCGTGCTCTCTTAGCGCCGCTTCTGCCGAAAGAAGCCCGGCAGCGGCTCTTAGCTCCGGAGAGCATCGTACCTTCGTCTTTAGCGTCTTTTGTGGTCTACATCCTAGCAGAAAGCTTTTCCACTCTGTCTGGCAAGGAAAACCTGCGGGAGCACAGAAAACATCTCCCATCGTGTTCTGGACTTTGCACGGAGGTCTGCAAAGTGTTTGGCATGAATAGAAAGAAAAGTTGTCCAAAACAGCTTCCAGTCGAATATTCATGTGATTTGAAACGTCAGGAAAGTGGTAAGGTACTGTTTTCTATCAGTTGGCAAGCTGCGCACACAATCCCAGTGTTGTACAGCTTCCTTCTTCACCTTTCCGATGCTGCCGCTCTCTCCGGCTCCCGGAGTCGAAGAAGCGGCTTCTTTGCGCAAAGATGATTGTACCGCTGACATTGCTCTCTTAGCGCCGCTTCTACCGAAAGAAGCCCGGGAGCGGCTCTTAGCTCCGGAGAGCATCGTATTTTCGTCTTTAGCGTCTTTTGTGGTCTACATCCTAGCAGAAAGCTTTTCCACTCTGTCTGGCAAGGAAAACCTGCGGGAGCACAGAAAACATCTCCCATCGTGTGCTGGACGTTGCACGGAGGTCTGCCAAGTTTTTGGCATGAAGGAGACAATAGTTGTCCAAAACAGCTTCCAATCGAATATTCATGTGATTGGAAACATCAGAAAATTGGTAAGGTACTGTTTTCTATCAGTTGGCAAGGTGCGCACACAATCCCAGTGTTGTACAGCTTCCTTCTTCACCTTTCCGATGCTGCCGCTCTCTCCGGCTCCCGGAGCCGAAGAAGCGGCTTCTTCGCGCAAAGACGATTGTACCGCTCACAGTGCTCTCTTAGCGCCGCTTCTGCAGAAAGAAGCCCGGCAGCGGCTCTTAGCTCCGGAGAGCATCGTACCTTCGTCTTTAGCGTCTTTTGTGGTCTACATCCTAGCAGAAAGCTTTTCCACTCTGTCTGGCAAGGAAAACTTGCGGGAGCACAGAAAACATCTCCCATCGTCTTCTGGACGTTGCACGGAGGTCTGCCAAGTGCTTGGCATGAAGGAAAGAAAAGTTGTCCAAAACAGCTTCCAGTCGAATATTCATGTGATTGGAAACATCAGGAAAGTGTAAGGTACTGTTTTCTATCAGTTGGCAAGCTGCGCACACAATCCCAGTGTTGTACAGCTTCCTTCTTCACATTTCCGATGCTGCCGCTCTCTCCGGCTCCCGGAGCCCAAGAAGCGGCTTCTTCGCGCAAAGACGATTGTACCGCTCACATTGCTCTCTTAGCGCCGCTTCTGCCGAAAGAAGCCCGGGAGCGGCTCTTAGCTCCGGAGAGCATCGTACCTTCGTCTTTAGCGTCTTTTGCGGTCTACATCCTAGCAGAAAGCTTTTCCACTCTGTCTGGCAAGGAAAACCTGCGGGAGCACAGAAAACATCTCCCATCGTGTTCTGGACGTTGCACGGAGGTCTGCCAAGTGTTTGGCATGAAGGAAAGAAAAGTTGTCCAAAACAGCTTCCAGTCGAATATTCATGTGATTGGAAACGTCAGGAAAGTGGTAAGGTACTGTTTTCTATCAGTTGGCAAGCTGCGCACACAATCCCAGTGTTGTACAGCTTCCTTCTTCACCTTTCCGATGCTGCCGCTCTCTCTGGCTCCCGGAGTCGGAGAAGCGGCTTCTTCGCGCAAAGTCGATTGTACCGCTCACAGTGCTCTCTTAGCGCCGCTTCTGCCGAAAGAAGCCCGGGAGCGGCTCTTAGCTCCGGAGAGCATCGTACCTTCGTCTTTAGCGTCTTTTGTGGTCTACATCCTAGCAGAAAGCTTTTCCACTCTGTCTGGCAAGGAAAACCTGCGGGAGCACAGAAAACATCTCCCATCGTGTTCTGGACTTTGCACGGAGGTCTGCCAAGTGCCTGGCATGAAGGAAAGAAAAGTTGTCCAAAATAGCTTCCAATCGAATATTGATGTGATTGGAAACGTCAGGAAAGTGGTAAGGTACTGTTTTCTATCAGTTGGCAAGCTGCGCACACAATCCCAGTGTTGTACAGCTTCCTTCTTCACCTTTCCGATGCTGCCGCTCTCTCCGGCTCCCGGAGCCGAAGAAGCGGCTTCTTCACGCAAAGACGATTGTACCGCTCACAGTGCTCTCTTAGCGCCGCTTCTGCCGAAAGAAGCCCGGGAGCGGCTCTTAGCTCTGGAGAGCATCGTACTTTTGTCTTTAGCGTCTTTTGTGGTCTACATCCTAGCAGAAAGCTTTTCCACTCTGTCTGGCAAGGAAAACCTGCGGAAGCACAGAAAACATCTCCCATCGTGTTCTGGACGTTGCACGGAGGTCTGCCAAGTGCTTGGCATGAAGGAAAGAAAAGTTGTCCAAAACAGCTTCCACTCGAATATTCATGTGATTGGAAACGTCAGGAAAGTGTAAGGTACTGTTTTCTATCAGTTGGCAAGCTGCGCACACAATCCCAGTGTTGTACAGCTTCCTTCTTCACCTTTCCGATGCTGCCGCTCTCTCCGGCTCCCGGAGCCGCAGAAGCAGCTTCTTCGCGCAAAGACGATTGTACCGCTCACAGTGCTCTCTTAGCGCCACTTCTGCCGAAAGAAGCCCGGGAGCAGCTCTCAGCTCCGGAGTGCATCGTATTTTCGTTTTTGGCCTCTTTTGTGGTCTACATCCTAGCAGAAAGCTTTTCCACTCTGTCTGGCAAGGAAAGCCTGCGGGAGCACAGAAAACATCTCCCATCGTGTTCTGGACGTTGCACGGAGGTCTGCCAAGTGCTTGGCATGAAGGAAAGAAAAGTTGTCCAAAACAGCTTCCAATCGAATATTCATGTGATTGGAAACGTCAGGAAAGTGGTAAGGTACTGTTTTCTATCAGTTGGCAAGCTGCGCACACAATCCCAGTGTTGTACAGCTTCCTTCTTCACCTTTCCGATGCTGCCGCTCTCTCCGGCTCCCGGAGCCCAAGAAGCGGTTTCTTCGCGCAAAGACGATTGTACCGCTCACAGTGCTCTCTTAGCGCCGCTTCTGCCGAAAGAAGCCCGGGAGCGGCTCTTAGCTCCGGAGAGCATCGTACCTTCGTCTTTAGCGTCTTTTGTGGTCTACATCCTAGCAGAAAGCTTTTCCACTCTGTCTGGCAAGGAAAACCTGCGGGAGCACAGAAAACATCTCCCATCGTGTTCTGGACGTTGCACGGAGGTCTGCCAAGTGCCTGGCATGAAGGAAAGAAAAGTTGTCCAAAATAGCTTCCAATCGAATATTCATGTGATTGGAAACGTCAGGAAAGTGGTAAGGTACTGTTTTCTATCAGTTGGCAAGCTGCGCACACAATCCCAGTGTTGTACAGCTTCCTTCTTCACCTTTCCGATGCTGCCGCTCTCTCCGGCTCCCGGAGCCCAAGAAGCGGCTTCTTCGCGCAAAGACGATTGTACCGCTCACAGTGCTCTCTTAGCGCCGCTTCTGCCGAAAGAAGCCCGGCAGCGGCTCTTAGCTCTGGAGAGCATCGTACTTTTGTCTTTAGCGTCTTTTGTGGTCTACATCCTAGCAGAAAGCTTTTCCACTCTGTCTGGCAAGGAAAACCTGCGGGAGCACAGAAAACATCTCCCATCGTGTTCTGGACGTTGCACGGAGGTCTGCCAAGTGCTTGGCATGAAGGAAAGAAAAGTTGTCCAAAACAGCTTCCACTCGAATATTCATGTGATTGGAAACGTCAGGAAAGTGTAAGGTACTGTTTTCTATCAGTTGGCAAGCTGCGCACACAATCCCAGTGTTGTACAGCTTCCTTCTTCACCTTTCCGATGCTGCCGCTCTCTCCAGCTCCCGGAGCCGCAGAAGCGGCTTCTTCGCGCAAAGTCGATTGTACCGCTCACAGTGCTCTCTTAGCGCCGCTTCTGCCGAAAGAAGCCCGGGAGCGGCTCTTAGCTCCGGAGAGCATCGTACCTTCGTCTTTAGCGTCTTTTGTGGTCTACATCCTAGCAGAAAGCTTTTCCACTCTGTCTGGCAAGGAAAACCTGCGGGAGCACAGAAAACATCTCCCATCGTCTTCTGGACGTTGCACGGAGGTCTGCCAAGTGTTTGGCATGAAGGAAAGAAAAGTTGTCCAAAACAGCTTCCAATCGAATATTCATGTGATTGGAAACGTCAGGAAAGTGGTAAGGTACTGTTTTCTATCAGTTGGCAAGCTGCGCACACAATCCCAGTGTTGTACAGCTCCCTTCTTCACCTTTCCGATGCTGCCGCTCTCTCCGGCTCCCGGAGCCCAAGAAGCGGCTTCTTCGCGCAAAGACGATTGTACCGCTCACAGTGCTCTCTTAGCGCCGCTTCTGTCGAAAGAAGCCCGGGAGCGGCTCTTAGATCCGGAGAGCATCGTACCTTCATCTTTAGCGTCTTTTGTGGTCTACATCCTAGCAGAAAGCTTTTCCACTCTGTCTGGCAAGGAAAACCTGCGGGAGCACAGAAAACATCTCCCATCGTCTTCTGGACGTTGCACGGAGGTCTGCCAAGTGTTTGGCATGAAGGAAAGAAAAGTTGTCCAAAACAGCTTCCAGTCGAATATTCATGTGATTGGAAACGTCAGGAAAGTGGTAAGGTACTGTTTTCTATCAGTTGGCAAGCTGCGCACACAATCCCAGTGTTGTACAGCTTCCTTCTTCACCTTTCCGATGCTGCCGCTCTCTCTGGCTCCCGGAGTCGGAGAAGCGGCTTCTTCGCGCAAAGTCGATTGTACCGCTCACAGTGCTCTCTTAGCGCCGCTTCTGCCGAAAGAAGCCCGGGAGCGGCTCTTAGCTCCAGAGAGCATCGTACCTTCGTCTTTAGCGTCTTTTGTGGTCTACATCCTAGCAGAAAGCTTTTCCACTCTGTCTGGCAAGGAAAACCTGCGGGAGCACAGAAAACATCTCCCATCGTCTTCTGGACTTTGCACGGAGGTCTGCCAAGTGTTTGGCATGAATGGAAAGAAAAGTTGTCCTAAACAGCTTCCAGTCGAATATTCATGTGATTGGAAACGTCAGGAAAGTGGTAAGGTACTGTTTTCTATCAGTTGGCAAGCTGCGCACACAATCCCAGTGTTGTACAGCTTCCTTCTTCACCTTTCCGATGCTGCCGCTCTCTCCGGCTCCCGGAGCCGAAGAAGCGGCTTCTTCGCGCAAAGACGATTGTACCGCTCACAGTGCTCTCTTAGCGCCGCTTCTGCCGAAAGAAGCCCGGGAGCGGCTCTTAGCTCTGGAGAGCATCGTACTTTTGTCTTTAGCGTCTTTTGTGGTCTACATCCTAGCAGAAAGCTTTTCCACTCTGTCTGGCAAGGAAAACCTGCGGGAGCACAGAAAATATATCCCATCGTGTTCTGGACGTTGCACGGAGGTCTGCCAAATGCTTGGCATGAAGGAAAGAAAAGTTGTCCAAAACAGCTTCCACTCGAATATTCATGTGATTGGAAAGGTCAGGAAAGTGTAAGGTACTGTTTTCTATCAGTTGGCAAGCTGCGCACACAATCCCAGTGTTGTACAGCTTCCTTCTTCACCTTCCCAATGCTGCCGCTCTCTCCAGCTCCCGGAGCCGAAGAAGCGGCTTCTTCGCGCAAAGTCGATTGTACCGCTCACAGTGCTCTCTTAGCGCCGCTTCTGCCGAAAGAAGCCCGGCAGCGGCTCTTAGCTCCGGAGAGCATCGTACCTTCGTCTTTAGCGTCTTTTGTGGTCTACATCCTAGCAGAAAGCTTTTCCACTCTGTCTGGCAAGGAAAACCTGCGGGAGCACAGAAAACATCTCCCATCGTCTTCTGGACGTTGCATGGTGTTCTGCCACGTGCTTGGCATGACGGAAAGAAAAGTTGTCCAAAACAGCTTCCATTCGAATATTCATGTGATTGGAAACGTCAGGAAAGTGGTAAGGTACTGTTTTCTATCAGTTGGCAAGCTGCGCACACAATCCCAGTGTTGTACAGCTTCCTTCTTCACCTTTCCGATGCTGCCGCTCTCTCTGGCTCCCCGAGCCGAAGAAGCGGCTTCTTCGCGCAAAGACGATTGTACCGCTCACAGTGCTCTCTTAGCGCCGCTTCTGCCGAAAGAAGCCCGGCAGCGGCTCTTAGCTCCGGAGAGCATCGTACCTTCGTCTTTAGCGTCTTTTGTGGTCTACATCCTAGCAGAAAGCTTTTCCACTCTGTCTGGCAAGGAAAACCTGCGGGAGCACAGAAAACATCTCCCATCGTGTTCTGGACGTTGCACGGAGGTCTGCCAAGTGATTGGCATGAAGGAAAGAAAAGTTGTCCAAAACAGCTTCCAATCGAATATTCATGTGATTGGAAACGTCAGGAAAGTGTAAGGTACTGTTTTCTATCAGTTGGCAAGCTGCGCACACAATCCCAGTGTTGTACAGCTTCCTTCTTCACCTTTCCGATGCTGCCGCTCTCTCCGGCTCCCGGAGCCCAAGAAGCGGCTTCTTCGTGCAAAGACGATTGTACCGCTCACAGTGCTCTCTTAGCGCCGCTTCTGCCGAAAGAAGCCCGGCAGCGGCTCTTAGCTCCGGAGAGCATCGTACCTTCGTCTTTAGCGTCTTTTGTGGTCTACATCCTAGCAGAAAGCTTTTCCACTCTGTCTGGCAAGGAAAACCTGCGGGAGCACAGAAAACATCTCCCATCGTCTTCTGGACGTTGCATGGAGGTCTGCCAAGTGCTTGGCATGAAGGAAAGAAAAGTTGTCAAAAACAGCTTCCAATCGAATATTCATGTGATTGGAAACGTCAGGAAAGTGGTAAGGTACTGTTTTCTATCAGTTGGCAAGCTGCGCACACAATCCCAGTGTTGTACAGCTTCCTTCTTCACCTTTCCGATGCTGCCGCTCTCTCCGGCTCCCAGAGCCGAAGAAGCGGCTTCTTCGCGCAAAGACGATTGTACCGCTCACAGTGCTCTCTTAGCGCCACTTCTGCCGAAAGAAGCCCGGGAGCGGCTCTTAGCTCCGGAGAGCATCGTATTTTCGTCTTTAAACTCTTTTGTGGTCTACATCCTAGCAGAAAGCTTTTCCACTCTGTCTGGCAAGGAAAACCTGCGGGAGCACAGAAAACATCTGCCATCGTCTTCTGGACGTTGCACGGAGGTCTGCCAAGTGCTTGGCATGAAGGAAAGAAAAGTTGTCCAAAACAGCTTCCAATCGAATATTCATGTGATTGGAAACGTCAGGAAAGTGGTAAGGTACTGTTTTCTATCAGTTGGCAAGCTGCGCACACAATCCCAGTGTTGTACAGCTTCCTTCTTCACCTTTCCGATGCTGCCGCTCTCTCCGGCTCCCGGAGCCGAAGAAGCGGCTTCTTCGCGCAAAGACGATTGTACCGCTCACAGTGCTCTCTTAGCGCCGCTTCTGCCGAAAGAAGCCCGGGAGCGGCTCTTAGCTCCGGAGAGCATCGTACCTTCGTCTTTAGCGTCTTTTGTGGTCTACATCCTAGCAGAAAGCTTTTCCACTCTGTCTGGCAAGGAAAACCTTCGGGAGCACAGAAAACACCTCCCATCGTGTTCCGGATTTTGCACGGAGGTCTGCCAAGTGCTTGGCATGAAGGAAAGAAAAGTTGTCCAAAACAGCTTCCAATCGAAGATTCATGTGATTGGAAATATCAGGAAAGTGGTAAGGTACTGTTTACTATCAGTAGCAAGCTGCGCACACAATCCCAGTGCAGTACAGCTTCCTTCTTCACCTTTCCGATGCTGCCGCTCTCTCCGGCTCCCGGAGCCGAAGAAGCGGTTTCTTCGCGCAAAGACGATTGTACCGCTCACAGTGCTCTCTTAACGCCACTTCTGCCGAAAGAAGCCCGGGAGCGGCTCTTAGCTCTGGAGAGCATCGTACTTTTGTCTTTAGCGTCTTTTGTGGTCTACATCCTAGCAGAAAGCTTTTCCACTCTGTCTGGCAAGGAAAACCTGCGCGAGCACAGAAAACATCTCCCATCGTGTTCTGGACGTTGCACGGAGGTCTGCCAAGTGCTTGGCATGAAGGAAAGAAAAGTTGTCCAAAACAGCTTCCAATCGAATATTCATGTGATTGGAAACGTCAGGAAAGTGGTAAGGTACTGTTTTCTATCAGTTGGCAAGCTGCGCACACAATCCCAGTGTTGTACAGCTTCCTTCTTCACCTTTCCGATGCTGGCGCTCTCTCCGGCTCCCGGAGCCGAAGAAGCGGCTTCTTCGCGCAAAGACGATTGTACCGCTCACAGTGCTCTCTTAGCGCCGCTTCTGCCGAAAGAAGCCCGGCAGCGGCTCTTAGCTCCGGAGAGCATCGTACCTTCGTCTTTAGCGTCTTTTGTGGTCTACATCCTAGCAGAAAGCTTTTCCACTCTGTCTGGCAAGGAAAACCTGCGGGAGCACAGAAAACATCTCCCATCGTCTTCTGGACGTTGCACGGAGGTCTGCCAAGTGTTTGGCATGAAGGAAAGAAAAGTTGTCCAAAACAGCTTCCAATCGAATATTCATGTGATTGGAAACGTCAGGAAAGTGGTAAGGTACTGTTTTCTATCAGTTGGCAAGCTGCGCACACAATCCCAGTGTTGTACAGCTTCCTTCTTCACCTTTCCGATGCTGCCGCTCTCTCCGGCTCCCGGAGCCCAAGAAGCGGCTTCTTCGCGCAAAGACGATTGTACCGCTCACAGTGCTCTCTTAGCGCCGCTTCTGCCGAAAGAAGCCCGGCAGCGGCTCTTAGCTCCGGAGAGCATCGTACCTTCGTCTTTAGCGTCTTTTGTGGTCTACATCCTAGCAGAAAGCTTTTCCACTCTGTCTGGCAAGGAAAACCTTCGGGAGCACAGAAAACATCTGCCATCGTCTTCTGGACGTTGCACGGAGGTCTGCCAAGTGCTTGGCATGAAGGAAAGAAAAGTTGTCCAAAACAGCTTCCAATCGAATATTCATGTGATTGGAAACGTCAGGAAAGTGGTAAGGTACTGTTTTCTATCAGTTGGCAAGCTGCGCACACAATCCCAGTGTTGTACAGCTTCCTTCTTCACCTTTCCGATGCTGCCGCTCTCTCCGGCTCCCGGAGCCGAAGAAGCGGCTTCTTCGCGCAAAGACGATTGTACCGCTCACAGTGCTCTCTTAGCGCCGCTTCTGCCGAAAGAAGCCCGGGAGCGGCTCTTAGCTCCGGAGAGCATCGTACCTTCGTCTTTAGCGTCTTTTGTGGTCTACATCCTAGCAGAAAGCTTTTCCACTCTGTCTGGCAAGGAAAACCTGCGGGAGCACAGAAAACATCTCCCATCGTCTTCTGGACGTTGCATGGAGGTCTGCCAAGTGCTTGGCATGAAGGAAAGAAAAGTTGTCAAAAACAGCTTCCAATCGAATATTCATGTGATTGGAAACGTCAGGAAAGTGGTAAGGTACTGTTTTCTATCAGTTGGCAAGCTGCGCACACAATCCCAGTGTTGTACAGCTTCCTTCTTCACCTTTCCGATGCTGCCGCTATCTCTGGCTCCCAGAGCCGAAGAAGCGGCTTCTTCGCGCAAAGACGATTGTACCGCTCACAGTGCTCTCTTAGCGCCACTTCTGCCGAAAGAAGCCCGGGAGCGGCTCTTAGCTCCGGAGAGCATCGTATTTTCGTCTTTAGCGTCTTTTGTGGTCTACATCCTAGCAGAAAGCTTTTCCACTCTGTCTGGCAAGGAAAACCTGCGGGAGCACAGAAAACATCTGCCATCGTCTTCTGGACGTTGCACGGAGGTCTGCCAAGTGCTTGGCATGAAGGAAAGAAAAGTTGTCCAAAACAGCTTCCAATCGAATATTCATGTGATTGGAAACGTCAGGAAAGTGGTAAGGTACTGTTTTCTATCAGTTGGCAAGCTGCGCACACAATCCCAGTGTTGTACAGCTTCCTTCTTCACCTTTCCGATGCTGCCGCTCTCTCCAGCTCCCGGAGCCGAAGAAGCGGCTTCATCGCGCAAAGACGATTGTACCGCTCACAGTGCTCTCTTAGCGCCGCTTCTGCCGAAAGAAGCCCGGGAGCGGCTCTTAGCTCCGGAGAGCATCGTACCTTCGTCTTTAGCGTCTTTTGTGGTCTACATCCTAGCAGAAAGCTTTTCCACTCTGTCTGGCAAGGAAAACCTGCGGGAGCACAGAAAACACCTCCCATCGTGTTCCGGACGTTGCACGGAGGTCTGCCAAGTGCTTGGCATGAAGGAAAGAAAAGTTGTCCAAAACAGCTTCCAATCGAATATTCATGTGATTGGAAACGTCAGGAAAGTGGTAAGGTACTGTTTTCTATCAGTTGGCAAGCTGCGCACACAATCCCAGTGTTGTACAGCTTCCTTCTTCACCTTTCCGATGCTGCCGCTCTCTCCGGCTCCCGGAGCCGAAGAAGCGGCTTCTTCGCGCAAAGACGATTGTACCGCTCACAGTGCTCTCTTAGCGCCGCTTCTGCCGAAAGAAGCCCGGCAGCGGCTCTTAGCTCCGGAGAGCATCGTACCTTCGTCTTTAGCGTCTTTTGTGGTCTACATCCTAGCAGAAAGCTTTTCCACTCTGTCTGGCAAGGAAAACCTGCGGGAGCACAGAAAACATCTGCCATCGTCTTCTGGACGTTGCACGGAGGTCTGCCAAGTGCTTGGCATGAAGGAAAGAAAAGTTGTCCAAAACAGCTTCCAATCGAATATTCATGTGATTGGAAACGTCAGGAAAGTGGTAAGGTACTGTTTTCTATCAGTTGGCAAGCTGCGCACACAATCCCAGTGTTGTACAGCTTCCTTCTTCACCTTTCCGATGCTGCCGCTCTCTCCGGCTCCCGGAGCCGAAGAAGCGGCTTCTTCGCGCAAAGACGATTGTACCGCTCACAGTGCTCTCTTAGCGCCGCTTCTGCCGTAAGAAGCCCGGCAGCGGCTCTTAGATCCGGAGAGCATCGTACCTTCGTCTTTAGCGTCTTTTCTGGTCTACATACTAGCAGAAAGCTTTTCCACTCTGTCTGGCAAGGAAAACCTGCGGGAGCACAGAAAACATCTCCCATCGTCTTCTGGACGTTGCATGGAGGTCTGCCAAGTGCTTGGCATGAAGGAAAGAAAAGTTGTCCAAAACAGCTTCCAATTGAATATTCATGTGATTGGAAACGTCAGGAAAGTGTAAGGTACGGTTTTCTATCAGTTGGCAAGCTGCGCACACAATGCCAGTGTTGTACAGCTTCCTTCTTCACCTTCCCAATGCTGCCGCTCTCTCCAGCTCCCGGAGCCGCAGAAGCGGCTTCTTCGCGCAAAGTCGATTGTACCGCTCACAGTGCTCTCTTAGCGCCGCTTCTGCCGAAAGAAGCCCGGGAGCGGCTCTTAGCTCCGGAGAGCATCGTACCTTCGTCTTTAGCGTCTTTTGTGGTCTACATCCTAGCAGAAAGCTTTTCCACTCTGTCTGGCAAGGAAAACCTGCGGGAGCACAGAAAACATCTCCCATCGTCTTCTGGACGTTGCATGGAGGTCTGCCAAGTGCTTGGCATGAAGGAAAGAAAAGTTGTCCAAAACAGCTTCCAATCGAATATTCATGTGATTGGAAACGTCAGGAAAGTGGTAAGGTACTGTTTTCTATCAGTTGGCAAGCTGCGCACACAATCCCAGTGTTGTACAGCTTCCTTCTTCACCTTTCCGATGCTGCCGCTCTCTCCGGCTCCCAGAGCCCAAGAAGCGGCTTCTTCGCGCAAAGACGATTGTACCGCTCACAGTGCTCTCTTAGCGCCGCTTCTGCCGAAAGAAGCCCGGGAGCGGCTCTTAGCTCCGGAGAGCATCGTACCTTCGTCTTTAGCGTCTTTTGTGGTCTACATCCTAGCAGAAAGCTTTTCCACTCTGTCTGGCAAGGAAAACCTGCGGGAGCACAGAAAACATCTCCCATAGTCTTCTGGACGTTGCACGGAGGTCTGCCAAGCGCTTGGCATGAAGGAAAGAAAAGTTGTCCAAAACAGCTTCCAATCGAATATTCATGTGATTGGAAACGTCAGGAAAGTGTAAGGTACTGTTTTCTATCAGTTGGCAAGCTGCGCACACAATCCCAGTGTTGTACAGCTTCCTTCTTCACCTTTCCGATGCTGCTGCTCTGTCCGGCTCCCGGAGCCGAAGAAGCGGCTTCTTCGCGCAAAGACGATTGTACCGCTCACAGTGCTCTCTTAGCGCCGCTTCTGTCGAAAGAAGCCCGGCAGCGGCTCTTAGCTCCGGAGAGCATCGTACCTTCGTCTTTAGCGTCTTTTGTGGTCTACATCCTAGCAGAAAGCTTTTCCACTCTGTCTGGCAAGGAAAACCTGCGGGAGCACAGAAAACATCTGCCATCGTCTTCTGGACGTTGCACGGAGGTCTGCCAAGTGCTTGGCATGAAGGAAAGAAAAGTTGTCCAAAACAGCTTCCAATCGAATATTCATGTGATTGGAAACGTCAGGAAAGTGGTAAGGTACTGTTTTCTATCAGTTGGCAAGCTGCGCACACAATCCCAGTGTTGTACAGCTTCCTTCTTCACCTTTCCGATGCTGCCGCTCTCTCCGGCTCCCGGAGCCGAAGAAGCGGCTTCTTCGCGCAAAGACGATTGTACCGCTCACAGTGCTCTCTTAGCGCCGCTTCTGCCGAAAGAAGCCCGGGAGCGGCTCTTAGCTCCGGAGAGCATCGTACCTTCGTCTTTAGCGTCTTTTGTGGTCTACATCCTAGCAGAAAGCTTTTCCACTCTGTCTGGCAAGGAAAACCTGCGGGAGCACAGAAAACACCTCCCATCGTGTTCCGGACGTTGCACGGAGGTCTGCCAAGTGCTTGGCATGAAGGAAAGAAAAGTTGTCCAAAACAGCTTCCAATCGAATATTCATGTGATTGGAAACGTCAGGAAAGTGGTAAGGTACTGTTTTCTATCAGTTGGCAAGCTGCGCACACAATCCCAGTGTTGTACAGCTTCCTTCTTCACCTTTCCGATGCTGCCGCTCTCTCCGGCTCCCGGAGCCGAAGAAGCGGCTTCTTCGCGCAAAGACGATTGTACCGCTCACAGTGCTCTCTTAGCGCCGCTTCTGCCGAAAGAAGCCCGGCAGCGGCTCTTAGCTCCGGAGAGCATCGTACCTTCGTCTTTAGCGTCTTTTGTGGTCTACATCCTAGCAGAAAGCTTTTCCACTCTGTCTGGCAAGGAAAACCTGCGGGAGCACAGAAAACATCTCCCATCGTCTTCTGGACGTTGCATGGAGGTCTGCCAAGTGCTTGGCATGAAGGAAAGAAAAGTTGTCCAAAACAGCTTCCAATCGAATATTCATGTGATTGGAAACGTCAGGAAAGTGGTAAGGTACTGTTTTCTATCAGTTGGCAAGCTGCGCACACAATCCCAGTGTTGTACAGCTTCCTTCTTCACCTTTCCGATGCTGCCGCTCTCTCCGGCTCCCAGAGCCCAAGAAGCGGCTTCTTCGCGCAAAGACGATTGTACCGCTCACAGTGCTCTCTTAGCGCCGCTTCTGCCGAAAGAAGCCCGGGAGCGGCTCTTAGCTCCGGAGAGCATCGTACCTTCGTCTTTAGCGTCTTTTGTGGTCTACATCCTAGCAGAAAGCTTTTCCACTCTGTCTGGCAAGGAAAACCTGCGGGAGCACAGAAAACATCTCCCATAGTCTTCTGGACGTTGCACGGAGGTCTGCCAAGCGCTTGGCATGAAGGAAAGAAAAGTTGTCCAAAACAGCTTCCAATCGAATATTCATGTGATTGGAAACGTCAGGAAAGTGTAAGGTACTGTTTTCTATCAGTTGGCAAGCTGCGCACACAATCCCAGTGTTGTACAGCTTCCTTCTTCACCTTTCCGATGCTGCTGCTCTGTCCGGCTCCCGGAGCCGAAGAAGCGGCTTCTTCGCGCAAAGACGATTGTACCGCTCACAGTGCTCTCTTAGCGCCGCTTCTGTCGAAAGAAGCCCGGCAGCGGCTCTTAGCTCCGGAGAGCATCGTACCTTCGTCTTTAGCGTCTTTTGTGGTCTACATCCTAGCAGAAAGCTTTTCCACTCTGTCTGGCAAGGAAAACCTGCGGGAGCACAAAAAACATCTGCCATCGTCTTCTGGACGTTGCACGGAGGTCTGCCAAGTGCTTGGCATGAAGGAAAGAAAAGTTGTCCAAAACAGCTTCCAATCGAATATTCATGTGATTGGAAACGTCAGGAAAGTGGTAAGGTACTGTTTTCTATCAGTTGGCAAGCTGCGCACACAATCCCAGTGTTGTACAGCTTCCTTCTTCACCTTTCCGATGCTGCCGCTCTCTCCGGCTCCCGGAGCCGAAGAAGCGGCTTCTTCGCGCAAAGACGATTGTACCGCTCACAGTGCTCTCTTAGCGCCGCTTCTGCCGAAAGAAGCCCGGGAGCGGCTCTTAGCTCCGGAGAGCATCGTACCTTCGTCTTTAGCGTCTTTTGTGGTCTACATCCTAGCAGAAAGCTTTTCCACTCTGTCTGGCAAGGAAAACCTGCGGGAGCACAGAAAACACCTCCCATCGTGTTCCGGACGTTGCACGGAGGTCTGCCAAGTGCTTGGCATGAAGGAAAGAAAAGTTGTCCAAAACAGCTTCCAATCGAATATTCATGTGATTGGAAACGTCAGGAAAGTGGTAAGGTACTGTTTTCTATCAGTTGGCAAGCTGCGCACACAATCCCAGTGTTGTACAGCTTCCTTCTTCACCTTTCCGATGCTGCCGCTCTCTCCGGCTCCCGGAGCCGAAGAAGCGGCTTCTTCGCGCAAAGACGATTGTACCGCTCACAGTGCTCTCTTAGCGCCGCTTCTGCCGAAAGAAGCCCGGCAGCGGCTCTTAGCTCCGGAGAGCATCGTACCTTCGTCTTTAGCGTCTTTTGTGGTCTACATCCTAGCAGAAAGCTTTTCCACTCTGTCTGGCAAGGAAAACCTGCGGGAGCACAGAAAACATCTGCCATCGTCTTCTGGACGTTGCACGGAGGTCTGCCAAGTGCTTGGCATGAAGGAAAGAAAAGTTGTCCAAAACAGCTTCCAATCGAATATTCATGTGATTGGAAACGTCAGGAAAGTGGTAAGGTACTGTTTTCTATCAGTTGGCAAGCTGCGCACACAATCCCAGTGTTGTACAGCTTCCTTCTTCACCTTTCCGATGCTGCCGCTCTCTCCGGCTCCCGGAGCCGAAGAAGCGGCTTCTTCGCGCAAAGACGATTGTACCGCTCACAGTGCTCTCTTAGCGCCGCTTCTGCCGTAAGAAGCCCGGGAGCGGCTCTTAGATCCGGAGAGCATCGTACCTTCGTCTTTAGCGTCTTTTCTGGTCTACATACTAGCAGAAAGCTTTTCCACTCTGTCTGGCAAGGAAAACCTGCGGGAGCACAGAAAACATCTCCCATCGTCTTCTGGACGTTGCACGGAGGTCTGCCAAGTGCTTGGCATGAAGGAAAGAAAAGTTGTCCAAAACAGCTTCCAATTGAATATTCATGTGATTGGAAACGTCAGGAAAGTGTAAGGTACGGTTTTCTATCAGTTGGCAAGCTGCGCACACAATCCCAGTGTTGTACAGCTTCCTTCTTCACCTTCCCAATGCTGCCGCTCTCTCCAGCTCCCGGAGCCGCAGAAGCGGCTTCTTCGCGCAAAGTCGATTGTACCGCTCACAGTGCTCTCTTAGCGCCGCTTCTGCCGAAAGAAGCCCGGGAGCGGCTCTTAGCTCCGGAGAGCATCGTACCTTCGTCTTTAGCGTCTTTTGTGGTCTACATCCTAGCAGAAAGCTTTTCCACTCTGTCTGGCAAGGAAAACCTGCGGGAGCACAGAAAACATCTCCCATCGTCTTCTGGACGTTGCATGGAGGTCTGCCAAGTGCTTGGCATGAAGGAAAGAAAAGTTGTCCAAAACAGCTTCCAATCGAATATTCATGTGATTGGAAACGTCAGGAAAGTGGTAAGGTACTGTTTTCTATCAGTTGGCAAGCTGCGCACACAATCCCAGTGTTGTACAGCTTCCTTCTTCACCTTTCCGATGCTGCCGCTCTCTCCGGCTCCCAGAGCCCAAGAAGCGGCTTCTTCGCGCAAAGACGATTGTACCGCTCACAGTGCTCTCTTAGCGCCGCTTCTGCCGAAAGAAGCCCGGGAGCGGCTCTTAGCTCCGGAGAGCATCGTACCTTCGTCTTTAGCGTCTTTTGTGGTCTACATCCTAGCAGAAAGCTTTTCCACTCTGTCTGGCAAGGAAAACCTGCGGGAGCACAGAAAACATCTCCCATAGTCTTCTGGACGTTGCACGGAGGTCTGCCAAGCGCTTGGCATGAAGGAAAGAAAAGTTGTCCAAAACAGCTTCCAATCGAATATTCATGTGATTGGAAACGTCAGGAAAGTGTAAGGTACTGTTTTCTATTAGTTGGCAAGCTGCGCACACAATCCCAGTGTTGTACAGCTTCCTTCTTCACCTTTCCGATGCTGCTGCTCTGTCCGGCTCCCGGAGCCGAAGAAGCGGCTTCTTCGCGCAAAGACGATTGTACCGCTCACAGTGCTCTCTTAGCGCCGCTTCTGCCGAAAGAAGCCCGGCAGCGGCTCTTAGCTCCGGAGAGCATCGTACCTTCGTCTTTAGCGTCTTTTGTGGTCTACATCCTAGCAGAAAGCTTTTCCACTCTGTCTGGCAAGGAAAACCTGCGGGAGCACAGAAAACATCTGCCATCGTCTTCTGGACGTTGCACGGAGGTCTGCCAAGTGCTTGGCATGAAGGAAAGAAAAGTTGTCCAAAACAGCTTCCAATTGAATATTCATGTGATTGGAAATATCAGGAAAGTGGTAAGGTACTGTTTACTATCAGTTGGCAAGCTGCGCACACAATCCCAGTGTAGTACAGCTTCCTTCTTCACCTTTCCGATGCTGCCGCTCTCTCCGGCTCCCGGAGCCGAAGAAGCGGCTTCTTCGCGCAAAGACGATTGTACCGCTCACAGTGCTCTCTTAGCGCCGCTTCTGCCGAAAGAAGCCCGGGAGCGGCTCTTAGCTCCGGAGAGCATCGTACTTTTGTCTTTAGCGTCTTTTGTGGTCTACATCCTAGCAGAAAGCTTTTCCACTCTGTCTGGCAAGGAAAACCTGTGGGAGCACAGAAAACATCTCCCATCGTGTTCTGGACGTTGCACGGAGGTCTGCCAAGCGCTTGGCATGAAGGAAAGAAAAGTTGTCCAAAACAGCTTCCAATCGAATATTCATGTGATTGGAAACGTCAGGAAAGTGTAAGGTACAGTTTTCTATCAGTTGGCAAGCTGCGCACACAATCCCAGTGTTGTACAGCTTCCTTCTTCACCTTTCCGATGCTGCTGCTCTGTCCGGCTCCCGGAGCCGAAGAAGCGGCTTCTTCGCGCAAAGACGATTGTACCGCTCACAGTGCTCTCTTAGCACCGCTTCTGCCGAAAGAAGCCCGGGAGCGGCTCTTAGCTCCGGAGAGCATCGTACCTTCGTCTTTAGCGTCTTTTGTGGTCTACATCCTAGCAGAAAGCTTTTCCACTCTGTCTGGCAAGGAAAACCTGCGGGAGCACAGAAAACATCTGCCATCGTCTTCTGGACGTTGCACGGAGGTCTGCCAAGTGCTTGGCATGAAGGAAAGAAAAGTTGTCCAAAACAGCTTCCAATCGAATATTCATGTGATTGGAAACGTCAGGAAAGTGGTAAGGTACTGTTTTCTATCAGTTGGCAAGCTGCGCACACAATCCCAGTGTTGTACAGCTTCCTTCTTCACCTTTGCGATGCTGCCGCTCTCTCCGGCTCCCGGAGCCGAAGAAGCGGCTTCTTCGCGCAAAGACGATTGTACCGCTCACAGTGCTCTCTTAGCGCCGCTTCTGCCGTAAGAAGCCCGGGAGCGGCTCTTAGCTCCGGAGAGCATCGTACCTTCGTCTTTAGCGTCTTTTCTGGTCTACATACTAGCAGAAAGCTTTTCCACTCTGTCTGGCAAGGAAAACCTGCGGGAGCACAGAAAACATCTGCCATCGTCTTGTGGACGTTGCATGGAGGTCTGCAAAGTGCTTGGCATGAAGGAAAGAAAAGTTGTCCAAAACAGCTTCCAATTGAATATTCATGTGATTGGAAACGTCAGGAAAGTGTAAGGCACTGTTTTCTATCAGTTGGCAAGCTGCGCACACAATCCCAGTGTTGTACAGCTTCCTTCTTCACCTTCCCAATGCTGCCGCTCTCTCCAGCTCCCGGAGCCGCAGAAGGGGCTTCTTCGCGCAAAGTCGATTGTACCGCTCACAGTGCTCTCTTAGCGCCGCTTCTGCCGAAAGAAGCCCGGGAGCGGCTCTTAGCTCCGGAGAGCATCGTACCTTCGTCTTTAGCGTCTTTTGTGGTCTACATCCTAGCAGAAAGCTTTTCCACTCTGTCTGGCAAGGAAAACCTGCGGGAGCACAGAAAACATCTGCCATCGTCTTGTGGACGTTGCATGGAGGTCTGCCAAGTGCTTGGCATGAAGGAAAGAAAAGTTGTCCAAAACAGCTTCCAATCGAATATTCATGTGATTGGAAACGTCAGGAAAGTGGTAAGGTACTGTTTTCTATCAGTTGGCAAGCTGCGCACACAATCCCAGTGTTGTACAGCTTCCTTCTTCACCTTTCCGATGCTGCCGCTCTCTCCGGCTCCCAGAGCCGAAGAAGCGGCTTCTTCGCGCAAAGACGATTGTACCGCTCACAGTGCTCTCTTAGCGCCACTTCTGCCGAAAGAAGCCCGGGAGCGGCTCTTAGCTCCGGAGAGCATCGTATTTTCGTCTTTAAACTCTTTTGTGGTCTACATCCTAGCAGAAAGCTTTTCCACTCTGTCTGGCAAGGAAAACCTGCGGGAGCACAGAAAACATCTCCCATCGTCTTCTGGACGTTGCACGGAGGTCTGCCAAGCGCTTGGCATGAAGGAAAGAAAAGTTGTCCAAAACAGCTTCCAATCGAAGATTCATGTGATTGGAAACGTCAGGAAAGTGTAAGGTACAGTTTTCTATCAGTTGGCAAGCTGCGCACACAATCCCAGTGTTGTACAGCTTCCTTCTTCACCTTTCCGATGCTGCTGCTCTGTCCTGCTCCCGGAGCCGAAGAAGCGGCTTCTTCGCGCAAAGACGATTGTACCGCTCACAGTGCTCTCTTAGCGCCGCTTCTGCCGAAAGAAGCCCGGGAGCGGCTCTTAGCTCCGGAGAGCATCGTACCTTCGTCTTTAGCGTCTTTTGTGGTCTACATCCTAGCAGAAAGCTTTTCCACTCTGTCTGGCAAGGAAAACCTGCGGGAGCACAGAAAACATCTCCCATCGTCTTCTGGACGTTGCACGGAGGTCTGCCAAGTGCTTGGCATGAAGGAAAGAAAAGTTGTCAAAAACAGCTTCCAATCGAATATTCATGTGATTGGAAACGTCAGGAAAGTGGTAAGGTACTGTTTTCTATCAGTTGGCAAGCTGCGCACACAATCCCAGTGTTGTACAGCTTCCTTCTTCACCTTTCCGATGCTGCCGCTATCTCTGGCTCCCAGAGCCGAAGAAGCGGCTTCTTCGCGCAAAGACGATTGTACCGCTCACAGTGCTCTCTTAGCGCCACTTCTGCCGAAAGAAGCCCGGGAGCGGCTCTTAGCTCCGGAGAGCATCGTATTTTCGTCTTTAAACTCTTTTGTGGTCTACATCCTAGCAGAAAGCTTTTCCACTCTGTCTGGCAAGGAAAACCTGCGGGAGCACAGAAAACATCTGCCATCGTCTTCTGGACGTTGCACGGAGGTCTGCCAAGTGCTTGGCATGAAGGAAAGAAAAGTTGTCCAAAACAGCTTCCAATCGAAGTTTCATGTGATTGGAAACGTCAGGAAAGTGGTAAGGTACTGTTTTCTATCAGTTGGCAAGCTGCGCACACAATCCCAGTGTTGTACAGCTTCCTTCTTCACCTTTCCGATGCTGCCGCTCTCTCCGGCTCCCGGAGCCGAAGAAGCGGCTTCTTCGCGCAAAGACGATTGTACCGCTCACAGTGCTCTCTTAGCGCCGCTTCTGCCGAAAGAAGCCCGGGAGCGGCTCTTAGCTCCGGAGAGCATCGTACCTTCGTCTTTAGCGTCTTTTGTGGTCTACATCCTAGCAGAAAGCTTTTCCACTCTGTCTGGCAAGGAAAACCTTCGGGAGCACAGAAAACAACTCCCATCGTGTTCCGGACGTTGCACGGAGGTCTGGCAAGTGTTTGGCATGAAGGAAAGAAAAGTTGTCCAAAACAGCTTCCAATCGAATATTCATGTGATTGGAAACGTCAGGAAAGTGGTAAGGTACTGTTTTCTATCAGTTGGCAAGCTGCGCACACAATCCCAGTGTTGTACAGCTTCCTTCTTCACCTTTCCGATGCTGCCGCTCTCTCCGGCTCCCGGAGCCGAAGAAGCGGCTTCTTCGCGCAAAGACGATTGTACCGCTCACAGTGCTCTCTTAGCGCCGCTTCTGCCGAAAGAAGCCCGGCAGCGGCTCTTAGCTCCGGAGAGCATCGTACCTTCGTCTTTAGCGTCTTTTGTGGTCTACATCCTAGCAGAAAGCTTTTCCACTCTGTCTGGCAAGGAAAACCTGCGGGAGCACAGAAAACATCTGCCATCGTCTTCTGGACGTTGCACGGAGGTCTGCCAAGTGCTTGGCATGAAGGAAAGAAAAGTTGTCCAAAACAGCTTCCAATCGAATATTCATGTGATTGGAAACGTCAGGAAAGTGGTAAGGTACTGTTTTCTATCAGTTGGCAAGCTGCGCACACAATCCCAGTGTTGTACAGCTTCCTTCTTAGCATTTCCGATGCTGCCGCTCTCTCCGGCTCCCGGAGCCGAAGAAGCGGCTTCTTTGCGCAAAGACGATTGTACCACTCACAGTGCTCTCTTAGCGCCGCTTCTGCCGTAAGAAGCCCGGGAGCGGCTCTTAGCTCCGGAGAGCATCGTACCTTCGTCTTTAGCGTCTTTTGTGGTCTACATCCTAGCAGAAAGCTTTTCCACTCTGTCTGGCAAGGAAAACCTGCGGGAGCACAGAAAACATCTCCCATCGTCTTCTGGACGTTGCATGGAGGTCTGCCAAGTGCTTGGCATGAAGGAAAGAAAAGTTGTCCAAAACAGCTTCCAATTGAATATTCATGTGATTGGAAACGGCAGGAAAGTGTAAGGTACTGTTTTCTATCAGTTGGCAAGCTGCGCACACAATCCCAGTGTTGTACAGCTTCCTTCTTCACCTTCCCAATGCTGCCGCTCTCTCCAGCTCCCGGAGCCGCAGAAGCGGCTTCTTCGCGCAAAGACGATTGTACCGCTCACAGTGCTCTCTTAGCGCCACTTCTGCCGAAAGAAGCCCGGGAGCGGCTCTTAGCTCCGGAGAGCATCGTATTTTCGTCTTTAAACTCTTTTGTGGTCTACATCCTAGCAGAAAGCTTTTCCACTCTGTCTGGCAAGGAAAACCTGCGGGAGCACAGAAAACATCTCCCATCGTCTTCTGGACGTTGCACGGAGGTCTGCCAAGCGCTTGGCATGAAGGAAAGAAAAGTTGTCCAAAACAGCTTCCAATCGAATATTCATGTGATTGGAAACGTCAGGAAAGTGGTAAGGTACTGTTTTCTATCAGTTGGCAAGCTGCGCACACAATCCCAGTGTTGTACAGCTTCCTTCTTCACCTTTCCGATGCTGCCGCTCTCTCCGGCTCCCGGAGCCGAAGAAGCGGCTTCTTTGCGCAAAGACGATTGTACCACTCACAGTGCTCTCTTAGCGCCGCTTCTGCCGTAAGAAGCCCGGGAGCGGCTCTTAGCTCCGGAGAGCATCGTACCTTCGTCTTTAGCGTCTTTTGTGGTCTACATCCTAGCAGAAAGCTTTTCCACTCTGTCTGGCAAGGAAAACCTGCGGGAGCACAGAAAACATCTCCCATCGTCTTCTGGACGTTGCATGGAGGTCTGCCAAGTGCTTGGCATGAAGGAAAGAAAAGTTGTCCAAAACAGCTTCCAATTGAATATTCATGTGATTGGAAACGGCAGGAAAGTGTAAGGTACTGTTTTCTATCAGTTGGCAAGCTGCGCACACAATCCCAGTGTTGTACAGCTTCCTTCTTCACCTTCCCAATGCTGCCGCTCTCTCCAGCTCCCGGAGCCGCAGAAGCGGCTTCTTCGCGCAAAGACGATTGTACCGCTCACAGTGCTCTCTTAGCGCCACTTCTGCCGAAAGAAGCCCGGGAGCGGCTCTTAGCTCCGGAGAGCATCGTATTTTCGTCTTTAAACTCTTTTGTGGTCTACATCCTAGCAGAAAGCTTTTCCACTCTGTCTGGCAAGGAAAACCTGCGGGAGCACAGAAAACATCTCCCATCGTCTTCTGGACGTTGCACGGAGGTCTGCCAAGCGCTTGGCATGAAGGAAAGAAAAGTTTTCCAAAACAGCTTCCAATCGAATATTCATGTGATTGGAAACGTCAGGAAAGTGGTAAGGTACTGTTTTCTATCAGTTGGCAAGCTGCGCACACAATCCCAGTGTTGTACAGCTTCCTTCTTCACCTTTCCGATGCTGCCGCTCTCTCCGGCTCCCGGAGCCGAAGAAGCAGCTTCTTCGCGCAAAGACGATTGTACCGCTCACAGTGCTCTCTTAGCGCCGCTTCTGCCGAAAGAAGCCCGGGAGCGGCTCTTAGCTCCGGAGAGCACCGTACCTTCGTCTTTAGCGTCTTTTGTGGTCTACATCCTAGCAGAAAGCTTTTCCACTCTGTCTGGCAAGGAAAACCTGCGGGAGCACAGAAAACACCTCCCATCGTGTTCCAGACGTTGTACGGAGGTCTGCCAAGTGCTTGGCATGAAGGAAAGAAAAGTTGTCCAAAACAGCTTCCAATCGAAGATTCATGTGATTGGAAATATCAGGAAAGTGGTAAGGTACTGTTTACTATCAGTTGGCAAGCTGCGCACACAATCCCAGTGTTGTACAGCTTCCTTCTTCACCTTTCCGATGCTGCCGCTCTCTCCGGCTCCCGGAGCCGAAGAAGCGGCTTCTTCGCGCAAAGACGATTGTACCGCTCACAGTGCTCTCTTAGCGCCGCTTCTGCCGTAAGAAGCCCGGGAGCGGCTCTTAGCTCCGGAGAGCATCGTACTTTTGTCTTTAGCGTCTTTTCTTGTCTACATACTAGCAGAAAGCTTTTCCACTCTGTCTGGCAAGGAAAACCTGCGGGAGCACAGAAAACATCTCCCATCGTCTTGTGGACGTTGCATGGAGGTCTGCAAAGTGCTTGGCATGAAGGAAAGAAAAGTTGTCCAAAACAGCTTCCAATTGAATATTCATGTGATTGGAAACGTCAGGAAAGTGGTAAGGTACTGTTTTCTATCAGTTGGCAAGCTGCGCACACAATCCCAGTGTTGTACAGCTTCCTTCTTCACCTTTCCGATGCTGCCGCTCTCTCCAGCTCCCGGAGCCGAAGAAGCGGCTTCTTCGCGCAAAGACGATTGTACCGCTCACAGTGCTCTCTTAGCGCCGCTTCTGCCGAAAGAAGCCCGGGAGCGGCTCTTAGCTCCGGAGAGCATCGTACCTTCGTCTTTAGCGTCTTTTGTGGTCTACATCCTAGCAGAAAGCTTTTCCACTCTGTCTGGCAAGGAAAACCTGCGGGAGCACAGAAAACATCTCCCATCGTCTTCTGGACGTTGCACGGAGGTCTGCCAAGCGCTTGGCATGAAGGAAAGAAAAGTTGTCCAAAACAGCTTCCAATTGAATATTCATGTGATTGGAAACGTCAGGAAAGTGTAAGGTACTGTTTTCTATCAGTTGGCAAGCTGCGCACACAATCCCAGTGTTGTACAGCTTCCTTCTTCACCTTTCCGATGCTGCCGCTCTCTCCGCCTCCCAGAGCCGAAGAAGCGGCTTCTTCGCGCAAAGACGATTGTACCGCTCACAGTGCTCTCTTAGCGCCGCTTCTGCCGAAAGAAGCCCGGGAGCGGCTCTTAGCTCCGGAGAGCATCGTACCTTCGTCTTTAGCGTCTTTTGTGGTCTACATCCTAGCAGAAAGCTTTTCCACTCTGTCTGGCAAGGAAAACCTGCGGGAGCACAGAAAACATCTCCCATCGTCTTCTGGACGTTGCACGGAGGTCTGCCAAGCGCTTGGCATGAAGGAAAGAAAAGTTGTCCAAAACAGCTTCCAATCGAATATTCATGTGATTGGAAACGTCAGGAAAGTGTAAGGTACTGTTTTCTATCAGTTGGCAAGCTGCGCACACAATCCCAGTGTTGTACAGCTTCCTTCTTCACCTTTCCGATGCTGCCGCTCTCTCCGGCTCCCGGAGCCGAAGAAGCGGCTTCTTCGCGCAAAGACGATTGTACCGCTCACAGTGCTCTCTTAGCGCCGCTTCTGCAGAAAGAAGCCCGGGAGCGGCTCTTAGCTCCGGAGAGCACCGTACCTTCGTCTTTAGCGTCTTTTGTGGTCTACATCCTAGCAGAAAGCTTTTCCACTCTGTCTGGCAAGGAAAACCTGCGGGAGCACAGAAAACACCTCCCATCGTGTTCCAGACGTTGTACGGAGGTCTGCCAAGTGCTTGGCATGAAGGAAAGAAAAGTTGTCCAAAACAGCTTCCAATCGAAGATTCATGTGATTGGAAATATCAGGAAAGTGGTAAGGTACTGTTTACTATCAGTTGGCAAGCTGCGCACACAATCCCAGTGTTGTACAGCTTCCTTCTTCACCTTTCCGATGCTGCCGCTCTCTCCGGCTCCCGGAGCCGAAGAAGCGGCTTCTTCGCGCAAAGACGATTGTACCGCTCACAGTGCTCTCTTAGCGCCGCTTCTGCCGTAAGAAGCCCGGGAGCGGCTCTTAGCTCCGGAGAGCATCGTACTTTTGTCTTTAGCGTCTTTTCTTGTCTACATACTAGCAGAAAGCTTTTCCACTCTGTCTGGCAAGGAAAACCTGCGGGAGCACAGAAAACATCTCCCATCGTCTTCTGGACGTTGCACGGAGGTCTGCCAAGCGCTTGGCATGAAGGAAAGAAAAGTTGTCCAAAACAGCTTCCAATCGAATATTCATGTGATTGGAAACGTCAGGAAAGTGTAAGGTACTGTTTTCTATCAGTTGGCAAGCTGCGCACACAATCCCAGTGTTGTACAGCTTCCTTCTTCACCTTTCCGATGCTGCTGCTCTGTCCTGCTCCCGGAGCCGAAGAAGCGGCTTCTTCGCGCAAAGACGATTGTACCGCTCACAGTGCTCTCTTAGCGCCGCTTCTGCCGAAAGAAGCCCGGCAGCGGCTCTTAGCTCCGGAGAGCATCGTACCTTCGTCTTTAGCGTCTTTTGTGGTCTACATCCTAGCAGAAAGCTTTTCCACTCTGTCTGGCAAGGAAAACCTGCGGGAGCACAGAAAACATCTCCCATCGTCTTCTGGACGTTGCACGGAGGTCTGCCAAGTGTTTGGCATGAAGGAAAGAAAAGTTGTCCAAAACAGCTTCCAATCGAAGATTCATGTGATTGGAAATATCAGGAAAGTGGTAAGGTACTGTTTACTATCAGTTGGCAAGCTGCGCACACAATCCCAGTGTAGTACAGCTTCCTTCTTCACCTTTCCGATGCTGCCGCTCTCTCCGGCTCCCGGAGCCGAAGAAGCGGCTTCTTCGCGCAAAGACGATTGTACCGCTCACAGTGCTCTCTTAGCGCCGCTTCTGCCGAAAGAAGCCCGGCAGCGGCTCTTAGCTCCGGAGAGCATCGTACTTTTGTCTTTAGCGTCTTTTGTGGTCTACATCCTAGCAGAAAGCTTTTCCACTCTGTCTGGCAAGGAAAACCTGCGGGAGCACAGAAAACATCTCCCATCGTGTTCTGGACGTTGCATGGATGTCTGCCAAGTGCTTGGCATGAAGGAAAGAAAAGTTGTCCAAAACAGCTTCCAATCGAATATTCATGTGATTGGAAACGTCAGGAAAGTGGTAAGGTACTGTTTTCTATCAGTTGGCAAGCTGTGCACACAATCCCAGTGTTGTACAGCTTCCTTCTTCACCTTTCCGATGCTGCCGGTCCCTCCGGCTCCCGGAGCTGAAGAAGCGGCTTCTTCGCGAAAAGACCATTGTACCGCTCACAGTGCTCTCTTAGCGCTGCTTCTGCCGAAAGAAGCCCGGGAGCGGCTCTTAGCTCCGGAGAGCATCGTACCTTCGTCTTTAGCGTCCTTTGTGGTCTACATCCTAGCAGAAAGCTTTTCCACTCTGTCTGGCAAGGAAAACCTGCGGGAGCACAGAAAACATCTCCCATCGTGTTCCGGACCTTGCACGGAGTTCTGCCAAGTGGTTGGCATGAAGGAAAGAAAAGTTGTCCAAAACAGCTTCCAATCGAATATTCATGTGATTGGAAACATTAGGAAAGTGTAAGGTACTGTTTTCTATCAGTTGGCAAGCTGCGCACACAATCCCAGTGTTGTACAGCTTCCTTCTTCACCTTTCCGATGCTGCCGCTCTCTCCAGCTCCCGGAGTCGGAGAAGCGGGTTCTTCGCGCAAAGTCGATTGTACCGCTCACAGTGCTCTCTTAGCGCCGCTTCTGCCGAAAGAAGCCCGGGAGCGGCTCTTAGCTCCGGAGAGCATCGTACCTTCGTCTTTAGCGTCTTTTGTGGTCTACATCCTAGCAGAAAGCTTTTCCACTCTGTCTGGCAAGGAAAACCTGCGGGAGCACAGAAAACATCTCCCATCGTGTTCTGGACTTTGCACGGAGGTCTGCCAAGTGTTTGGCATGAATGGAAAGAAAAGTTGTCCGAAACAGCTTCCAGTCGAATATTCATGTGATTGGAAACGTCAGGAAAGTGGTAAGGTACTGTTTTCTATCAGTTGGCAAGCTGCGCACACAATCCCAGTGTTGTACAGCTTCCTTCTTCACCTTTCCGATGCTGCCGCTCTCTCCGGCTCCCGGAGCCGAAGAAGCGGCTTCTTCGCGCAAAGACGATTGTACCGCTCACATTGCTCTCTTAGCGCCGCTTCTGCCGAAAGAAGCCCGGCAGCGGCTCTTAGCTCCGGAGAGCATCGTACCTTCGTCTTTAGCGTCTTTTGTGGTCTACATCCTAGCAGAAAGCTTTTCCACTCTGTCTGGCAAGGAAAACCTGCGGGAGCACAGAAAACATCTCCCATCGTCTTCTGGACGTTGCACGGAGGTCTGCCAAGTGTTTGGCATGAAGGAAAGAAAAGTTGTCCAAAACAGCTTCCAATCGAATATTCATGTGATTGGAAATGTCAGGAAAGTGGTAAGGTACTGTTTTCTATCAGTTGGGAAGCTGCGCACACAATCCCAGTGTTGTAGAGCTTCCTTCTTAGCATTTCCGATGCTGCCGCTCTCTCCGGCTCCCGGAGCCGAAGAAGCGGCTTCCTCGCGCAAAGACGATTGTACCGCTCACAGTGCTCTCTTAGCGCCGCTTCTGCCGAAAGAAGCCCGGGAGCGGCTCTTAGCTCCGGAGAGCATCGTACCTTCGTCTTTAGCGTCTTTTGTGGTCTACATCCTAGCAGAAAGCTTTTCCACTCTGTCTGGCAAGGAAAACCTGCGGGAGCACAGAAAACATCTCCCATCGTCTTGTGGACGTTGCATGGAGGTCTGCAAAGTGCTTGGCATGAAGGAAAGAAAAGTTGTCCAAAACAGCTTCCAATCGAATATTCATGTGATTGGAAACGTCAGGAAAGTGGTAGGGTACTGTTTTCTATCAGTTGGCAAGCTGCGCACACAATCCCAGTGTTGTACAGCTTCCTTCTTCACCTTTACGATGCTGCCGCTCTCTCTGGCTCCCGGAGCCGAAGAAGCGGCTTCTTCGCGCAAGACGATTGTACCGCTCACAGTGCTCTCTTAGCGCTGCTTCTGCCGAAAGAAGGCCGGGAGCGGCTCTTAGCTCCGGAGAGCATCGTACCTTCGTCTTTAGCGTCTTTTGTGGTCTACATCCTAGCAGAAAGCTTTTCCACTCTGTCTGGCAAGGAAAACCTGCGGGAGCACAGAAAACATCTCCCATCGTCTTCCGGACGTTGCACGGTGGTCTGCCAAGTGCTTGGCATGAAGGAAAGAAAAGTTGTCCAAAACAGCTTTCAATCGAATATTCATGTGATTGGAAACGTCAGGAAAGTGGTAAGGTACTGTTTTCTATCAGTTGGCAAGCTGCGCACACAATCCCAGTGTTGTACAGCTTCCTTCTTCACCTTTCCGATGCTGCCGGTCTCTCCGGCTCCCGGAGCCGAAGAAGCGGCTTCTTCGCGCAAAGACGATTGTACCGCTCACAGTGCTCTCTTAGCGCCGCTTCTGCCGAAAGAAGCCCGGGAGCGGCTCTTAGCTCCGGAGAGCATCGTACCTTCGTCTTTAGCGTCTTTTGTGGTCTACATCCTAGCAGAAAGCTTTTCCACTCTGTCTGGCAAGGAAAACCTGCGGGAGCACAGAAAACATCTCCCATCGTGTTCTGGACATTGCACGGTGGTCTGCCAAGTGGTTGGCATGAAGGAAAGAAAAGTTGTCCAAAACAGCTTCCAATCGAATATTCATGTGATTGGAAACGTCAGGAAAGTGGTAAGGTACTGTTTTCTATCAGTTGGCAAGCTGCGCACACAATCCCAGTGTTGTACAGCTTCCTTCTTCACCTTTCCGATGCTGCCGCTCTCTCCGGCTCCCGGAGCCGAAGAAGCGGCTTCTTCGCGCAAAGACGATTGTACCGCTCACAGTGCTCTCTTAGCGCCGCTTCTGCCGAAAGAAGCCCGGGAGCGGCTCTTAGCTCCGGAGAGCATCGTACCTTCGTCTTTAGCGTCTTTTGTGGTCTACATCCTAGCAGAAAGCTTTTCCACTCTGTCTGGCAAGGAAAACCTGCGGGAGCACAGAAAACATCTCCCATCGTCTTCTGGACGTTGCACGGAGGTCTGCCATATGCTTGGCATGAAGGAAAGAAAAGTTGTCCAAAACAGCTTCCAATCGAATATTCATGTGATTGGAAACGTCAGGAAAGTGGTAGGGTACTGTTTTCTCTCAGTTGGCAAGCTGCGCACACAATCCCAGTGTTGTACAGCTTCCTTCTTCACCTTTCCGATGCTGCCGCTCTCTCCGGCTCCCGGAGCCCAAGAAGCGGCTTCTTCGCGCAAAGACGATTGTACCGCTCACAGTGCTCTCTTAGCTCTGCTTCTGCCGAAAGAAGCCCGGGAGCGGCTCTTAGCTCCGGAGAGCATCGTACCTTCGTCTTTAGCGTCTTTTGTGGTCTACATCCTAGCAGAAAGCTTTTCCACTCTGTCTGGCAAGGAAAACCTGCGGGAGCACAGAAAACATCTCCCATCGTCTTCCGGACGTTGCACGGAGGTCTGCCAAGTGCTTGGCATGAAGGAAAGAAAAGTTGTCCAAAACAGCTTCCAATCGAAGATTCATGTGATTGGAAACGTCAGGAAAGTTGTAAGGTACTGTTTTCTATCAGTTGGCAAGCTGCGCACACAATCCCAGTGTTGTACAGCTTCCTTCTTCACCTTTCCGATGCTGCCGCTCTCTCCGGCTCCCGGAGCCGAAGAAGCGGCTTCTTCGCGCAAAGACGATTGTACCGCTCACAGTGCTCTCTTAGCGCCGCTTCTGCCGAAAGAAGCCCGGGAGCGGCTCTTAGCTCCGGAGAGCATCGTACCTTCGTCTTTAGCGTCTTTTGTGGTCTACATCCTAGCAGAAAGCTTTTCCACTCTGTCTGGCAAGGAAAACCTGCGGGAGCACAGAAAACATCTCCCATCGTCTTCTGGACGTTGCACGGAGGTCTGCCAAGTGTTTGGCATGAAGGAAAGAAAAGTTGTCCAAAACAGCTTCCAATCGAATATTCATGTGATTGGAAACGTCAGGAAAGAGGTAAGGTACTGTTTTCTATCAGTTGGTAAGCTGCGCACACAATCCCAGTGTTGTACAGCTTCCTTCTTAGCATTTCCGATGCTGCCGCTCTCTCCAGCTCCCGGAGCCGAAGAAGCGGCTTCTTTGCGCAAAGACGATTGTACCGCTCACAGTGCTCTCTTAGCGCCGCTTCTGCAGAAAGAAGCCCGGGAGCGGCTCTTAGCTCCGGAGAGCATCGTACCTTCGTCTTTAGCGTCTTTTGTGGTCTACATCCTAGCAGAAAGCTTTTCCACTCTGTCTGGCAAGGAAAACCTGCGGGAGCACAGAAAACATCTCCCATCGTCTTCTGGACGTTGCACAGAGGTCTGCCAAGCGCTTGGCATGAAGGAAAGAAAAGTTGTCCAAAACAGCTTCCAATCGAATATTCATGTGATTGGAAACGTCAGGAAAGTGGTAAGGTACTGTTTTCTATCAGTTGGCAAGCTGCGCACACAATCCCAGTGTTGTACAGCTTCCTTCTTCACCTTTCCGATGCTGCCGCTCTCTCCGGCTCCCGGAGCCGCAGAAGCGGCTTCTTCGCGCAAAGACGATTGTACCGCTCACAGTGCTCTCTTAGCGCCGCTTCTGCCGAAAGAAGCCCGGCAGCGGCTCTTAGCTTCGGAGAGCATCGTACCTTCGTCTTTAGCGTCTTTTCTGGTCTACATACTAGCAGAAAGCTTTTCCACTCTGTCTGGCAAGGAAAACCTGCGGGAGCACAGAAAACATCTCCCATCGTCTTCTGGACGTTGCACGGAGGTCTACAAAGTGCTTGGCATGAAGGAAAGAAAAGTTGTCCAAAACAGCTTCCAATCGAATATTCATGTGATTGGAAACGTCAGGAAAGTGGTAGGGTACTGTTTTCTATCAGTTGGCAAGCTGCGCACACAATCCCAGTGTTGTACAGCTTCCTTCTTCACCTTTCCGATGCTGCCGCTCTCTCCGGCTCCCGGAGCCGAAGAAGCGGCTTCTTCGCGCAAAGACGATTGTACCGCTCACAGTGCTCTCTTAGCGCTGCTTCTGCCGAAAGAAGCCCGGCAGCGGCTCTTAGCTCCGGAGAGCATCGTACCTTCGTCTTTAGCGTCTTTTGTGGTCTACATCCTAGCAGAAAGCTTTTCCACTCTGTCTGGCAAGGAAAACCTGCGGGAGCACAGAAAACATCTCCCATCGTCTTCTGGACGTTGCACGGAGGTCTGCCAAGTGTTTGGCATGAAGGAAAGAAAAGTTGTCCAAAACAGCTTCCAATCGAATATTCATGTGATTGGAAACGTCAGGAAAGTGTAAGGTACTGTTTTCTATCAGTTGGCAAGCTGCGCACACAATCCCAGTGTTGTACAGCTTCCTTCTTCACCTTTACGATGCTGCCGCTCTCTCCGGCTCCCGGAGCCGAAGAAGCGGCTTCTTCGCGCAAAGACGATTGTACCGCTCACAGTGCTCTCTTAGCGCTGCTTGTGCCGAAAGAAGCCCGGGAGCGGCTCTTAGCTCCGGAGAGCATCGTACCTTCGTCTTTAGCGTCTTTTGTGGTCTACATCCTAGCAGAAAGCTTTTCCACTCTGTCTGGCAAGGAAAACCTGCGGGAGCACAGAAAACATCTCCCATCGTCTTCTGGACGTTGCACGGTGGTCTGCCAAGTGGTTGGCATGAAGGAAAGAAAAGTTGTCCAAAACAGCTTCCAATCGAAGATTCATGTGATTGGAAACGTCAGGAAAGTGGTAAGGTACTGTTTTCTATCAGTTGGCAAGCTGCGCACACAATCCCAGTGTTGTACAGCTTCCTTCTTCACCTTTCCGATGCTGCCGCTCTCTCCGGCTCCCGGAGCCGAAGAAGCGGCTTCTTCGCGCAAAGATGATTGTACCGCTCACAGTGCTCTCTTAGCGCCGCTTCTGCCGAAAGAAGCCCGGGAGCGGCTCTTAGCTCCGGAGAGCATCGTACCTTCGTCTTTAGCGTCTTTTGTGGTCTACATCCTAGCAGAAAGCTTTTCCACTCTGTCTGGCAAGGAAAACCTGCGGGAGCACAGAAAACATCTCCCATCGTCTTCTGGACGTTGCACGGAGGTCTGCCAAGTGTTTGGCATGAAGGAAAGAAAAGTTGTCCAAAACAGCTTCCAATCGAATATTCATGTGATTGGAAACGTCAGGAAAGTGGTAAGGTACTGTTTTCTATCAGTTGGCAAGCTGCGCACACAATCCCAGTGTTGTACAGCTTCCTTCTTCACCTTTCCGATGCTGCCGCTCTCTCCGGCTCCCGGAGCCCAAGAAGCGGCTTCTTCGCGCAAAGACGATTGTACCGCTCACAGTGCTCTCTTAGCGCCGCTTCTGTCGAAAGAAGCCCGGGAGCGGCTCTTAGCTCCGGAGAGCATCGTACCTTCATCTTTAGCGTCTTTTGTGGTCTACATCCTAGCAGAAAGCTTTTCCACTCTGTCTGGCAAGGAAAACCTGCGGGAGCACAGAAAACATCTCCCATCGTCTTCTGGACGTTGCACGGAGGTCTGCCAAGTGTTTGGCATGAAGGAAAGAAAAGTTGTCCAAAACAGCTTCCAGTCGAATATTCATGTGATTGGAAACGTCAGGAAAGTGTAAGGTACTGTTTTCTATCAGTTGGCAAGCTGCGCACACAATCCCAGTGTTGTACAGCTTCCTTCTTCACCTTTCCGATGCTGCCGCTCTCTCCGGCTCCCGGAGCCGCAGAAGCGGCTTCTTCGCGCAAAGACGATTGTACCGCTCACAGTGCTCTCTTAGCGCCCCTTCTGCTGAAAGAAGGCCGGGAGCGGCTCTCAGCTCCGGAGAGCATCGTATCTTCGTCTTTAGCGTCTTTTGTGGTCTACATCCTAGCAGAAAGCTTTTCCACTCTGTCTGGCAAGGAAAACCTGCGGGAGCACAGAAAACATCTCCCATCGTCTTCTGGACGTTGCACGGAGGTCTGCCAAGTGCTTGGCATGAAGGAAAGAAAAGTTGTCCAAAACAGCTTCCAATCGAATATTCATGTGATTGGAAACGTCAGGAAAGTGGTAGGGTACTGTTTTCTATCAGTTGGCAAGCTGCGCACACAATCCCAGTGTTGTACAGCTTCCTTCTTCACCTTTCCGATGCTGCCGCTCTCTCCGGCTCCCGGAGCCGAAGAAGCGGCTTCTTCGCGCAAAGACGATTGTACCGCTCACAGTGCTCTCTTAGCGCCGCTTCTGCCGAAAGAAGCCCGGGAGCGGCTCTTAGCTCCGGAGAGCATCGTACCTTCGTCTTTAGCGTCTTTTGTGGTCTACATCCTAGCAGAAAGCTTTTCCACTCTGTCTGGCAAGGAAAACCTGCAGGAGCACAGAAAACATCTCCCATCGTCTTCCGGACGTTGCACGGAGGTCTGCCAAGTGCTTGGCATGAAGTAAAGAAAAGTTGTCCAAAACAGCTTCCAATGGCATATTCATGTGATTGGAAACGTCAGGAAAGTTGTAAGGTACTGTTTTCTATCAGTTGGCAAGCTGCGCACACAATCCCAGTGTTGTACAGCTTCCTTCTTCACCTTTCCGATGCTGCCGCTCTCTCCGGCTCCCGGAGCCGAAGAAGCGGCTTCTTCGCGCAAAGACGATTGTACCGCTCACAGTGCTCTCTTAGCGCCGCTTCTGCCGAAAGAAGCCCGGGAGCGGCTCTTAGCTCCGGAGAGCATCGTACCTTCGTCTTTAGCTTCTTTTGTGGTCTACATCCTAGCAGAAAGCTTTTCCACTCTGTCTGGCAAGGAAAACCTGCGGGAGCACAGAAAACATCTCCCATCGTCTTCTGGACGTTGCACGGAGGTCTGCCAAGTGTTTGGCATGAAGGAAAGAAAAGTTGTCCAAAACAGATTCCAATCGAATATTCATGTGATTGGAAACGTCAGGAAAGTGGTAAGGTACTGTTTTCTATCAGTTGGCAAGCTGCGCACACAATCCCAGTGTTGTACAGCTTCCTTCTTAGCATTTCCGATGCTGCCGCTCTCTCCGGCTCCCGGAGCCGAAGAAGCGGCTTCTTTGCGCAAAGACGATTGTACCGCTCACAGTGCTCTCTTAGCGCCGCTTCTGCAGAAAGAAGCCCGGGAGCGGCTCTTAGCTCCGGAGAGCATCGTACCTTCGTCTTTAGCGTCTTTTCTGGTCTACATCCTAGCAGAAAGCTTTTCCACTCTGTCTGGCAAGGAAAACCTGCGGGAGCACAGAAAACACCTCCCATCGTGTTCCGGACGTTGCACGGAGGTCTGCCAAGTGCTTGGCATGAAGGAAAGTAAAGTTGTCCAAAACAGCTTCCAATCGAATATTCATGTGATTGGAAACGTCAGGAAAGTGTAAGGTACTGTTTTCTATCAGTTGGCAAGCTGCGCACACAATCCCAGTGTTGTACAGCTTCCTTCTTCACCTTTCCGATGCTGCTGCTCTGTCCGGCTCCCGGAGCCGAAGAAGCGGCTTCTTCGCGCAAAGACGATTGTACCGCTCACAGTGCTCTCTTAGCGCCGCTTCTGCCGAAAGAAGCCCGGCAGCGGCTCTTAGCTCCGGAGAGCATCGTACCTTCGTCTTTAGCGTCTTTTGTGGTCTACATCCTAGCAGAAAGCTTTTCCACTCTGTCTGGCAAGGAAAACCTGCGGGAGCACAGAAAACATCTCCCATCGTCTTCTGGACGTTGCACAGAGGTCTGCCAAGCGCTTGGCATGAAGGAAAGAAAAGTTGTCCAAAACAGCTTCCAATCGAATATTCATGTGATTGGAAACGTCAGGAAAGTGGTAAGGTACTGTTTTCTATCAGTTGGCAAGCTGCGCACACAATCCCAGTGTTGTACAGCTTCCTTCTTCACCTTTCCGATGCTGCCGCTCTCTCCGGCTCCCGGAGCCGCAGAAGCGGCTTCTTCGCGCAAAGACGATTGTACCGCTCACAGTGCTCTCTTAGCGCCGCTTTTGCCGTAAGAAGCCCGGGAGCGGCTCTTAGCTCCGGAGAGCATCGTACCTTCGTCTTTAGCGTCTTTTCTGGTCTACATCCTAGCAGAAAGCTTTTCCACTCTGTCTGGCAAGGAAAACCTGCGGGAGCACAGAAAACATCTCCCATCGTCTTGTGGACGTTGCATGGAGGTCTGCAAAGTGCTTGGCATGAAGGAAAGAAAAGTTGTCCAAAACAGCTTCCAATCGAATATTCATGTGATTGGAAACGTCAGGAAAGTGGTAGGGTACTGTTTTCTATCAGTTGGCAAGCTGCGCACACAATCCCAGTGTTGTACAGCTTCCTTCTTCACCTTTCCGATGCTGCCGCTCTCTCCGGCTCCCGGAGCCGAAGAAGCGGCTTCTTCGCGCAAAGACGATTGTACCGCTCACAGTGCTCTCTTAGCGCCGCTTCTGCCGAAAGAAGCCCGGCAGCGGCTCTTAGCTCCGGAGAGCATCGTACCTTCGTCTTTAGCGTCTTTTGTGGTCTACATCCTAGCAGAAAGCTTTTCCACTCTGTCTGGCAAGGAAAACCTGCGGGAGCACAGAAAACACCTCCCATCGTGTTCTGGAAGTTGCACGGAGTTCTGCCAAGTGTTTGGCATGAATGGAAAGAAAAGTTGTCCAAAACAGCTTCCAATCGAATATTCATGTGATTGGAAACGTCAGGAAAGTGGTAAGGTACTGTTTTCTATCAGTTGGCAAGCTGCGCACACAATCCCAGTGTTGTACAGCTTCCTTCTTCACCTTTCCGATGCTGCCGCTCTCTCCGGCTCCCGGAGCCGAAGAAGCGGCTTCTTCGCGCAAAGACGATTGTACCGCTCACAGTGCTCTCTTAGCGCCGCTTCTGCCGAAAGAAGCCCGGCAGCGGCTCTTAGCTCCGGAGAGCATCGTACCTTCGTCTTTAGCGTCTTTTGTGGTCTACATCCTAGCAGAAAGCTTTTCCACTCTGTCTGGCAAGGAAAACCTGCGGGAGCACAGAAAACATCTCCCATCGTGTTCTGGACGTTGCATGGAGGTCTGCCAAGTGCTTGGCATGAAGGAAAGAAAAGTTGTCCAAAACAGCTTCCAATCGAATATTCATGTGATTGGAAACGTCAGGAAAGTGTAAGGTACTGTTTTCTATCAGTTGGCAAGCTGCGCACACAATCCAAGTGTTGTACAGCTTCCTTCTTCACCTTTCCGATGCTGCCGCTCTCTCCGGCTCCCGGAACCGAAGAAGCGGCTTCTTCGCGCAAAGACGGTTGCACCGCTCACAGTGCTCTCTTAGCGCCGCTTCTGCTGAAAGAAGCCCGGGAGCGGCTCTTAGCTCCGGAGAGCATCGTACCTTCGTCTTTAGCGTCTTTTGTGGTCTACATCCTAGCAGAAAGCTTTTCCACTCTGTCTGGCAAGGAAAACCTGCGGGAGCACAGAAAACACCTCCCATCGTGTTCTGGACGTTGCACGGAGGTCTGCCAAGTGCTTGGCATGAAGGAAAGAAAAGTTGTCCAAAACAGCTTCCAGTCGAATATTCATGTGATTGGAAACGTCAGGAAAGTGGTAAGGTACTGTTTTCTATCAGTTGGCAAGCTGCGCACACAATCCCAGTGTTGTACAGCTTCCTTCTTCACCTTTCCGATGCTGCCGCTCTCTCCGGCTCCCGGAGCCGCAGAAGCGGCTTCTTCGCGCAAAGACGATTGTACCGCTCACAGTGCTCTCTTAGCGCCGCTTCTGCCGAAAGAAGCCCGGCAGCGGCTCTTAGCTCCGGAGAGCATCGTACCTTCGTCTTTAGCGTCTTTTGTGGTCTACATCCTAGCAGAAAGCTTTTCCACTCTGTCTGGCAAGGAAAACCTGCGGGAGCACAGAAAACATCTCCCATCGTCTTCTGGACGTTGCACGGAGGTCTGCAAAGTGTTTGACATGAAGGAAAGAAAAGTTGTCCAAAACAGCTTCCAGTCGAATATTCATGTGATTGGAAACGTCAGGAAAGTGTAAGGTACTGTTTTCTATCAGTTGGCAAGCTGCGCACACAATCCCAGTGTTGTACAGCTTCCTTCTTCACCTTTCCGATGCTGCCGCTCTCTCCGGCTCCCGGAGCCGCAGAAGCGGCTTCTTCGCGCAAAGACGATTGTACCGCTCACAGTGCTCTCTTAGCTCTGCTTCTGCCGAAAGAAGCCCGGGAGCGGCTCTTAGCTCCGGAGAGCATCGTACCTTCGTCTTTAGCGTCTTTTGTGGTCTACATCCTAGCAGAAAGCTTTTCCACTCTGTCTGGCAAGGAAAACCTGCAGGAGCACAGAAAACATCTCCCATCGTCTTCCGGACGTTGCACGGAGGTCTGCCAAGTGCTTGGCATGAAGGAAAGAAAAGTTGTCCAAAACAGCTTCCAATCGAAGATTCATGTGATTGGAAACGTCAGGAAAGTTGTAAGGTACTGTTTTCTATCAGTTGGCAAGCTGCGCACACAATCCCAGTGTTGTACAGCTTCCTTCTTCACCTTTCCGATGCTGCCGCTCTCTCCGGCTCCCGGAGCCCAAGAAGCAGCTTCTTCGCGCAAAGACGATTGTACCGCTCACAGTGCTCTCTTAGCGCCGCTTCTGCCGAAAGAAGCCCGGGAGCGGCTCTTAGCTCCGGAGAGCATCGTACCTTCGTCTTTAGCGTCTTTTGTGGTCTACATCCTAGCAGAAAGCTTTTCCACTCTGTCTGGCAAGGAAAACCTGCGGGAGCACAGAAAACATCTCCCATCGTCTTCTGGACGTTGCACGGAGGTCTGCCAAGTGTTTGGCATGAAGGAAAGAAAAGTTGTCCAAAACAGCTTCCAATCGAATATTCATGTGATTGGAAACGTCAGGAAAGTGGTAAGGTACTGTTTTCTATCAGTTGGCAAGCTGCGCACACAATCCCAGTGTTGTACAGCTTCCTTCTTAGCATTTCCGATGCTGCCGCTCTCTCCGGCTCCCGGAGCCGAAGAAGCGGCTTCTTTGCGCAAAGACGATTGTACCGCTCACAGTGCTCTCTTAGCGCCGCTTCTGCAGAAAGAAGCCCGGGAGCGGCTCTTAGCTCCGGAGAGCATCGTACCTTCGTCTTTAGCGTCTTTTGTGGTCTACATCCTAGCAGAAAGCTTTTCCACTCTGTCTGGCAAGGAAAACCTGCGGGAGCACAGAAAACACCTCCCATCGTGTTCCGGACGTTGCACGGAGGTCTGCCAAGTGCTTGGCATGAAGGAAAGAAAAGTTGTCCAAAACAGCTTCCAATCGAATATTCATGTGATTGGAAACGTCAGGAAAGTGTAAGGTACTGTTTTCTATCAGTTGGCAAGCTGCGCACACAATCCCAGTGTTGTACAGCTTCCTTCTTCACCTTTCCGATGCTGCTGCTCTGTCCGGCTCCCGGAGCCGAAGAAGCGGCTTCTTCGCGCAAAGACGATTGTACTGCTCACAGTGCTCTCTTAGCGCCGCTTCTGCCGAAAGAAGCCCGGCAGCGGCTCTTAGCTCCGGAGAGCATCGTACCTTCGTCTTTAGAGTCTTTTGTGGTCTACATCCTAGCAGAAAGCTTTTCCACTCTGTCTGGCAAGGAAAACCTGCGGGAGCACAGAAAACATCTCCCATCGTCTTCTGGACGTTGCACAGAGGTCTGCCAAGCGCTTGGCATGAAGGAAAGAAAAGTTGTCCAAAACAGCTTCCAATCGAATATTCATGTGATTGGAAACGTCAGGAAAGTTGTAAGGTACTGTTTTCTATCAGTTGGCAAGCTGCGCACACAATCCCAGTGTTGTACAGCTTCCTTCTTCACCTTTCCGATGCTGCCGCTCTCTCCGGCTCCCGGAGCCGCAGAAGCGGCTTCTTCGCGCAAAGACGATTGTACCGCTCACAGTGCTCTCTTAGCGCCGCTTCTGCCGTAAGAAGCCCGGGAGCGGCTCTTAGCTCCGGAGAGCATCGTACCTTCGTCTTTAGCGTCTTTTCTGGTCTACATCCTAGCAGAAAGCTTTTCCACTCTGTCTGGCAAGGAAAACCTGCGGGAGCACAGAAAACATCTCCCATCGTCTTCTGGACGTTGCACGGAGGTCTGCCAAGTGCTTGGCATGAAGGAAAGAAAAGTTGTCCAAAACAGCTTCCAATCGAATATTCATGTGATTGGAAACGTCAGGAAAGTGGTAAGGTACTGTTTTCTATCAGTTGGCAAGCTGCGCACACAATCCCAGTGTTGTACAGCTTCCTTCTTCACCTTTCCGATGCTGCCGCTCACTCCGGCTCCCGGAGCCCAAGAAGCGGCTTCTTCGCGCAAAGACGATTGTACCGCTCACAGTGCTCTCTTAGCTCTGCTTCTGCCGAAAGAAGCCCGGGAGCGGCTCTTAGCTCCGGAGAGCATCGTACCTTCGTCTTTAGCGTCTTTTGTGGTCTACATCCTAGCAGAAAGCTTTTCCACTCTGTCTGGCAAGGAAAACCTGCAGGAGCACAGAAAACATCTCCCATAGTCTTCCGGACGTTGCACGGAGGTCTGCCAAGTGCTTGGCATGAAGGAAAGAAAAGTTGTCCAAAACAGCTTCCAATCGAAGATTCATGTGATTGGAAACGTCAGGAAAGTTGTAAGGTACTGTTTTCTATCAGTTGGCAAGCTGCGCACACAATCCCAGTGTTGTACAGCTTCCTTCTTCACCTTTCCGATGCTGCCGCTCTCTCCGGCTCCCGGAGCCCAAGAAGCAGCTTCTTCGCGCAAAGACGATTGTACCGCTCACAGTGCTCTCTTAGCGCCGCTTCTGCCGAAAGAAGCCCGGGAGCGGCTCTTAGCTCCGGAGAGCATCGTACCTTCGTCTTTAGCGTCTTTTGTGGTCTACATCCTAGCAGAAAGCTTTTCCACTCTGTCTGGCAAGGAAAACCTGCGGGAGCACAGAAAACATCTCCCATCGTCTTCTGGACGTTGCACGGAGGTCTGCCAAGTGTTTGGCATGAAGGAAAGAAAAGTTGTCCAAAACAGCTTCCAATCGAATATTCATGTGATTGGAAACGTCAGGAAAGTGGTAAGGTACTGTTTTCTATCAGTTGGCAAGCTGCGCACACAATCCCAGTGTTGTACAGCTTCCTTCTTAGCATTTCCGATGCTGCCGCTCTCTCCGGCTCCCGGAGCCGAAGAAGCGGCTTCTTTGCGCAAAGACGATTGTACCGCTCACAGTGCTCTCTTAGCGCCGCTTCTGCAGAAAGAAGCCCGGGAGCGGCTCTTAGCTCCGGAGAGCATCGTACCTTCGTCTTTAGCGTCTTTTGTGGTCTACATCCTAGCAGAAAGCTTTTCCACTCTGTCTGGCAAGGAAAACCTGCGGGAGCACAGAAAACACCTCCCATCGTGTTCCGGACGTTGCACGGAGGTCTGCCAAGTGCTTGGCATGAAGGAAAGAAAAGTTGTCCAAAACAGCTTCCAATCGAATATTCATGTGATTGGAAACGTCAGGAAAGTGTAAGGTACTGTTTTCTATCAGTTGGCAAGCTGCGCACACAATCCCAGTGTTGTACAGCTTCCTTCTTCACCTTTCCGATGCTGCTGCTCTGTCCGGCTCCCGGAGCCGAAGAAGCGGCTTCTTCGCGCAAAGACGATTGTACTGCTCACAGTGCTCTCTTAGCGCCGCTTCTGCCGAAAGAAGCCCGGCAGCGGCTCTTAGCTCCGGAGAGCATCGTACCTTCGTCTTTAGCGTCTTTTGTGGTCTACATCCTAGCAGAAAGCTTTTCCACTCTGTCTGGCAAGGAAAACCTGCGGGAGCACAGAAAACATCTCCCATCGTCTTCTGGACGTTGCACAGAGGTCTGCCAAGCGCTTGGCATGAAGGAAAGAAAAGTTGTCCAAAACAGCTTCCAATCGAATATTCATGTGATTGGAAACGTCAGGAAAGTGGTAAGGTACTGTTTTCTATCAGTTGGCAAGCTGCGCACACAATCCCAGTGTTGTACAGCTTCCTTCTTCACCTTTCCGATGCTGCCGCTCTCTCCGGCTCCCGGAGCCGCAGAAGCGGCTTCTTCGCGCAAAGACGATTGTACCGCTCACAGTGCTCTCTTAGCGCCGCTTCTGCCGTAAGAAGCCCGGGAGCGGCTCTTAGCTCCGGAGAGCATCGTACCTTCGTCTTTAGCGTCTTTTCTGGTCTACGTACTAGCAGAAAGCTTTTCCACTCTGTCTGGCAAGGAAAACCTGCGGGAGCACAGAAAACATCTCCCATCGTCTTCTGGACGTTGCACGGAGGTCTGCCAAGTGCTTGGCATGAAGGAAAGAAAAGTTGTCCAAAACAGCTTCCAATCGAATATTCATGTGATTGGAAACGTCAGGAAAGTGGTAAGGTACTGTTTTCTATCAGTTGGCAAGCTGCGCACACAATCCCAGTGTTGTACAGCTTCCTTCTTCACCTTTCCGATGCTGCCGCTCACTCCGGCTCCCGGAGCCCAAGAAGCGGCTTCTTCGCGCAAAGACGATTGTACCGCTCACAGTGCTCTCTTAGCTCTGCTTCTGCCGAAAGAAGCCCGGGAGCGGCTCTTAGCTCCGGAGAGCATCGTACCTTCGTCTTTAGCGTCTTTTGTGGTCTACATCCTAGCAGAAAGCTTTTCCACTCTGTCTGGCAAGGAAAACCTGCAGGAGCACAGAAAACATCTCCCATCGTCTTCCGGACGTTGCACGGAGGTCTGCCAAGTGCTTGGCATGAAGGAAAGAAAAGTTGTCCAAAACAGCTTCCAATCGAAGATTCATGTGATTGGAAACGTCAGGAAAGTTGTAAGGTACTGTTTTCTATCAGTTGGCAAGCTGCGCACACAATCCCAGTGTTGTACAGCTTCCTTCTTCACCTTTCCGATGCTGCCGCTCTCTCCGGCTCCCGGAGCCCAAGAAGCAGCTTCTTCGCGCAAAGACGATTCTACCGCTCACAGTGCTCTCTTAGCGCCGCTTCTGCCGAAAGAAGCCCGGGAGCGGCTCTTAGCTCCGGAGAGCATCGTACCTTCGTCTTTAGCGTCTTTTGTGGTCTACATCCTAGCAGAAAGCTTTTCCACTCTGTCTGGCAAGGAAAACCTGCGGGAGCACAGAAAACATCTCCCATCGTCTTCTGGACGTTGCACGGAGGTCTGCCAAGTGTTTGGCATGAAGGAAAGAAAAGTTGTCCAAAACAGCTTCCAATCGAATATTCATGTGATTGGAAACGTCAGGAAAGTGGTAAGGTACTGTTTTCTATCAGTTGGCAAGCTGCGCACACAATCCCAGTGTTGTACAGCTTCCTTCTTAGCATTTCCGATGCTGCCGCTCTCTCCGGCTCCCGGAGCCGAAGAAGCGGCTTCTTTGCGCAAAGACGATTGTACCGCTCACAGTGCTCTCTTAGCGCCGCTTCTGCAGAAAGAAGCCCGGGAGCGGCTCTTAGCTCCGGAGAGCATCGTACCTTCGTCTTTAGCGTCTTTTGTGGTCTACATCCTAGCAGAAAGCTTTTCCACTCTGTTTGGCAAGGAAAACCTGCGGGAGCACAGAAAACACCTCCCATCGTGTTCCGGACGTTGCACGGAGGTCTGCCAAGTGCTTGGCATGAAGGAAAGAAAAGTTGTCCAAAACAGCTTCCAATCGAATATTCATGTGATTGGAAACGTCAGGAAAGTGTAAGGTACTGTTTTCTATCAGTTGGCAAGCTGCGCACACAATCCCAGTGTTGTACAGCTTCCTTCTTCACCTTTCCGATGCTGCTGCTCTGTCCGGCTCCCGGAGCCGAAGAAGCGGCTTCTTCGCGCAAAGACGATTGTACTGCTCACAGTGCTCTCTTAGCGCCGCTTCTGCCGAAAGAAGCCCGGCAGCGGCTCTTAGCTCCGGAGAGCATCGTACCTTCGTCTTTAGCGTCTTTTGTGGTCTACATCCTAGCAGAAAGCTTTTCCACTCTGTCTGGCAAGGAAAACCTGCGGGAGCACAGAAAACATCTCCCATCGTCTTCTGGACGTTGCACAGAGGTCTGCCAAGCGCTTGGCATGAAGGAAAGAAAAGTTGTCCAAAACAGCTTCCAATCGAATATTCATGTGATTGGAAACGTCAGGAAAGTGGTAAGGTACTGTTTTCTATCAGTTGGCAAGCTGCGCACACAATCCCAGTGTTGTACAGCTTCCTTCTTCACCTTTCCGATGCTGCCGCTCTCTCCGGCTCCCGGAGCCGGAGAAGCGGCTTCTTCGCGCAAAGACGATTGTACCGCTCACAGTGCTCTCTTAGCGCCGCTTCTGCCGTAAGAAGCCCGGGAGCGGCTCTTAGCTCCGGAGAGCATCGTACCTTCGTCTTTAGCGTCTTTTCTGGTCTACATACTAGCAGAAAGCTTTTCCACTCTGTCTGGCAAGGAAAACCTGCGGGAGCACAGAAAACATCTCCCATCGTCTTGTGGACGTTGCATGGAGGTCTGCAAAGTGCTTGGCATGAAGGAAAGAAAAGTTGTCCAAAACAGCTTCCAATCGAATATTCATGTGATTGGAAACGTCAGGAAAGTGGTAGGGTACTGTTTTCTATCAGTTGGCAAGCTGCGCACACAATCCCAGTGTTGTACAGCTTCCTTCTTCACCTTTCCGATGCTGCCGCTCTCTCCGGCTCCCGGAGCCGAAGAAGCGGCTTCTTCGCGCAAAGACGATTGTACCGCTCACAGTGCTCTCTTAGCGCCGCTTCTGCCGAAAGAAGCCCGGCAGCGGCTCTTAGCTCCGGAGAGCATCGTACCTTCGTCTTTAGCGTCTTTTGTGGTCTACATCCTAGCAGAAAGCTTTTCCACTCTGTCTGGCAAGGAAAACCTGCGGGAGCACAGAAAACATCTCCCATCGTCTTCTGGACGTTGCACGGAGGTCTGCCAAGTGTTTGGCATGAAGGAAAGAAAAGTTGTCCAAAACAGCTTCCAATCGAATATTCATGTGATTGGAAACGTCAGGAAAGTGGTAAGGTACTGTTTTCTATCAGTTGGCAAGCTGCGCACACAATCCCAGTGTTGTACAGCTTCCTTCTTCACCTTTCCGATGCTGCCGCTCTCTCCGGCTCCCGGAGCCGAAGAAGCGGCTTCTTCGCGCAAAGACGATTGTACCGCTCACAGTGCTCTCTTAGCGCCGCTTCTGCCGAAAGAAGCCCGGGAGCGGCTCTTAGCTCCGGAGAGCATCGTATTTTCGTCTTTAGCGTCTTTTGTGGTCTACATCCTAGCAGAAAGCTTTTCCACTCTGTCTGGCAAGGAAAACCTGCGGGAGCACAGAAAACATCTCCCATCGTCTTCTGGACGTTGCATGGAGGTCTGCCAAGTGCTTGGCATGAAGGAAAGAAAAGTTGTCCAAAAAAGCTTCCAATCGAATATTCATGTGATTGGAAACGTCAGGAAAGTGGTAAGGTACTGTTTTCTATCAGTTGGCAAGCTGCGCACACAATCCCAGTGTTGTACAGCTTCCTTCTTCACCTTTCCGATGCTGCCGCTCTCTCCGGCTCCCGGAGCCGAAGAAGCGGCTTCTTCGCGCAAAGACGATTGTACCGCTCACAGTGCTCTCTTAGCGCCGCTTCTGCCGAAAGAAGCCCGGGAGCGGCTCTTAGCTCCAGAGAGCATCGTACCTTCGTCTTTAGCGTCTTTTGTGGTCTACATCCTAGCAGAAAGCTTTTCCACTCTGTCTGGCAAGGAAAACCTGCGGGAGCACAGAAAACATCTCCCATCGTCTTCTGGACGTTGCATGGAGGTCTGCCAAGTGTTTGGCATGAAGGAAAGAAAAGTTGTCCAAAAGAGATTCCAATCGAAGATTCATGTGTTTGGAAACGTCAGGAAAGTGGTAAGGTACTGTTTTCTATCAGTTGGCAAGCTGCGCACACAATCCCAGTGTTGTACAGCTTCCTTCTTCACCTTTCCGATGCTGCCGCTCTCTCCGGCTCCCGGAGCCGAAGAAGCGGCTTCTTCGCGCAAAGACGATTGTACCGCTCACAGTGCTCTCTTAGCTCTGCTTCTGCCGAAAGAAGCCCGGGAGCGGCTCTTAGCTCCGGAGAGCATCGTACCTTCGTCTTTAGCGTCTTTTGTGGTCTACATCCTAGCAGAAAGCTTTTCCACTCTGTCTGGCAAGGAAAACCTGCGGGAGCACAAAAAACACCTCCCATCGTGTTCTGGACGTTGCACGGAGGTCTGCCAAGTGCTTGGCATGAAGGAAAGAAAAGTTGTCCAAAACAGCTTCCAATCGAATATTCATGTGATTGGAAACGTCAGGAAAGTGGTAAGGTACTGTTTTCTATCAGTTGGCAAGCTGCGCACACAATCCCAGTGTTGTACAGCTTCCTTCTTCACCTTTCCGATGCTGCCGCTCTCTCCGGCTCCCGGAGCCCAAGAAGCGGCTTCTTCGCGCAAAGACGATTGTACCGCTCACAGTGCTCTCTTAGCGCCGCTTCTGCCGAAAGAAGCCCGGCAGCGGCTCTTAGCTCCGGAGAGCATCGTACCTTCGTCTTTAGCGTCTTTTGTGGTCTACATCCTAGCAGAAAGCTTTTCCACTCTGTCTGGCAAGGAAAACCTGCGCGAGCACAGAAAACACCTCCCATCGTCTTCTGGACGTTGCACGGAGGTCTGCCAAGTGCTTGGCATGAAGGAAAGAAAAGTTGTCCAAAACAGCTTCCAATCGAATATTCATGTGATTGGAAACGTCAGGAAAGTGGTAAGGTACTGTTTTCTATCAGTTGGCAAGCTGCGCACACAATCCCAGTGTTGTACAGCTTCCTTCTTCACCTTTCCGATGCTGCCGCTCCCTCCGGCTCCCGGAGCCGCAGAAGCGGCTTCTTCGCGCAAAGACGATTGTACCGCTCACAGTGCTCTCTTAGCGCCGCTTCTGCCGAAAGAAGCCCGGGAGCGGCTCTTAGATCCGGAGAGCATCTTACCTTCGTCTTTAGCGTCTTTTGTGGTCTACATCCTAGCAGAAAGCTTTTCCACTCTGTCTGGCAAGGAAAACCTGCGGGAGCACAGAAAACATCTCCCATCATCTTCTGGACGTTGCACGGAGGTCTGCCAAGTGTTTGGCATGAAGGAAAGAAAAGTTGTCCAAAACAGCTTCCAATCGAATATTCATGTGATTGGAAACGTCAGGAAAGTGGTAAGGTACTGTTTTCTATCAGTTGGCAAGCTGCGCACACAATCCCAGTGTTGCACAGCTTCCTTCTTCACCTTTCCGATGCTGCCGCTCCCTCCGGCTCCCGGAGCCGCAGAAGCGGCTTCTTCGCGCAAAGACGATTGTACCGCTCACAGTGCTCTCTTAGCGCCGCTTCTGCCGAAAGAAGCCCGGGAGCGGCTCTTAGCTCCGGAGAGCATCGTACCTTCGTCTTTAGCGTCTTTTGTGGTCTACATCCTAGCAGAAAGCTTTTCCACTCTGTCTGGCAAGGAAAACCTGCGGGAGCACAGAAAATATCTCCCATCATCTTCTGGACATTGCACGGAGGTCTGCCAAGTGTTTGGCATAAAGGAAAGAAAAGTTGTCCAAAACAGCTTCCAATCGAATATTCATGTGATTGGAAACGTCAGGAAAGTGGTAAGGTACTGTTTTATATCAGTTGGCATGTTGCGCACACAATCCCAGTGTTGTACAGCTTCCTTCTTCACCTTTCCGATGCTGCCGCTCTCTCCGGCTCCCGGAGCCGAAGAAGCGGCTTCTTCGCGCAAAGACGATTGTACCGCTCACAGTGCTCTCTTAGCGCCGCTTCTGCCGAAAGAAGCCCGGGAGCGGCTCTTAGCTCCGGAGAGCATCGTACCTTCGTCTTTAGCGTCTTTTGTGGTCTACATCCTAGCAGAAAGCTTTTCCACTCTGTCTGGCAAGGAAAACCTGCGGGAGCACAGAAAACATCTCCCATCGTCTTCTGGACGTTGCACGGAGGTCTGCCAAGTGTTTGGTATGAAGGAAAGAAAAGTTGTCCAAAACAGATTCCAATCGAATATTCATGTGATTGGAAACGTCAGGAAAGTGTAAGGTTCTGTATTCTAACACTTCGCAAGTTGCGCACACAATCCCAGTGTTGTACAGCTTCCTTCTTCACCTTTCCGATGTTGCCACTCTCTCCGGCTCCCGGAGCCGAAGAAGCGGCTTCTTCGCGCAAAGACGATTGTACCGCTCACAGTGCTCTCTTAGCGCCGCTTCTGCCGAAAGAAGCCCGGGAGCGGCTCTTAGCTCCGGAGAGCATCGTACCTTCGTCTTTAGCGTCTTTTGTGGTCTACATCCTAGCAGAAAGCTTTTCCACTCTGTCTGGCAAGGAAAACCTGCGGGAGCACAGAAAACATCTCCCATCGTCTTCTGGACTTTGCACGGAGGTCTGCCAAGTGTTTGGCATGAAGGAAAGAAAAGTTGTCCAAAACAGCTTCCAATCGAATATTCATGTGATTGGAAACGTCAGGAAAGTGTAAGGTACTGTTTTCTATCAGTTGGCAAGCTGCGCACACAATCCCAGTGTTGTACAGCTTCCTTCTTCACCTTTCCGATGCTGCCGCTCTCTCCGGCTCCCGGAGCCAAAGAAGCGGCTTCTTCGCGCAAAGACGATTGTACCGCTCACAGTGCTCTCTTAGCGCCGCTTCTGCCGAAAGAAGCCCGGGAGCGGCTCTTAGCTCCGGAGAGCATCGTACCTTCGTCTTTAGCGTCTTTTGTGGTCTACATCCTAGCAGAAAGCTTTTCCACTCTGTCTGGCAAGGAAAACCTGCGGGAGCACAGAAAACACCTCCCATCGTGTTCTGGACGTTGCACGGAGGTCTGCCAAGTGCTTGGCATGAAGGAAAGAAAAGTTGTCCAAAACAGCTTCCAATCGAATATTCATGTGATTGGAAACGTCAGGAAAATGGTAAGGTACTGTTTTCTATCAGTTGGCAAGCTGCGCACACAATCCCAGTGTTGTACAGCTTCCTTCTTCACCTTTCCGATGCTGCTGCTCTCTCCGGCTCCCGGAGCCCAAGAAGCGGCTTCTTCGCGCAAAGACGATTGTACCGCTCACAGTGCTCTCTTAGCGCCGCTTCTGCCGAAAGAAGCCCGGGAGCGGCTCTTAGCTCCGGAGAGCATCGTACCTTCGTCTTTAGCGTCTTTTGTGGTCTACATCCTAGCAGAAAGCTTTTCCACTCTGTCTGGCAAGGAAAACCTGCGGGAGCACAGAAAACATCTCCCATCGTGTTCTGGACGTTGCACGGAGGTCTGCCAAGTGTTTGGCATGAAGGAAAGAAAAGTTGTCCAAAACAGCTTCCAATCGAAGATTCATGTGTTTGGAAACGTCAGGAAAGTGGTAAGGTACTGTTTTCTATCAGTTGGCAAGCTGCGCACACAATCCCAGTGTTGTACAGCTTCCTTCTTCACCTTTCCGATGCTGCCGCTCTCTCCGGCTCCCGGAGCCGAAGAAGCGGCTTCTTCGCGCAAAGACGATTGTACCGCTCACAGTGCTCTCTTAGCGCCGCTTCTGCCGAAAGAAGCCCGGCAGCGGCTCTTAGCTCCGGAGAGCATCGTACCTTCGTCTTTAGCGTCTTTTGTGGTCTACATCCTAGCAGAAATCTTTTCCACTCTGTCTGGCAAGGAAAACCTGCGGGAGCGCAGAAAACATCTCCCATCGTCTTCTGGACGTTGCACGGACGTCTGCCAAGTGCTTGGCATGAAGGAAAGAAAAGTTGTCCGAAACAGCTTCCAGTCGAATATTCATGTGATTGGAAACGTCAGGAAAGTGGTAAGGTACTGTTTTCTATCAGTTGGCAAGCTGCGCACACAATCCCAGTGTTGTACAGCTTCCTTCTTCACCTTTCCGATGCTGCCGCTCACTCCGGCTCCCGGAGCCCAAGAAGCGGCTTCTTCGCGCAAAGACGATTGTACCGCTCACAGTGCTCTCTTAGCGCCGCTTCTGCCGAAAGAAGCCCGGGAGCGGCTCTTAGCTCCGGAGAGCATCGTACCTTCGTCTTTAGCGTCTTTTGTGGTCTACATCCTAGCAGAAAGCTTTTCCACTCTGTCTGGCAAGGAAAACCTGCGGGAGCACAGAAAACATCTCCCATCGTCTTCTGGACGTTGCACGGAGGTCTGCCAAGTGGTTGGCATGAAGGAAAGAAAAGTTGTCCAAAACAGCTTCCAGTCGAATATTCATGTGATTGGAAACGTCAGGAAAGTGGTAAGGTACTGTTTTCTATCAGTTGGCAAGCTGCGCACACAATCCCAGTGTTGTACAGCTTCCTTCTTCACCTTTCCGATGCTGCCGCTCTCTCCGGCTCCCGGAGCCGCAGAAGCGGCTTCTTCGCGCAAAGACGATTGTACCGCTCACAGTGCTCTCTTAGCACCGCTTCTGCCGAAAGAAGCCCGGGAGCGGCTCTTAGCTCCAGAGAGCATCGTACCTTCGTCTTTAGCGTCTTTTGTGGTCTACATCCTAGCAGAAAGCTTTTCCACTCTGTCTGGCAAGGAAAACCTGCGGGAGCACAGAAAACATTTCCCATCGTCTTCTGGACGTTGCATGGAGGTCTGCCAAGTGTTTGGCATGAAGGAAAGAAAAGTTGTCCAAAAGAGATTCCAATCGAAGATTCATGTGTTTGGAAACGTCAGGAAAGTGGTAAGGTACTGTTTTCTATCAGGTGGCAAGCTGCGCACACAATCCCAGTGTTGTACAGCTTCCTTCTTCACCTTTCCGATGCTGCCGCTCTCTCCGGCTCCCGGAGCCGAAGAAGCGGCTTCTTCGCGCAAAGACGATTGTACCGCTCACAGTGCTCTCTTAGCGCCGCTTCTGCCGAAAGAAGCCCGGGAGCGGCTCTTAGCTCCGGAGAGCATCGTACCTTCGTCTTTAGCATCTTTTGTGGTCTATATCCTAGCAGAAAGCTTTTCCACTCTGTCTGGCAAGGAAAACCTGCGGGAGCACAGAAAACATCTCCCATCGTCTTCTGGACGTTGCACGGAAGTCTGCCAATTGCTTGGAATGAAGGAAAGAAAAGCTGTCCAAAACAGCTTCCAATCGAATATTTATGTGATTGGAAACGTCAGGAAAGTGGTAAGGTACTGTTTTCTATCAGTTGGCAAGTTGCGCACACAATCCCAGTGTTGTACAGCTTCCTTCTTCACCTTTCCGATGCTGCCGCTCTCTCCGGCTCCCGGAGCCAAAGAAGCGGCTTCTTCGCGCAAAGACGATTGTACCGCTCACAGTGCTCTCTTAGCGCCGCTTCTGCCGAAAGAAGCCCGGGAGCGGCTCTTAGCTCCGGAGAGCATCGTACCTTCGTCTTTAGCGTCTTTTGTGGTCTACATCCTAGCAGAAAGCTTTTCCACTCTGTCAGGCAAGGAAAACCTGCGGGAGCACAGAAAACATCTGCCATCGTCTTCTGGACGTTGCACGGAGGTCTGCCAAGTGTTTGGTATGAAGGAAAGAAAAGTTGTCCAAAACAGATTCCAATCGAATATTCATGTGTTTGGAAACGTCAGGAAAGTGTAAGGTACTGTTTTCCATCAGTTGGCAAGCTGCGCACACAATCCCAGTGTTGTACAGCTTCCTTCTTCACCTTTCCGATGCTGCCGCTCTCTCCGGCTCCCGGAGCCTAAGAAGCGGCTTCTTCGCGCAAAGACAATTGTACCGCTCACAGTGCTCTCTTAGCGCCGCTTCTGCCGAAAGAAGCCCGGGAGCGGCTCTTAGCTCCGGAGAGCATCGTACCTTCGTCTTTAGCGTCTTTTGTGGTCTACATCCTAGCAGAAAGCTTTTCCACTCTGTCTGGCAAGGAAAACCTGCGGGAGCACAGAAAACATCTCCCATCGTCTTCTGGACGTTGCACGGAGGTCTGCCAAGTGGTTGGCATGAAGGATAGAAAAGTTGTCCAAAACAGCTTCCAGTCGAATATTCATGTGATTGGAAACGTCAGGAAAGTGGTAAGGTACTGTTTTCTATCAGTTGGCAAGTTGCGCACACAATCCCAGTGTTGTAAAGCTTCCTTCTTCACCTTTCCGATGCTGCCGCTCTCTCCAGCTCCCGGAGCCGAAGAAGCGGCTTCTTCGCGCAAAGACGATTGTACCGCTCACAGTGCTCTCTTAGCGCCGCTTCTGCCGAAAGAAGCCCGGGAGCGGCTCTTAGCTCCGGAGAGCATCGTACCTTCGTCTTTAGCGTCTTTTGTGGTCTACATCCTAGCAGAAAGCTTTTCCACTCTGTCTGGCAAGGAAAACCTGCGGGAGCACAGAAAACATCTCCCATCGTCTTCTGGACGTTGCATGGATGTCTTCCAAGTGCTTGGCATGAAGGAAAGAAAAGTTGTCCAAAACAGCTTCCAGTCGAATATTCATGTGATTGGAAACGTCAGGAAAGTGTAAGGTACTGTTTTCTATCAGTTGGCAAGCTGCGCACACAATCCCAGTGTTGTACAGCTTCCTTCTTCACCTTTCCGATGCTGCCGCTCTCTCCGGCTCCCGGAGCCGAAGAAGCGGCTTCTTCGCGCAAAGACGATTGTACCGCTCACAGTGCTCTCTTAGCGCCGCTTCTGCCGAAAGAAGCCCGGGAGCGGCTCTTAGCTCCGGAGAGCATCGTACCTTCGTCTTTAGCGTCTTTTGTGGTCTACATTCTAGCAGAAAGCTTTTCCACTCTGTCTGGCAAGGAAAACCTGCGGGAGCACAGAAAACACCTCCCATCGTGTTCTGGACGTTGCACGGAGGTCTGCCAAGTGCTTGGCATGAAGGAAAGAAAAGTTGTCCAAAACAGCTTCCAATCGAATATTCATGTGATTGGAAACGTCAGGAAAGTGGTAAGGTACTGTTTTCTATCAGTTGGCAAGCTGCGCACACAATCCCAGTGTTGTACAGCTTCCTTCTTCACCTTTCCGATGCTGCCGCTCCCTCCGGCTCCCGGAGCCGCAGAAGCGGCTTCTTCGCGCAAAGACGATTGTACCGCTCACAGTGCTCTCTTAGCGCCGCTTCTGCCGAAAGAAGCCCGGGAGCGGCTCTTAGCTCCGGAGAGCATCGTACCTTCGTCTTTAGCGTCTTTTGTGGTCTACATCCTAGCAGAAAGCTTTTCCACTCTGTCTGGCAAGGAAAACCTGCGGGAGCACAGAAAACACCTCCCATCGTGTTCTGGACGTTGCACGGAGGTCTGCCAAGTGCTTGGCATGAAGGAAAGAAAAGTTGTCCAAAACAGCTTCCAATCGAATATTCATGTGATTGGAAACGTCAGGAAAATGGTAAGGTACTGTTTTCTATCAGTTGGCAAGCTGCGCACACAATCCCAGTGTTGTACAGCTTCCTTCTTCACCTTTCCGATGCTGCCGCTCTCTCCGGCTCCCGGAGCCCAAGAAGCGGCTTCTTCGCGCAAAGACGATTGTACCGCTCACAGTGCTCTCTTAGCGCCGCTTCTGCCGAAAGAAGCCCGGCAGCGGCTCTTAGCTCCGGAGAGCATCGTACCTTCGTCTTTAGCGTCCTTTGTGGTCTACATCCTAGCAGAAAGCTTTTCCACTCTGTCTGGCAAGGAAAACCTGCGGGAGCACAGAAAACACCTCCCATCGTGTTCTGGACGTTGCACGGAGGTCTGCCAAGTGCTTGGCATGAAGGAAAGAAAAGTTGTCCAAAACTGCTTCCAATCGAATATTCATGTGATTGGAAACGTCAGGAAAGTGGTAAGGTACTGTTTTCTATCAGTTGGCAAGCTGCGCACACAATCCCAGTGTTGTACAGCTTCCTTCTTCACCTTTCCGATGCTGCCGCTCTCTCCGGCTCCCGGAGCCGCAGAAGCGGCTTCTTCGCGCAAAGACGATTGTACCGCTCACAGTGCTCTCTTAGCACCGCTTCTGCCGAAAGAAGCCCGGGAGCGGCTCTTAGCTCCAGAGAGCATCGTACCTTCGTCTTTAGCGTCTTTTGTGGTCTACATCCTAGCAGAAAGCTTTTCCACTCTGTCTGGCAAGGAAAACCTGCGGGAGCACAGAAAACATCTCCCATCGTCTTCTGGACGTTGCATGGAGGTCTGCCAAGTGTTTGGCATGAAGGAAAGAAAAGTTGTCCAAAAGAGATTCCAATCAAAGATTCATGTGTTTGGAAACGTCAGGAAAGTGGTAAGGTACTGTTTTCTATCAGTTGGCAAGCTGCGCACACAATCCCAGTGTTGTACAGCTTCCTTCTTCACCTTTCCGATGCTGCCGCTCTCTCCGGCTCCCGGAGCCCAAGAAGCGGCTTCTTCGCGCAAAGACGATTGTACCGCTCACAGTGCTCTCTTAGCGCCGCTTCTGCCGAAAGAAGCCCGGCAGCGGCTCTTAGCTCCGGAGAGCATCGTACCTTCGTCTTTAGCGTCCTTTGTGGTCTACATCCTAGCAGAAAGCTTTTCCACTCTGTCTGGCAAGGAAAACCTGCGGGAGCACAGAAAACACCTCCCATCGTGTTCTGGACGTTGCACGGAGGTCTGCCAAGTGCTTGGCATGAAGGAAAGAAAAGTTGTCCAAAACAGCTTCCAATCGAATATTCATGTGATTGGAAACGTCAGGAAAGTGGTAAGGTACTGTTTTCTATCAGTTGGCAAGCTGCGCACACAATCCCAGTGTTGTACAGCTTCCTTCTTCACCTTTCCGATGCTGCCGCTCTCTCCGGCTCCCGGAGCCACAGAAGCGGCTTCTTCGCGCAAAGACGATTGTACCGCTCACAGTGCTCTCTTAGCACCGCTTCTGCCGAAAGAAGCCCGGGAGCGGCTCTTAGCTCCAGAGAGCATCGTACCTTCGTCTTTAGCGTCTTTTGTGGTCTACATCCTAGCAGAAAGCTTTTCCACTCTGTCTGGCAAGGAAAACCTGCGGGAGCACAGAAAACATCTCCCATCGTCTTCTGGACGTTGCATGGAGGTCTGCCAAGTGTTTGGCATGAAGGAAAGAAAAGTTGTCCAAAAGAGATTCCAATCAAAGATTCATGTGTTTGGAAACGTCAGGAAAGTGGTAAGGTACTGTTTTCTATCAGTTGGCAAGCTGCGCACACAATCCCAGTGTTGTACAGCTTCCTTCTTCACCTTTCCGATGCTGCCGCTCTCTCCGGCTCCCGGAGCCGAAGAAGCGGCTTCTTCGCGCAAAGACGATTGTACCGCTCTCAGTGCTCTCTTAGCGCCGTTTCTGCCGAAAGAAGCCCGGGAGCGGCTCTTAGCTCCGGAGAGCATCGTACCTTCGTCTTTAGCATCTTTTGTGGTCTACATCCTAGCAGAAAGCTTTTCCACTCTGTCTGGCAAGGAAAACCTGCGGGAGCACAGAAAACATCTCCCATCGTCTTCTGGACGTTGCACGGAGGTCTGCCAATTGCTTGGAATGAAGGAAAGAAAAGCTGTCCAAAACAGCTTCCAATCGAATATTTATGTGATTGGAAACGTCAGGAAAGTGGTAAGGTACTGTTTTCTATCAGTTGGCAAGTTGCGCACACAATCCCAGTGTTGTACAGCTTCCTTCTTCACCTTTCCGATGCTGCCGCTCTCTCCGGCTCCCGGAGCCAAAGAAGCGGCTTCTTCGCGCAAAGACGATTGTACCGCTCACAGTGCTCTCTTAGCGCCGCTTCTGCCGAAAGAAGCCCGGCAGCGGCTCTTAGCTCCGGAGAGCATCGTACCTTCGTCTTTAGCGTCTTTTGTGGTCTACATCCTAGCAGAAAGCTTTTCCACTCTGTCTGGCAAGGAAAACCTGCGGGAGCACAGAAAACATCTCCCATCGTCTTCTGGACGTTGCACGGAGGTCTGCCAAGTGTTTGGTATGAAGGAAAGAAAAGTTGTCCAAAACAGATTCCAATCGAATATTCATGTGTTTGGAAACGTCAGGAAAGTGTAAGGTACTGTTTTCCATCAGTTGGCAAGCTGCGCACACAATCCCAGTGTTGTACAGCTTCCTTCTTCACCTTTCCGATGCTGCCGCTCTCTCCGGCTCCCGGAGCCGAAGAAGCGGCTTCTTCGCGCAAAGACAATTGTACCGCTCACAGTGCTCTCTTAGCGCCGCTTCTGCCGAAAGAAGCCCGGGAGCGGCTCTTAGCTCCGGAGAGCATCGTACCTTCGTCTTTAGCGTCTTTTGTGGTCTACATCCTAGCAGAAAGCTTTTCCACTCTGTCTGGCAAGGAAAACCTGCGGGAGCACAGAAAACATCTCCCATCGTCTTCTGGACGTTGCACGGAGGTCTGCCAAGTGGTTGGCATGAAGGAAAGAAAAGTTGTCCAAAACAGCTTCCAGTCGAATATTCATGTGATTGGAAACGTCAGGAAAGTGGTAAGGTACTGTTTTCTATCAGTTGGGAAGTTGCGCACACAATCCCAGTGTTGTAAAGCTTCCTTCTTCACCTTTCCGATGCTGCCGCTCTCTCCGGCTCCCGGAGCCGAAGAAGCGGCTTCTTCGCGCAAAGACGATTGTACCGCTCACAGTGCTCTCTTAGCGCCGCTTCTGCCGAAAGAAGCCCGGGAGCGGCTCTTAGCTCCGGAGAGCATCGTACCTTCGTCTTTAGCGTCTTTTGTGGTCTACATCCTAGCAGAAAGCTTTTCCACTCTGTCTGGCAAGGAAAACCTGCGGGAGCACAGAAAACATCTCCCATCGTTTTCTGGACGTTGCATGGATGTCTGCCAAGTGCTTGGCATGAAGGAAAGAAAAGTTGTCCAAAACAGCTTCCAATCGAATATTCATGTGATTGGAAACGTCAGGAAAGTGTAAGGTACTGTTTTCTATCAGTTGGCAAGCTGCGCACACAATCCCAGTGTTGTACAGCTTCCTTCTTCACCTTTCCGATGCTGCCGCTCTCTCCGGCTCCCGGAGCCGAAGAAGCGGCTTCTTCGCGCAAAGACGATTGTACCGCTCACAGTGCTCTCTTAGCGCCGCTTCTGCCGAAAGAAGCCCGGCCGCGGCTCTTAGCTCCGGAGAGCATCGTACCTTCGTCTTTAGCGTCTTTTGTGGTCTACATCCTAGCAGAAAGCTTTTCCACTCTGTCTGGCAAGGAAAACCTGCGGGAGCACAGAAAACATCTCCCATCGTCTTCTGGACGTTGCACGGAGGTCTGCCAAGTGCTTGGCATGAAGGAAAGAAAAGTTGTCCAAAACAGCTTCCAATCGAATATTCATGTGATTGGAAACGTCAGGAAAGTGGTAAGGTACTGTTTTCTATCAGTTGGCAAGCTGCGCACACAATCCCAGTGTTGTACAGCTTCCTTCTTCACCTTTCCGATGCTGCCGCTCCCACCGGCTCCCGGAGCCGCAGAAGCGGCTTCTTCGCGCAAAGACGATTGTACCGCTCACAGTGCTCTCTTAGCGCCGCTTCTGCCGAAAGAAGCCCGGGAGCGGCTCTTAGCTCCGGAGAGCATCGTACCTTCGTCTTTAGCGTCTTTTGTGGTCTACATCCTAGCAGAAAGCTTTTCCACTCTGTCTGGCAAGGAAAACCTGCGGGAGCACAGAAAACATCTCCCATCATCTTCTGGACATTGCACGGAGGTCTGCCAAGTGTTTGGCATGAAGGAAAGAAAAGTTGTCCAAAACAGCTTCCAATCGAATATTCATGTGATTGGAAACGTCAGGAAAGTGGTAAGGTACTGTTTTCTATCAGTTGGCATGTTGCGCACACAATCCCAGTGTTGTACAGCTTCCTTCTTCACCTTTCCGATGCTGCCGCTCTCTCCGGCTCCCGGAGCCGAAGAAGCGGCTTCTTCGCGCAAAGACGATTGTACCGCTCACAGTGCTCTCTTAGCGCCGCTTCTGCCGAAAGAAGCCCGGGAGCGGCTCTTAGCTCCGGAGAGCATCGTACCTTCGTCTTTAGCGTCTTTTGTGGTCTACATCCTAGCAGAAAGCTTTTCCACTCTGTCTGGCAAGGAAAACCTGCGGGAGCACAGAAAACATCTCCCATCGTCTTCTGGACGTTGCACGGAGGTCTGCCAAGTGTTTGGCATGAAGGAAAGAAAAGTTGTCCAAAACAGATTCCAATCGAATATTCATGTGTTTGGAAACGTCAGGAAAGTGTAAGGTTCTGTATTCTAACACTTGGCAAGTTGCGCACACAATCCCAGTGTTGTACAGCTTCCTTCTTCACCTTTCCGATGTTGCCGCTCTCTCCGGCTCCCGGAGCCGAAGAAGCGGCTTCTTCGCGCAAAGACGATTGTACCGCTCACAGTGCTCTCTTAGCGCCGCTTCTGCCGAAAGAAGCCCGGGAGCGGCTCTTAGCTCCGGAGAGCATCGTACCTTCGTCTTTAGCGTCTTTTGTGGTCTACATCCTAGCAGAAAGCTTTTCCACTCTGTCTGGCAAGGAAAACCTGCGGGAGCACAGAAAACATCTCCCATCGTCTTCTGGACGTTGCACGGAGGTCTGCCAAGTGTTTGGTATGAAGGAAAGAAAAGTTGTCCAAAACAGATTCCAATCGAATATTCATGTGTTTGGAAACGTCAGGAAAGTGTAAGGTTCTGTATTCTAACACTTGGCAAGTTGCGCACACAATCCCAGTGTTGTACAGCTTCCTTCTTCACCTTTCCGATGTTGCCGCTCTCTCCGGCTCCCGGAGCCGAAGAAGCGGCTTCTTCGCGCAAAGACGATTGTACCGCTCACAGTGCTCTCTTAGCGCCGCTTCTGCCGAAAGAAGCCCGGGAGCGGCTCTTAGCTCCGGAGAGCATCGTACCTTCGTCTTTAGCGTCTTTTGTGGTCTACATCCTAGCAGAAAGCTTTTCCACTCTGTCTGGCAAGGAAAACCTGCGGGAGCACAGAAAACATCTCCCATCGTCTTCTGGACGTTGCACGGAGGTCTGCCAAGTGTTTGGCATGATGGAAAGAAAAGTTGTCCAAAACAGCTTCCAGTCGAATATTCACGTGATTGGAAACGTCAGGAAAGTGTAAGGTACTGTTTTCTATCAGTTGGCAAGCTGCGCACACAATCCCAGTGTTGTACAGCTTCCTTCTTCACCTTTCCGATGCTGCCGCTCTCTCCGGCTCCCGGAGCCGAAGAAGCGGCTTCTTCGCGCAAAGACGATTGTACCGCTCACAGTGCTCTCTTAGCGCCGCTTCTGCCGAAAGAAGCCCGGGAGCGGCTCTTAGCTCCGGAGAGCATCGTACCTTCGTCTTTAGCGTCTTTTGTGGTCTACATCCTAGCAGAAAGCTTTTCCACTCTGTCTGGCAAGGAAAACCTGCGGGAGCACAGAAAACACCTCCCATCGTGTTCTGGACGTTGCACGGAGGTCTGCCAAGTGCTTGGCATGAAGGAAAGAAAAGTTGTCCAAAACAGCTTCCAATCGAATATTCATGTGATTGGAAACGTCAGGAAAATGGTAAGGTACTGTTTTCTATCAGTTGGCAAGCTGCGCACACAATCCCAGTGTTGTACAGCTTCCTTCTTCACCTTTCCGATGCTGCCGCTCTCTCCGGCTCCCGGAGCCGAAGAAGCGGCTTCTTCGCGCAAAGACGATTGTACCGCTCACAGTGCTCTCTTAGCGCCGCTTCTGCCGAAAGAAGCCCGGGAGCGGCTCTTAGCTCCGGAGAGCATCGTACCTTCGTCTTTAGCGTCTTTTGTGGTCTACATCCTAGCAGAAAGCTTTTCCACTCTGTCTGGCAAGGAAAACCTGCGGGAGCACAGAAAACATCTCCCATCGTCTTCTGGACGTTGCACGGATGTCTGCCAAGTGTTTGGCATAAAGGAAGGAAAGCTGTCAAAAACAGCTTCCAATCGAATATTCATGTGATTGGAAACGTCAGGGAAGTGGTAAGGTACTGTTTTCTATCAGTTGGCAAGCTGCGCACACAATCCCAGTGTTGTACAGCTTCCTGCTTCACCTTTCTGATGCTGCCGCTCTCTCCGGCTCCCGGAGCCGAAGAAGCGGCTTCTTCGCGCAAAGACGATTGTACCGCTCACAGTGCTCTCTTAGCGCCGCTTCTGCCGAAAGAAGCCCGGGAGCGGCTCTTAGCTCCGGAGAGCATCGTACCTTCGTCTTTAGCGTCTTTTGTGGTCTACATCCTAGCAGAAAGCTTTTCCACTCTGTCTGGCAAGGAAAACCTGCGGGAGCACAGAAAACATCTCCCATCGTTTTCTGGACGTTGCATGGATGTCTGCCAAGTGCTTGGCATGAAGGAAAGAAAAGTTGTCCAAAACAGCTTCCAATCGAATATTCATGTGATTGGAAACGTCAGGAAAGTGTAAGGTACTGTTTTCTATCAGTTGGCAAGCTGCGCACACAATCCCAGTGTTGTACAGCTTCCTTCTTCACCTTTCCGATGCTGCCGCTCTCTCCGGCTCCCGGAGCCGAAGAAGCGGCTTCTTCGCGCAAAGACGATTGTACCGCTCACAGTGCTCTCTTAGCGCCGCTTCTGCCGAAAGAAGCCCGGCCGCGGCTCTTAGCTCCGGAGAGCATCGTACCTTCGTCTTTAGCGTCTTTTGTGGTCTACATCCTAGCAGAAAGCTTTTCCACTCTGTCTGGCAAGGAAAACCTGCGGGAGCACAGAAAACATCTCCCATCGTCTTCTGGACGTTGCACGGAGGTCTGCCAAGTGCTTGGCATGAAGGAAAGAAAAGTTGTCCAAAACAGCTTCCAATCGAATATTCATGTGATTGGAAACGTCAGGAAAGTGGTAAGGTACTGTTTTCTATCAGTTGGCAAGCTGCGCACACAATCCCAGTGTTGTACAGCTTCCTTCTTCACCTTTCCGATGCTGCCGCTCCCACCGGCTCCCGGAGCCGCAGAAGCGGCTTCTTCGCGCAAAGACGATTGTACCGCTCACAGTGCTCTCTTAGCGCCGCTTCTGCCGAAAGAAGCCCGGGAGCGGCTCTTAGCTCCGGAGAGCATCGTACCTTCGTCTTTAGCGTCTTTTGTGGTCTACATCCTAGCAGAAAGCTTTTCCACTCTGTCTGGCAAGGAAAACCTGCGGGAGCACAGAAAACATCTCCCATCATCTTCTGGACATTGCACGGAGGTCTGCCAAGTGTTTGGCATGAAGGAAAGAAAAGTTGTCCAAAACAGCTTCCAATCGAATATTCATGTGATTGGAAACGTCAGGAAAGTGGTAAGGTACTGTTTTCTATCAGTTGGCATGTTGCGCACACAATCCCAGTGTTGTACAGCTTCCTTCTTCACCTTTCCGATGCTGCCGCTCTCTCCGGCTCCCGGAGCCGAAGAAGCGGCTTCTTCGCGCAAAGACGATTGTACCGCTCACAGTGCTCTCTTAGCGCCGCTTCTGCCGAAAGAAGCCCGGGAGCGGCTCTTAGCTCCGGAGAGCATCGTACCTTCGTCTTTAGCGTCTTTTGTGGTCTACATCCTAGCAGAAAGCTTTTCCACTCTGTCTGGCAAGGAAAACCTGCGGGAGCACAGAAAACATCTCCCATCGTCTTCTGGACGTTGCACGGAGGTCTGCCAAGTGTTTGGCATGAAGGAAAGAAAAGTTGTCCAAAACAGATTCCAATCGAATATTCATGTGTTTGGAAACGTCAGGAAAGTGTAAGGTTCTGTATTCTAACACTTGGCAAGTTGCGCACACAATCCCAGTGTTGTACAGCTTCCTTCTTCACCTTTCCGATGTTGCCGCTCTCTCCGGCTCCCGGAGCCGAAGAAGCGGCTTCTTCGCGCAAAGACGATTGTACCGCTCACAGTGCTCTCTTAGCGCCGCTTCTGCCGAAAGAAGCCCGGGAGCGGCTCTTAGCTCCGGAGAGCATCGTACCTTCGTCTTTAGCGTCTTTTGTGGTCTACATCCTAGCAGAAAGCTTTTCCACTCTGTCTGGCAAGGAAAACCTGCGGGAGCACAGAAAACATCTCCCATCGTCTTCTGGACGTTGCACGGAGGTCTGCCAAGTGTTTGGTATGAAGGAAAGAAAAGTTGTCCAAAACAGATTCCAATCGAATATTCATGTGTTTGGAAACGTCAGGAAAGTGTAAGGTTCTGTATTCTAACACTTGGCAAGTTGCGCACACAATCCCAGTGTTGTACAGCTTCCTTCTTCACCTTTCCGATGTTGCCGCTCTCTCCGGCTCCCGGAGCCGAAGAAGCGGCTTCTTCGCGCAAAGACGATTGTACCGCTCACAGTGCTCTCTTAGCGCCGCTTCTGCCGAAAGAAGCCCGGGAGCGGCTCTTAGCTCCGGAGAGCATCGTACCTTCGTCTTTAGCGTCTTTTGTGGTCTACATCCTAGCAGAAAGCTTTTCCACTCTGTCTGGCAAGGAAAACCTGCGGGAGCACAGAAAACATCTCCCATCGTCTTCTGGACGTTGCACGGAGGTCTGCCAAGTGTTTGGCATGATGGAAAGAAAAGTTGTCCAAAACAGCTTCCAGTCGAATATTCACGTGATTGGAAACGTCAGGAAAGTGTAAGGTACTGTTTTCTATCAGTTGGCAAGCTGCGCACACAATCCCAGTGTTGTACAGCTTCCTTCTTCACCTTTCCGATGCTGCCGCTCTCTCCGGCTCCCGGAGCCGAAGAAGCGGCTTCTTCGCGCAAAGACGATTGTACCGCTCACAGTGCTCTCTTAGCGCCGCTTCTGCCGAAAGAAGCCCGGGAGCGGCTCTTAGCTCCGGAGAGCATCGTACCTTCGTCTTTAGCGTCTTTTGTGGTCTACATCCTAGCAGAAAGCTTTTCCACTCTGTCTGGCAAGGAAAACCTGCGGGAGCACAGAAAACACCTCCCATCGTGTTCTGGACGTTGCACGGAGGTCTGCCAAGTGCTTGGCATGAAGGAAAGAAAAGTTGTCCAAAACAGCTTCCAATCGAATATTCATGTGATTGGAAACGTCAGGAAAATGGTAAGGTACTGTTTTCTATCAGTTGGCAAGCTGCGCACACAATCCCAGTGTTGTACAGCTTCCTTCTTCACCTTTCCGATGCTGCCGCTCTCTCCGGCTCCCGGAGCCGAAGAAGCGGCTTCTTCGCGCAAAGACGATTGTACCGCTCACAGTGCTCTCTTAGCGCCGCTTCTGCCGAAAGAAGCCCGGGAGCGGCTCTTAGCTCCGGAGAGCATCGTACCTTCGTCTTTAGCGTCTTTTGTGGTCTACATCCTAGCAGAAAGCTTTTCCACTCTGTCTGGCAAGGAAAACCTGCGGGAGCACAGAAAACATCTCCCATCGTCTTCTGGACGTTGCACGGATGTCTGCCAAGTGTTTGGCATAAAGGAAGGAAAGCTGTCAAAAACAGCTTCCAATCGAATATTCATGTGATTGGAAACGTCAGGGAAGTGGTAAGGTACTGTTTTCTATCAGTTGGCAAGCTGCGCACACAATCCCAGTGTTGTACAGCTTCCTGCTTCACCTTTCTGATGCTGCCGCTCTCTCCGGCTCCCGGAGCCGAAGAAGCGGCTTCTTCGCGCAAAGACGATTGTACCGCTCACAGTGCTCTCTTAGCGCCGCTTCTGCCGAAAGAAGCCCGGGAGCGGCTCTTAGCTCCGGAGAGCATCGTACCTTCGTCTTTAGCGTCTTTTGTGGTCTACATTCTAGCAGAAAGCTTTTCCACTCTGTCTGGCAAGGAAAACCTGCGGGAGCACAGAAAACATCTCCCATCGTCTTCTGGACGTTGCACGGAGGTCTGCCAAGTGTTTGGCATGAAGGAAAGAAAAGTTGTCCAAAACAGCTTCCAGTCGAATATTCATGTGATTGGAAACGTCAGGAAAGTGTAAGGTACTGTTTTCTATCAGTTGGCAAGCTGCGCACACAATCCCAGTGTTGTACAGCTTCCTTCTTCACCTTTCCGATGCTGCCGCTCTCTCCGGCTCCCGGAGCCGAAGAAGCGGCTTCTTCGCGCAAAGACGATTGTACCGCTCACAGTGCTCTCTTAGCGCCGCTTCTGCCGAAAGAAGCCCGGGAGCGGCTCTTAGCTCCGGAGAGCATCGTACCTTCGTCTTTAGCGTCTTTTGTGGTCTACATCCTAGCAGAAAGCTTTTCCACTCTGTCTGGCAAGGAAAACCTGCGGGAGCACAGAAAACACCTCCCATCGTGTTCTGGACGTTGCACGGAGGTCTGCCAAGTGCTTGGCATGAAGGAAAGAAAAGTTGTCCAAAACAGCTTCCAATCGAATATTCATGTGATTGGAAATGTCAGGAAAGTGGTAAGGTACTGTTTTCTATCAGTTGGCAAGCTGCGCACACAATCCCAGTGTTGTACAGCTTCCTTCTTCACCTTTCCGATGCTGCCGCTCTCTCCGGCTCCCGGAGCCCAAGAAGCGGCTTCTTCGCGCAAAGACGATTGTACCGCTCACAGTGCTCTCTTAGCGCCGCTTCTGCCGAAAGAAGCCCGGGAGCGGCTCTTAGCTCCGGAGAGCATCGTACCTTCGTCTTTAGCGTCTTTTGTGGTCTACATCCTAGCAGAAAGCTTTTCCACTCTGTCTGGCAAGGAAAACCTGCGGGAGCACAGAAAACATCTCCCATCGTCTTCTGGACGTTGCACGGATGTCTGCCAAGTGTTTGGCATGAAGGAAAGAAAAGCTGTCAAAAACAGCTTCCAATCGAATATTCATGTGATTGGAAACGTCAGGGAAGTGGTAAGGTACTGTTTTCTATCAGTTGGCAAGCTGCGCACACAATCCCAGTGTTGTACAGCTTCCTTCTTCACCTTTACGATGCTGCCGCTCTCTCCGGCTCCCGGAGCCGAAGAAGCGGCTTCTTCGCGCAAAGACGATTGTACCGCTCACAGTGCTCTCTTAGCACCGCTTCTGCCGAAAGAAGCCCGGGAGCGGCTCTTAGCTCCGGAGAGCATCCTACCTTCGTCTTTAGCGTCTTTTGTGGTCTACATCCTAGCAGAAAGCTTTTCCACTCTGTCTGGCAAGGAAAACCTGCGGGAGCACAGAAAACATCTCCCATCGTCTTCTGGACGTTGCACGGAGGTCTGCCAAGTGCTTTACATGAAGGAAAGAAAAGTTGTCCAAAACAGCTTCCAATCGAAGATTCATGTGATTGGAAACGTCAGGAAAGTGTAAGGTACTGTTTTCTATCAGTTGGCAAGCTGCGCACACAATCCCAGTGTTGTACAGCTTCCTTCTTCACCTTTCCGATGCTGCCGCTCTCTCCGGCTCCCGGAGCCGAAGAAGCGGCTTCTTCGCGCAAAGACGATTGTACTGCTCACAGTGTTCTCTTAGCGCCGCTTCTGCCGAAAGAAGCCCGGGAGTGGCTCTTAGCTCCGGAGAGCATCGTACCTTCGTCTTTAGCGTCTTTTGTGGTCTACATCCTAGCAGAAAGCTTTCCACTCTGTCTGGCAAGGAAAACCTCCGGGAGCACAGAAAACATCTCCCATCGTCTTCTGGACGTTGCATGGAGGTCTGCCAAGTGCTTGGCATGAAGGAAAGAAAAGTTGTCCAAAACAGATTCCAATCGAAGATTCATGTGATTGGAAACGTCAGGAAAGTGGTAAGGTACTGTTTTCTATCAGTTGGCAAGCTGCGCACACAATCCCAGTGTTGTACAGCTTCCTTCTTCACCTTTCCGATGCTGCCGCTCTCTCCGGCTCCCGGAGCCGAAGAAGCGGCTTCTTCGCGCAAAGACGATTGTACCGCTCACAGTGCTCTCTTAGCGCCGCTTCTGCCGAAAGAAGCCCGGGAGCGGCTCTTAGCTCCGGAGAGCATCGTACCTTCGTCTTTAGCGTCTTTTGTGGTCTACATCCTAGCAGAAAGCTTTTCCACTCTGTCTGGCAAGGAAAACCTGCGGGAGCACAGAAAACATCTCCCATCGTCTTCTGGACGTTGCACGGATGTCTGCCAAGTGTTTGGCATGAAGGAAAGAAAAGCTGTCAAAAACAGCTTCCAATCGAATATTCATGTGATTGGAAACGTCAGGGAAGTGGTAAGGTACTGTTTTCTATCAGTTGGCAAGCTGCGCACACAATCCCAGTGTTGTACAGCTTCCTTCTTCACCTTTCTGATGCTGCCGCTCTCTCCGGCTCCCGGAGCCGAAGAAGCGATTTCTTCGCGCAAAGACGATTGTAACGCTCACAGTGCTCTCTTAGCACCGCTTCTGCCGAAAGAAGCCCGGGAGCGGCTCTTAGCTCCGGAGAGCATCGTACCTTCGTCTTTAGCGTCTTTTGTGGTCTACATCCTAGCAGAAAGCTTTTCCACTCTGTCTGGCAAGGAAAACCTGCGGGAGCACAGAAAACATCTCCCATCGTCTTCTGGACGTTGCACGGACGTCTGCCAAGTGCTTGGCATGAAGGAAAGAAAAGTTGTCCAAAACAGATTCCATTCGAATATTCATGTGATTGGAAACGTCAGGAAAGTGGTAAGGTACTGTTTTCTATCAGTTGGCAAGCTGCGCACACAATCCCAGTGTTGTACAGCTTCCTTCTTCACCTTTCCGATGCTGCCGCTCTCTCCGGCTCCCGGAGCCGAAGAAGCGGCTTCTTCGCGCAAAGACGATTGTACCGCTCACAGTGCTCTCTTAGCGCCGCTTCTGCCGAAAGAAGCCCGGGAGCGGCTCTTAGCTCCGGAGAGCATCGTACCTTCGTCTTTAGCGTCTTTTGTGGTCTACATCCTAGCAGAAAGCTTTTCCACTCTGTCTGGCAAGGAAAACCTGCGGGAGCACAGAAAACACCTCCCATCGTGTTCTGGACGTTGCACGGATGTCTGCCAAGTGCTTGGCATGAAGGAAAGAAAAGCTGTCAAAAACAGCTTCCAATCGAATATTCATGTGATTGGAAACGTCAGGGAAGTGGTAAGGTACTGTTTTCTATCAGTTGGCAAGCTGCGCACACAATCCCAGTGTTGTACAGCTTCCTGCTTCACCTTTCTGATGCTGCCGCTCTCTCCGGCTCCCGGAGCCGAAGAAGCGATTTCTTCGCGCAAAGACGATTGTAACGCTCACAGTGCTCTCTTAGCGCCGCTTCTGCCGAAAGAAGCCCGGGAGTGGCGCTTAGCTCCGGTGAGCATCGTACCTTCGTCTTTAGAATCTTTTGTGGTCTACATCCTAGCAGAAAGCTTTTCCACTCTGTCTGGCAAGGAAAACCTGCGGGAGCACAGAAAACATCTCCCATCGTCTTCTGGACGTTGCACGGAGGTCTGCCAAGTGCTTGGCATGAAGGAAAGAAAAGTTGTCCAAAACAGCTTCCATTCGAATATTCATGTGATTGGAAACGTCAGGAAAGTGGTAAGGTACTGTTTTCTATCAGTTGGCAAGCTGCGCACACAATCCCAGTGTTGTACAGCTTCCTTCTTCACCTTTCCGATGCTGCCGCTCTCTCCGGCTCCCGGAGCCGAAGAAGCGGCTTCTTCGCGCAAAGACGATTGTACCGCTCACAGTGCTCTCTTAGCACCGCTTCTGCCGAAAGAAGCCCAGGAGCGGCTCTTAGCTCCGGAGAGCATCGTACCTTCGTCTTTAGCGTCTTTTGTGGTCTACATCCTAGCAGAAAGCTTTTCCACTCTGTCTGGCAAGGAAAACCTGCGGGAGCACAGAAAACATCTCCCATCGTCTTCTGGACGTTGCACGGAGGTCTGCCAAGTGCTTGGCATGAAGGAAAGAAAAGTTTTCCAAAACAGCTTCCAATCGAATATTCATGTGATTGGAAACGTCAGGAAAGTGTAAGGTACTGTTTTCTATCAGTTGGCAAGCTGCGCACACAATCCCAGTGTTGTACAGCTTCCTTCTTCACCTTTCCGATGCTGCCGCTCTCTCCGGCTCCCGGAGCCGAAGAAGCGGCTTCTTCGCGCAAAGACGATTGTGCCGGTCACAGTGCTCTCTTAGTGCCGCTTCTGCCGAAAGAAGTTCTGGAGCGGCTCTTAGCTCCGGAGAGCATCGTACCTTCGTCTTTAGCGTCTTTTGTGGTCTACATCCTAGCAGAAAGCTTTTCCACTCTGTCTGGCAAGGAAAACCTGCGGGAGCACAGAAAACATCTCCCATCGTCTTCTGGACGTTGCATGGAGGTCTGCCAAGTGCTTGGCATGAAGGAAAGAAAAGTTTTCCAAAACAGCTTCCAATCGAATATTCATGTGATTGGAAACGTCAAGAAAGTGTAAGGTACTGTTTTCTATCAGTTGGCAAGCTGCGCACACAATCCCAGTGTTGTACAGCTTCCTTCTTCACCTTTCCGATGCTGCCGCTCTCTCCGGCTCCCGGAGCCGAAGAAGCGGCTTCTTCGCGCAAAGACGATTGTACCGCTCACAGTGCTCTCTTAGCGCCGCTTCTGCCGAAAGAAGCCCGGGAGCGGCTCTTAGCTCCGGAGAGCATCGTATTTTCGTCTATATCGTCTTTTGTGGTCTACATCCTAGCAGAAAGCTTTTCCACTCTGTCTGGCAAGGAAAACCTGCGGGAGCACAGAAAACATCTCCCATCGTCTTCTGGACATTGCACGGAGGTCTGCCAAGTGTTTGGCATGAAGGAAAGAAAAGTTGTCCAAAACAGATTCCAATCGAATATTCATGTGTTTAGAAACGTCAGGAAAGTGTAAGTTTCTGTATTCTATCACTTGGCAAGTTGCGCACACAATCCCAGTGTTGTACAGCTTCCTTCTTCACCTTTCCGATGCTGCCGCTCTCTCCGGCTCCCGGAGACGAAGAAGTGGCTTCTTCGCGCAAAGACGATTGTACCGCTCACAGTGCTCTCTTAGCGCCGCTTCTGCCGAAAGACGCCCCGAGCGCCTCTTACCTCCGGGGGCTCTGTACCTTCCAATTCAATTTTTTCGTTTCCACAAACCAAATGTTATACTTGCAGCAGTAGGGCGGGACGTTGTATTGGACTTTCTCCTTTTAGAGAGAGGCTAATGAAAAAGTTTTCCTGGAATCAGAGCAGGCTGTAAAACAAGAAAAGTGTCATGGAAATAAGCCAGCCTTATCCTCTTAGCCTTGCTTGTTGTGATTGGCCAAGAAAGAAATGTGTCAACTCGGTGTTCCTGGGTATCACATCAGTAAAAGGTACTTCAGCTGCTGTTCTTGTCTCCTGAAGTTAAGAACAGAGTCCAAGGAATTGTGATTCCATGGTCTCAATTCACTCAATATGGTGCCGAAAAAGGAGTGGAAGGTGCACGGGTCAATTAACTTGAATGGCCTATGTAAATCAGCGGCCACTGTTTTTCTGAAGGCTTCAACAGGTTAGTTGCCTATGTTCTTCTTGGAATTGTTTTAATCTTTGGTCATGTTTTTCTTGGGATTCTTTTACCCTTTTCCCATTAGTGCAGCCTTTGCTCTCAAGGCTTTGCTGACATTTCCAGTATCTCGGTAGCCTGGAAAAGTGTTGTCTTGATTGATCACATCATTATTCCCTTCCAAGGGTTGTTTTCCTCAAGTCTCAGTTTGGCTGGTTTTCTGCTAGTTGATTGTCAGAGGGCAGCAGGTGTTTTGTAAGAGCAAGTACACAATGCCATAGCTTGCTTTTCTTTGGATTTGGCCTGTCTAGAAAATGGAATGACTGAACATCTCTGGGAGGCTTTTCTCTCCCCATTAGGTTTCACTGGAAGGAGGGCAGATGCAAATCGTCTACCTAAAGTCTTGGCACGGAAGAAAGTAGTGGTTTGCTGCTGCATAGAGCTAGAAGCTTACAAAAGGAAGGCCTTGGGCTGAGGCCCATTACTTTGGCTAAGTAGAAAAGGACTGTGGCAAGGTGAGGCAGCTGACTTCGAGGTAGATCAACAAGTTCTAGAAGCGTCGTGTGTTCACAGCGTGGTGCATGGTGGTTGGCTGAATTGTGTTTGTTATGGCTTAAAGCTATGGAAATGAGAAAGGCCTGAGTGTTTCAAAAGCCTGGTTTTTGCAAGAAAGCAGCTCTCCTTTGCATCTGCCTGGGGACTCTGCATCACCACGGACCCTCACTGCCACTTTGCCAAGGAGATGATCAGTAGGAATGTTGCAGAGCTGCTGTGTGCATCTGAATGGAATGGCAGAGAACGAAGCGCTGGACGTTTCTGGCTTTAGTACAATGCTGCTGCATTGGTGCCAGTTTAGTTGGTTTTTCCATCAGTGGCCTTTCTGTCTAGAAGTACACTGCCCAGAGTATTGGATGCCTTTTCCTTCCTGTTGTTTTCATACCTTCCTTCAGTTGAAAGGATGATACAACCTTGACATTTTGAAGATCCCTGTTAGGAAGCACTATGCCAGAGGAGTCATCGCTCCCTTTTCTTCTGCCTCCTTTGTCATTTTCAGAGACTCATTTCAAATTTCTGCTCATGTCAAGAAGAATACTGAGACTACTTAGCAGGGCTGACGCTCTCAGCTGCTTTCCTCTTTCCTACTGCTTCATACTGGATGTGACTTCAAGGCCTCGTTTTGTCATCTGCATTTTGCCGTCATCCAAAGCTAAATATTCCAGGCCTGTGAACACAAAAAGAACTCTTAGTCTTTTGCAAGAACTGCCCCTAGGAGGATTTGTGTTCACTTTGATCTCTTCAGTGTTTCAGAAAAAAGGAGATTGTACTCTCTTCTTGTGTACTCTCTTCTTGTGCTCTCATTTCCCTCTCTCTGCCTTGCATGCCCCAGTTAATCTACTGGTGTGACTCATTTGGCATCATCTCACGGTGCAAATTCTGCATAGTTTCAAGTCCTTACAAATGCCAGTTGCCAAGGAGCCTATCTAAGCATTCAAGGGGCAAAGAATTGTAGGGCTGGCAAGTTCAGGTGCTGAAACTGTAAGTCATGCCATATCAAAGTGACAGAGCAAATCAATTGATCTAGGACTTTCAGCTGGACACCTCTGAGAATAGCAGCTTGTCAGCAATGACACAGCCATCTTCCTAGCTGGATTCCAGAGAGAGGAAAGGGACACCTTCAATGGTTAATATGTTTGGCATGAGAAAACAGCAAGAAATGTACCGCAAAATACTTGAGTCAGATCAAGTGCGTTTCTCTAGTGAGAATTTTGCACTTGTTCTTTCTTGTCTGTGCCTTTACTTTTCACAGAAGACAGGGGAGCATTTCATTAGTACTGTTCTTTTGTTTTCTTTTGTTGGCCTCCCTCTTTCCACCTGCAATTAACAAATTTGCCTTTCTTTACTGGCTTCTCTTTCTTTACTTCTACAAGTTGACATGAGGTCATCCAACCTTATCATCAATGTTCTCAGACAGTGGAGAGAAGTAGAAGGTACAGCTAAATGGATAAAAGAAACCCACAAAAATAGACAGGTTTTTACAGTCTTCTGTGAGAACATTAGGACACAAGATGTCTTTGAACTGAGTAATGCTCTATTGATTTAACTTTTAGTCCACTCGTTACTATTATTACACGTGTTTGGCCTTTAGTACAGAGCCTTGGAACTAATCCAGGCCAATACTTGGCTAATTTTGTTTTATTTCTAGTGAGGACTTTGTTTCTTAAGGAATAGTCCAGAGAAAGAGCATCCACGGTACAGTTACAGGTCATAAATTCTGGTACAGTTTGTGCTGGTAATAGGTCTAGGAAAGAAAGGTTTGACATCTTTTTTGACTTTCAAATGGAACCATGATTTGAAAAACCTAAGAGTTGCGGCTCCCCCCCCACCCCACACCCCAAGTACTTCTCTTTGCAATATTACTCAGGGATTACACATCAAAGCCCACCCTGTAAAATACGTTGCAGATACTTTGCAAGAAGTGCAGCTTAGCAGCTAGAGATGATAACGTGGCTTAAATAACATGGTCTAAATATGTCTGTCTACGCAGACATACTCAACAAAGGTTACGATGGCTTAGCTCCTGTGCTCAAGTGAACGTGCATTTTAGAACTTCCCAAGAAGGTGAATTCAACCTCCTTCATTGCTCTCTGCTGGAGTCCCAAGAGAATTTCAGTCTGCTTTTTGTCATTTACAGCTGTCACTGCTTAGCTCTTGAACATGAGACTTCCTCATGACTGATGAAAGTTGTCTAGTTAAGAGTGGCTGAAAGACATGGTCTTGCTCTAGAAGGAGATGAGAAGGTTTCTGCAGTCTTTGTCATCTCTACTGCTTGTGATTTCTAGACAAAACCAGTGGGAAGTTTTCTGAAGGCAGTCCAGAAGCTGGCAATATGGACAGCTTACAGCCCAACACTTGCTGCAGTGCAACCATGGTGACACCAGAAAGGACTTCAAAAAATTCAAAGGGCAAACAAAGCAGTTGGAAGGAAAAGAACATGAACCATTATTCCATTTTTCTCATCTATCTTTCTTTAAATCATCATTTTCGTGCAGTTTGGCGGCTTGCGTTGGTATCCCACCAAAGGAATCTGAGACAGAGTAAGCTTTTGAATGGAGTAGAAGTGAGAAACGCAGGCCAAGTTGCCTTTTTTGCCATCAAATACCAGTTAGGCTTGAACTACCCTCTGCTTAAGGTGCTTAGCTTACACTAAGAATTGATGAGCACATTTTGATGGGAGCAAATTTTACTGTCACGATGACTGAGTAAATTTTGCTGTCACTCAGAATTTTACTGTCGTCTGAATAGCAATGTTTGTGTCCAAATAGTATTTTGTCTCCTGTATCTGCAGCAGGTAAGCCTTTTGCTGTCAGCAGTGTTGCTTAAGCTTTCATGTCATATCCCTCTTCACATCCATCTTCTGCTTAAGGCTTATTAATCTACTTTAGAATTGGCAGGTGGAATAAGACTACTTTTCCTTTTTGAAAGCTCATGTCATTTGACCTACTTACAGCAAATAATTCATTAATTGCAAGTCCCCAGCTAGCATCTTTTCGGCATATTCTAACCTTCTAAAGAAGTAACAAAAGCACTCTCCAATACTTGACTTTCATATCACAGTGGGAACGCTGGTCCTGTTTGCAAGAAACAATCATGGGTATGGTAAAACAAAAGGAGGGCTTAGAGTTTTCTCTGTTAACCTATAGTGAGCTTGGATTTTGCAATATGCATGAAGTTAATTAACACTGTTATATAAAGTGGCTGATTTAATCAATAAATTGGAGTCAATGCTGATAAACGACAAGGTGGGTTGGCTTCCCTTCGCTTTCAACACAGTGCCAATTCGGGCTGGTTTGATAGGACTAAGTGGCTGCTGCAATCTGCCATCCAGAAGCGGGGCAGGTGAGTTTTGTTTGCAAGGGAAAAGGGCCATGGTTTGTGTTTGGGGGCCTGTGACTGAGAGTGCCGGCTGACTCCTGAAATTCTTTGATATGCAGGATGATTCCCAGACGCAAGGTGGAAACGCTGCCAAGTCGGGCTGGATTGAAATTACCCAGGGACTCCTGCAATCTGCCATCGAGAAGCGGGGCAGGTGAGTGTTGTTTGCCAGGGAAAAGGGCCGTGGATTGTGTTTGGGGGCCTGTGGCTGGGAGAGGCCGGCTGGCTCCTGAAAATCCACGATACGCAGGACGTTTCTCAGACCCAAGGTAGCAACATTGCCAAGTCGGGCTGGTTTGATAGTACCAAGTTGCTCCTGCAATGTGCCATGCAGAAGCAGGGCAGGTGACTTTTCTTTGCCAGGGAAAAGGGCCGAGGTTTGTGTTTGGGGGCCTGTGGCCAAGAGTGTCTTGCTGGCTCCTGAAAATCCATGATATGCAGGATGGTTCCCAGACCCAAGGTGGCACCAGTGCCAAGTCGGGCTGGTTTGATATTACCAAGTGGCTCCTGCAATGTGCCATGCAGAAGCGGGGCAGGTGAGTTTTTTTGGCCAGGTAAGAGGGCCGAGGTCTGTGTTTAAGGGCCTGTGGCTGGGAGTGGCCGGCTGGCTCCTGAAAATCCACGATACGCAGGATGGTTCCCAGACCCAAGGTGGCACCAGTGCCAAGTCGGGCTGGTTTGATAGTACCAAGTGGCTCCTGCAATCTGCCATGATCACATGAAGAAATACTTTCTGGCGTCCGTACTGGGCCATGTGCTCTTTCTTCTCTCAACTTCTCCATCACCTCTCATCTGTTTCACATGCGCTATCTTCAAGGTCCACAGGCTACTTTTCACAGCATCTTCAGGCCTGATGCAGTAAGAATGATGAATAGAACAGAGTTGGGTCTATTTTCCAGTTTGGATAAAATGCTTTCTGCACACAAATCCAAGGAGAAGGTGCTGCCCCGATGCCCAGAAAAACTTTCACTCCTGCTAGTGTTCTACGTCAACCACAACTTAGTCTGAAAGAAAAGCTTTTTCTCTGAGAGCATCTGAGAGGTTTGCATGAAGCACTGATATCTGACATATGCAATTTTGAATAGGAGAGGAAAAAGAAAATGGCAAGAAGTTTTTAATTTTAGTGGTTTCAATTTTAATTTCCGTGCACTTTTTCAAAACTTGTCAGCTCAAATGCCCATCAACATCTTTTAGTCATCTGTAAGTCAGTATTCATCTAAAATGTGCTTCAAATCAAAAGAATTTCAAATTTGCACTCCAAGTTTCTATGCCTAGATTTATGATTTCCTACACATATTAGATGAAAGGAAGGCCTTTTTTACTGTGGGAGTGCTGGAACACTGGGACAGGTTGCCCAGAGAAGTTGTGGGTGTCCCATCCCTGAAAGTATTCAAGGTCAGCTTGGGCAGGGCTTGGAGCAGCAACAAAGGAGAAGCTTGATGGTAGAGAAACAAAGTTGGACTATAGAAGAAACTGGGATTGAAGTATAGGAGCAAGTTTTCTCTCAGCTCTTGGGGTAAATTCAAAGTTGTACAAAATGACATTTATCTGTGATTTTCACTACTGTAACAGAAAGGTTCATGAAAACTGTACAGAAGATAGCAAATTTTAAAAGAGATAAGAATTACAGCATAAAATCCATGGGATGGGTTACAACATGAGACACTGTCTAAGAGAAAATCTCTGTGTTTCAGCACTTCATCATGGTAAGATTTCATGAAGTGCCAAAGAAGGCGGCAAAATATCATTCGGGACATTATTTACTGGAGTTCAGCCTGGCCATTAGTAGGAACTGGGTTTGACCACATCATGTAGATATACCACACACACTTTCCCTTCACTGAAAAATTACTGTTTACAACGAAGAAGCAATTGACGATCAAAATTGATTGAAAGCATCTTAAACATGTCAAGTATTTCATTGTAGATGATCTGTGATCCAAATGCTTCTTCCACCTTCGAGAGGGACAGAACAATTCTTCCATATCACGATGGTTTCAAATTGTATCAACCAATGTTTTCTGCTGAAAAGATAGCATCTATTTTTTTCTATTTTTGGAAGAAAATCTTCCTAGACATACAACAGGTGAGAACTAAGTAATTTTAAAGAAGCAAATGACATGAAAATATTCTGTAAATAGAATGAAATGAAAAGCTGTGTTTTAAATAGGAGCTAAATATGAAACAGAATTTCTGTACCAGGCATTTGAATTACTGCACCAGCTCTTTTGCCCATCAAGAGAGGCATTGAGCATTTCAGTCTTTTCCAAGGTTTTCATGATCTACTATGCTGATCTCTGTGTGTGCCTAGGTGTGTGTGGAAGGGGGGGCATGTGAAGGGGAGTGTGTATGTTTGCTTTACAATTGTTGTGGCAGATTCATGCCTCAGCTCCACATTTTGTTTTAGAAAGGTCACACAGAGTGGATATGAAGTTTACTATCAACAAGAGATCAATTCCCAAATCATCCATTTGACTCTACCTTATAAATCATGTGCTTTGTTGCATATTTTATCAAATCTACTTTCAAGCCAGATGGAGGCAGGAGGATGTGGGAATCCCTCCACCATCTTGCAACTTTTATGCAAGTAGGTTTTCAAGAAAATCATCATTTCTCTTTGAAATATGTCTGGAACAGGCATGATGGTAGTGTCAACCTGTTGGAGTTTTTGTTGCTGGAAGAAGTTGTACAAAAGGATTGGTTTTTACATTGACCGGTTACTGAATCAAGCGCAGGAATACATTGGAAATTCAACTGGGGCCTCCTTTTCCCAGCAGACCACTTCTAGAACGAGCTTGTACAATGAAGCTGACGCTTCTGCTCTCTTTTTGTTTCTTTCCTATTTTTCTTGGCTTCTTTGCCACTCTCTAGACAATTTGTGAACTCTTTTCCCAACTCAAATGGTTTCAATAGTCTGATTGTGATCACACATTTTTACAAGGAATTTTTAAAATCTTTCCTCGAGTTAACAAAGTCAAGGACTTAGGTCTTTTTCTTCCCTTATAATATTGCAATGAAATTGATAAGTAAAGACCAACTCTTTCTTTTTGTTTTTAACCCAAGCAGATAATTCCCATCCATTCATCCATTTGGTGGAGCAATAGTTGCCATGCTGATGGAAGTTGTCACTTCTTAACAATAGACATTCTGTGACTATGTTGACAGCACTTTGGGTGAAGATCCTAACTGGTCTTGGATACACATAGGGAGAAATTTGCTCAGCCAGTGTCAGTCTTAAGCATGCGTATCAGAAGATCTTTCTAGAGCTGGGAATTTTCCCATGAAAGGGATTCAGTTAGGGAAGAGACACTCGTCCCAGAGTTTTACATTCTTCTTGAACACTGCTTAAGGAACTTAGATGCCGTGTCCATTTGGATCTCTGTCTTCACAGAACTTTGTCATGCAAGTGCTTGAAATGCATCTTGAAGAGAATTCACTAGCACAGAATGAATGAGAGTGGAAGGGGTTGGTGGGGCTAACCAGGCCCAACCCCCCTGCCTAAACCAGGATACCTAGAGCCTCTTGCCCAGGAGTCTATCTGGGTGTACTTTTAATGTCTTCAAAGATCCAGGCTCCACAATCTTTCTGGGCAGCCTGTGCCGTGGTTCAGTCACCCTCACAGTAAAGAATCATTTGCTGATGGTCAATGGCAATCTCCTGTATTTCAGAGAGTGCCCACTGCCTCTTGTTTTTTTCACTCAGCATCACTGAAAAGACACTGGTTCCCTCCCCTTTGCACTATTGCTTCCATATGGATGCGTGCTGCCATGTAGAGATATGTCAAAAACCTCCCTGAAGCCCAGGCAGATAATATTCCCTTCATCTACCAGTCAAGTTGATTCATCAGAGGAGTTTAAAGTGATGTTCAGCATGAAATTCCCCTGAAAAATCATGCTAACTATATTATTTTGTCGTCTTGCATGTGCCTGGCAAGGTTTTCCAGGAAGAGCTGCTTCATCAACTTCCTGGGGATAAAAAGGAGGCTGGCTGGTGTGTACTACTGCGAGTCCTCCTAATTGCCTTTTTTAGAGATGGGTGTCATTTGCTCTCATCCAGTCTTTAGACTCTCTTGTCGTCTACATCTTAGCAAAAAGCTTTTCCAATACATATTCATGTGATTGGAAACGTCAGGAAAGTGAAAGGTACTGTTTTCTATCAGTTGGCAAGCTGCGCACACAATCCCAGTGTTGTACAGCTTCCTTCTTCACCTTTCCGATGATGCCACTCTCTCCGGCTCCCGGAGCCGAAGAAGCGGCTTCTTCGCGCAAAGACGATTGTACCGCTCACAGTGCTCTCTTAGCGCCGCTTCTGCCGAAAGAAGCCCGGCAGCGGCTCTTAGCTCCGGAGAGCATCGTACCTTCGTCTTTAGCGTCTTTTGTGGTCTACATCCTAGCAGAAAGCTTTTCCACTCTGTCTGGCAAGGAAAACCTGCGGGAGCACAGAAAACATCTCCCATCGTGTTCTGGACGTTGCACGGAGGTCTGCCAAGTGCTTGGCATGAAGGAAAGGAAAGTTGTCCAAAACAGCTTCCAATCGAAGATTCATGTGATTGGAAACGTCAGGAAAGTGTAAGGTACTGTTTTCTATCAGTTGGCAAGCTGCGCACACAATCCCAGTGTTGTACAGCTTCCTTCTTCACCTTTCCGATGCTGCCGCTCTCTCCGGCTCCCGGAGCCCAAGAAGCGGCTTCTTCGCGCAAAGACGATTGTACCAGTCACCGTGCTCTCCTAAGCGCGGCTTCTGCCGAAAGAAGCCTGAGAGCGGCTCTTAGCTCCCGAGAGCATCGTACCTTCGTCTTTAGCGTCTTTTGTGGTCTACATCCTAGCAGAAAGCTTTTCCACTATTTCGACAAGGAAAACCTGTGGGAGCACAGAAAACATCTCCTATCGTGTTCTAGACATTGCACGGAGGTCGGCCAAGTGTTTGACAAGAAGAGAAGAAAAGTTGTCCAAAACAGCTTCCAATCGAATGTTCATGTGATTGGAAACATCAGGAAAGTGTAAGGTACTGTTTTCTATCAGTTGGCAAGTTGCGCACACAATCCCAGTGTTGTACAGCTTCCTTCTTCACCTTTCCGATGCTGCCGCTCTCTCCGGCTCCCGGAGCCGAAGAAGCGGCTTCTTCGCGCAAAGACGATTGTACCGCTCACAGTGCTCTCTTAGCGCCGCTTCTGCCGAAAGAAGCCCGGCAGCGGCTCTTAGCTCCGGAGAGCATCGTACCTTCGTCTTTAGCCTCTTTTCTGGTCTACATCCTAGCAGAAAGCTTTTCCACTCTGTCTGGCAAGGAAAACCTGCGCGAGCACAGAAAACATCTCCCATCGTCTTCTGGACGTTGCACGGAGGTCTGCCAAGTGTTTGGCATGAAGGAAAGAAAAGTTGTCCAAAACAGATTCCAATCGAATATTCATGTGATTGGAAACGTCAGGAAAGTGTAAGGTACTGTATTCTATCACTTGGCAAGTTGCGCACACAATCCCAGTGTTGTACAGCTTCCTTCTTCACCTTTCCGATGCTGCCGCTCTCTCCGGCTCCCGGAGCCGAAGAAGCGGCTTCTTCGCGCAAAGACCATTGTACCGCTCACAGTGCTCTCTTAGCGCCGCTTCTGCCGAAAGACGCCCGGGAGCGGCGCTTAGCTCCGGAGAGCATCGTACCTTCGTCTTTAGCGTCTTTTGTGGTCTACATCCTAGCAGAAAGCTTTTCCACTATTTCGGCAAGGAAAACCTGCGGGAGCACAGAAAACATCTCCCATCGTCTTCTGGACGTTGCACGGAGGTCTGCCAAGTGTTTGGCATAAAGAAAAGAAAAGCTCTCCAAAACAGCTTCCAATCGAAGATTCATGTGATTGGAAAACTCAGGAAAGTAGTAAGGTACTGTTTTCTATCAGTTGGCAAGCTGCGCACACAATCCCAGTGTTGTACAGCTTCCTTCTTCACCTTTCCGATGCTGCCGCTCTCTCCGGCTCCCGGAGCCGAAGAAGCGGCTTCTTCGCGCAAAGATGATTGTACCGCTCACAGTGCTCTCTTAGCGCCGCTTCTGCCGAAAGACGCCCCGAGCGCCTCTTAGCTCCGGGGGCTCCGTACCCTTCCAATTCAATTTTTTCGGCTCCACAAACCAAATGTTATACTTGCAGCAGTAGGGCGGGACGTTGAATTGGACTTTGTCCTTTTAGAGAGAAGCTAATGAAAAAGTTTCACCGGAATCAGAGCAGGCTGTAAAACAAGAAAAGTGTCATGGAAATAAGCCAGCCTTATCCTCTTAGCCTTGCTTGTTGTGATTGGCCAAGAAAGAAATGTGTCAACTCGGTGTTCCTGGGTATCACATCAGTAACAGGTACTTCAGCTGCTGTACTTCTCTCCTGAAGTTAAGAACAGAGTCCAAGGAATTGTGATTCCATGGTCTCAATTCACTCAATATGGTGCCGAAAAAGGAGTGGAAGGTGCACGGGTCAATTAACTTGAATGGCCTATGTAAATCAGCGACCACTGTTTTTCTGAAGGCTTCAACAGGTTAGTTGCCTATGTTCTTCTTGGAATTGTTTTAATCTTTGGTCATGTTTTTCTTGGGATTCTTTTACCCTTTTCCCATTAGTGCAGCCTTTGCTCTCAAGTCTTTGCTGACATTTCCAGTATCTCGGTAGCCTGGAAAAGTGTTGTCTTGATTGATCACATCATTATTCCCTTCCAAGGGTTGTTTTCCTCAAGTCTCAGTTTGGCTGGTTTTCTGCTAGTTGATTGTCAGAGGGCAGCAGGTGTTTTGTAAGAGCAAGTACACAATGCCATAGCTTGCTTTTCTTTGGATTTGGCCTGTCTAGAAAATGGAATGACTGAACATCTCTGGGAGGCTTTTCTCTCCCCATTAGGTTTCACTGGAAGGAGGGCAGATGCAAATCGTCTACCTAAAGTCTTGGCACGGAAGAAAGTAGTGGTTTGCTGCTGCATAGAGCTAGAAGCTTACAAAAGGAAGGCCTTGGGCTGAGGCCCATTACTTTGGCTAAGTAGAAAAGGACTGTGGCAAGGTGAGGCAGCTGACTTCGAGGTAGATCAACAAGTTCTAGAAGCGTCGTGTGTTCACAGCGTGGTGCATGGTGGTTGGTTGAATTGTGTTTGTTATGGCTTAAAGCTATGGAAATGAGAAAGGCCTGAGTGTTTCAAAAGCCTGGTTTTAGCAAGAAAGCAGCTCTCCCTTGCATCTGCCTGGGGACTCTGCATCACCACGGACCCTCACTGCCACTTTGCCAAGGAGATGATCAGTAGGAATGTTGCAGAGCTGCTGTGTGCATCTGAATGGAATGGCAGAGAACGAAGCGCTGGACGTTTCTGGCTTTAGTACAATGCTGCTGCATTGGTGCCAGTTTAGTTGGTTTTCCATCAGTGGCCTTTCTGTCTAGAAGTACACTGCCCAGAGTATTGGATGCCATTTCCTTCCTGTTGTTTTCATACCTTCCTTCAGTTGAAAGGATGATACAACCTTGACATTTTGAAGATCCCTGTTAGGAAGCACTATGCCAGAGGAGTCATCGCTCCCTTTTCTTCTGCCTCCTTTGTCATTTTCAGAGACTCATTTCAAATTTCTGCTCATGTCAAGAAGAATACTGAGACTACTTAGCAGGGTTGACGCTCTCAGCTGCTTTCCTCTTTCCTACTGCTTCATACTGCATGTGACTTCAAGGCCTCGTTTTGTCATCTGCATTTTGCCGTCATCCAAAGCTAAATATTCCAGGCCTGTGAACACAAAAAGAACTCTTAGTCTTTTGCAAGAACTGCCCCTATGAGGATTTGTGTTCACTTTGATCTCTTCAGTGTTTCAGAAAAAAGGAGATTGTACTCTCTTCTTGTGTACTCTCTTCTTGTGCTCTCATTTCCCTCTCTCTGCCTTGCATGCCCCAGTTAATCTACTGGTGTGACTCATTTGGCATCATCTCACGGTGCAAATTCTGCATAGTTTCAAGTCCTTACAAATGCCAGTTGCCAAGGAGCCTATCTAACCATTCAAGGGGCAAAGAATTGTAGGGCTGGCAAGTTCAGGTGCTGAAACTGTAAGTCATGCCATATCAAAGTGACAGAGCAAATCAATTGATCTAGGACTTTCAGCTGGACACCTCTGAGAATAGCAGCTTGTCAGCAATGACACAGCCATCTTCCTAGCTGGATTCCAGAGAGAGGAAAGGGACACCTTCAATGGTTAATATGTTTGGCATGAGAAAACAGCAAGAAATGTACCGCAAAATACTTGAGTCAGATCAAGTGCGTTTCTCTAGTGAGAATTTTGCACTTGTTCTTTCTTGTCTGTGCCTTTACTTTTCACAGAAGACAGGGGAGCATTTCATTAGTACTGTTCTTTTGTTTTCTTTTGTTGGCCTCCCTCTTTCCACCTGCAATTAACAAATTTGCCTTTCTTTACTGGCTTCTCTTTCTTTACTTCTACAAGTTGACATGAGGTCATCTAACCTTATCATCAATGTTCTCAGACAGTGGAGAGAAGTAGAAGGTACAGCTAAATGGATAAAAGAAACCCACAAAAATAGACAGGTTTTTACAGTCTTCTGTGAGAACATTAGGACACAAGATGTCTTTGAACTGAGTAATGCTCTATTGATTTAACTTTTAGTCCACTGGTTACTATTATTACACGTGTTTGGCCTTTAGTACAGAGCCTTGGAACTAATCCAGGCCAATACTTGGCTAATTTTGTTTTATTTCTAGTGAGGACTTTGTTTCTTAAGGAATAGTCCAGAGAAAGAGCGTCCACGGTACAGTTACAGGTCATAAATTCTGGTACAGTTTGTGCTGGTAATAGGTCTAGGAAAGAAAGGTTTGACATCTTTTTTGACTTTCAAATGGAACCATGATTTGAAAAACCTAAGAGTTGCAGCTCCCCCCCCACCCCACACCCCAAGTACTTCTCTTTGCAATATTACTCAGGGATTACACATCAAAGCCCACCCTGTAAAATACGTTGCAGATACTTTGCAAGAAGTGCAGCTTAGCAGCTAGAGATGATAACGTGGCTTAAATAACATGGTCTAAATATGTCTGTCTACGCAGACATACTCAACAAAGGTTACGATGGCTTAGCTCCTGTGCTCAAGTGAACGTGCATTTTAGAACTTCCCAAGAAGGTGAATTCAACCTCCTTCATTGCTCTCTGCTGGAGTCCCAAGAGAATTTCAGTCTGCTTTTTTTCATTTACAGCTGTCACTGCTTAGCTCTTGAACATGAGACTCCCTCATGACTGATGAAAGTTGTCTAGTTAAGAGTGGCTGAAAGACATGTTCTTGCTCTAGAAGGAGATGAGAAGGTTTCTGCAGTCTTTGTCATCTCTACTGCTTGTGATTTCTAGACAAAACCAGTGGGAAGTTTTCTGAAGGCAGTCCAGAAGCTGGCAATATGGACAGCTTACAGCCCAACACTTGCTGCAGTGCAACAATGGTGACACCATAAAGGACTTCAAAAAATTCAAAGGGCAAACAAAGCAGTTGGAAGGAAAAGAACATGAACCATTATTCCATTTTTCTCATCTATCTTTCTTTAAATCATCATTTTCGTGCAGTTTGGCGGCTTGCGTTGGTATCCCACCAAAGGAATCTGAGACAGAGTAAGCTTTTGAATGGAGTAGAAGTGAGAAACGCAGGCCAAGTTGCCTTTTTTGCCATCAAATACCAGTTAGGCTTGAACTACCCTCTGCTTAAGGTGCTTAGCTTACACTAAGAATTGATGAGCACATTTTGATGGGAGCAAATTTTACTGTCATGATGACTGAGTAAATTTTGCTGTCACTCAGAATTTTACTGTCGTCTGAATAGCAATGTTTGTGTCCAAATAGTATTTTGTCTCCTGTATCTGCAGCAGGTAAGCCTTTTGCTGTCAGCAGTGTTGCTTAAGCTTTCATGTCATATCCCTCTTCACATCCATCTTCTGCTTAAGGCTTATTAATCTACTTTAGAATTGGCAGGTGGAATAAGACTACTTTTCCTTTTTGAAAGCTCATGTCATTTGACCTACTTACAGCAAATAATTCATTAATTGCAAGTCCCCAGCTAGCATCTTTTCGGCATATTCTAACCTTCTAAAGAAGTAACAAAAGCACTCTCCAATACTTGACTTTCATATCACAGTGGGAACGCTGGTCCTGTTTGCAAGAAACAATCATGGGTATGGTAAAACAAAAGGAGGGCTTAGAGTTTTCTCTGTTAACCTATAGTAAGCTTGGATTTTGCAATATGCATGAAGTTAATTAACACTGTTATATAAAGTGGCTGATTTAATCAATAAATTGGAGTCAATGCTGATAAACGACAAGGTGGGTTGGCTTCCCTTCGCTTTCAACACAGTGCCAATTCGGGCTGGTTTGATAGGACTAAGTGGCTGCTGCAATCTGCCATCCAGAAGCGGGGCAGGTGAGTTTTGTTTGCAAGGGAAAAGGGCCATGGTTTGTGTTTGGGGGCCTGTGACTGAGAGTGCCGGCTGGCTCCTGAAATTCTTTGATATGCAGGATGATTCCCAGACGCAAGGTGGAAATGCTGCCAAGTTGGGCTGGATTGAAATTACCCAGGGACTCCTGCAATCTGCCATCGAGAAGCGGGGCAGGTGAGTGTTGTTTGCCAGGGAAAAGGGCCGTGGATTGTGTTTGGGGGCCTGTGGCTGGGAGAGGCCGGCTGCCTCCTGAAAATCCACGATACGCAGGATGTTTCTCAGACCCAAGGTAGCAACATTGCCAAGTCGGGCTGGTTTGATAGTACCAAGTTGCTCCTGCAATGTGCCATGCAGAAGCAGGGCAGGTGACTTTTCTTTGCCAGGGAAAAGGGCCGAGGTTTGTGTTTGGGGGCCTGTGGCCAAGAGTGTCTTGCTGGCTCCTGAAAATCCATGATATGCAGGATGGTTCCCAGACCCAAAGCGGCACCAGTGCCAAGTCGGGCTGGTTTGATATTACCAAGTGGCTCCTGCAATGTGCCATGCAGAAGCGGGGCAGGTGAGTTTTTTTGGCCAGGTAAGAGGGCCGAGGTCTGTGTTTAAGGGCCTGTGGCTGGGAGTGGCCGGCTGGCTCCTGAAAATCCACGATACGCAGGATGGTTCCCAGACCCAAGGTGGCACCAGTGCCAAGTCGGGCTGGTTTGATAGTACCAAGTGGCTCCTGCAATCTGCCATGATCACATGAAGAAATACTTTCTGGCGTCCGTACTGGGCCATATGCTCTTTCTTCTCTCAACTTCTCCATCACCTCTCATCTGTTTCACATGCGCTATCTTCAAGGTCCACAGGCTACTTTTCACAGCATCTTCAGGCCTGATGCAGTAAGAATGATGAATAGAACAGAGTTGGGTCTATTTTCCAGTTTGGATAAAATGCTTTCTGCACACAAATCCAAGGAGAAGGTGCTGCCCCGATGCCCAGAAAAACTTTCACTCCTGCTAGTGTTCTACGTCAACCACAACTTAGTCTGAAAGAAAAGCTTTTTCTCTGAGAGCATCTGAGAGGTTTGCACGAAGCACTGATATCTGACATATGCAATTTTGAATAGGAGAGGAAAAAGAAAATGGCAAGAAGTTTTTAATTTTAGTGGTTTCAATTTTAATTTCCGTGCACTTTTTCAAAACTTGTCAGCTCAAATGCCCATCAACATCTTTTAGTCATCTGTAAGTCAGTATTCATCTAAAATGTGCTTCAAATCAAAAGAATTTCAAATTTGCACTCCAAGTTTCTATGCCTAGATTTATGATTTCCTACACATATTAGATGAAAGGAAGGCCTTTTTTACTGTGGGAGTGCTGGAACACTGGGACAGGTTGCCCAGAGAAGTTGTGGGTGTCCCATCCCTGAAAGTATTCAAGGTCAGCTTGGGCAGGGCTTGGAGCAGCAACAAAGGAGAAGCTTGATGGTAGAGAAACAAAGTTGGACTATAGAAGAAACTGGGATTGAAGTATAGGAGCAAGTTTTCTCTCAGCTCTTGGGGTAAATTCAAAGTTGTACAAAATGACATTTATCTGTGATTTTCACTACTGTAACAGAAAGGTTCATGAAAACTGTACAGAAGATAGCAAATTTTAAAAGAGATAAGAATTACAGCATAAAATCCATGGGACGGGTTACAACATGAGACACTGTCTAAGAGAAAATCTCTGTGTTTCAGCACTTCATCATGGTAAGATTTCATGAAGTGCCAAAGAAGGCGGCAAAATATCATTCGGGACATTATTTACTGGAGTTCAGCCTGGCCATTAGTAGGAACTGGGTTTGACCACATCATGTAGATATACCACACACACTTTCCCTTCACTGAAAAATTACTGTTTACAACGAAGAAGCAATTGACGATCAAAATTGATTGAAAGCATCTTAAACATGTCAAGTATTTCATTGTAGATGATCTGTGATCCAAATGATTCTTCCACCTTCGAGAGGGACAGAACAATTCTTCCATATCACGATGGTTTCAAATTGTATCAACCAATGTTTTCTGCTGAAAAGATAGCATCTATTTTTTTTTATTTTTGGAAGAAAATCTTCCTAGACATACAACAGGTGAGAACTAAGTAATTTTAAAGAAGCAAATGACATGAAAATATTCTGTAAATAGAATGAAATGAAAAGCTGTGTTTTAAATAGGAGCTAAATATGAAACAGAATTTCTGTACCAGGCATTTGAATTACTGCACCAGCTCTTTTGCCCATCAAGAGAGGCATTGAGCATTTCAGTCTTTTCCAAGGTTTTCATGATCTGCTATGCTGATCTCTGTGTGTGCCTAGGTGTGTGTGGAAGGGGGGGCATGTGAAGGGGAGTGTGTATGTTTGCTTTACAATTGTTGTGGCAGATTCATGCCTCAGCTCCACATTTTGTTTTAGAAAGGTCACACAGAGTGGATATGAAGTTTACTATCAACAAGAGATCAATTCCCAAATCATCCATTTGACTCTACCTTATAAATCATGTGCTTTGTTGCATATTTTATCAAATCTACTTTCAAGCCAGATGGAGGCAGGAGGATGTGGGAATCCCTCCACCATCTTGCAACTTTTATGCAAGTAGGTTTTCAAGAAAATCATCATTTCTCTTTGAAATATGTCTGGAACAGGCATGATGGTAGTGTCAACCTGTTGGAGTTTTTGTTGCTGGAAGAAGTTGTACAAAAGGATTGGTTTTTACATTGACCGGTTACTGAATCAAGCGCAGGAATACATTGGAAATTCAACTGGGGCCTCCTTTTCCCAGCAGACCACTTCTAGAACGAGCTTGTACAATGAAGCTGACGCTTCTGCTCTCTTTTTGTTTCTTTCCTATTTTTCTTGGCTTCTTTGCCACTCTCTAGACAATTTGTGAACTCTTTTCCCAACTCAAATGGTTTCAATAGTCTGATTGTGATCACACATTTTTACAAGGAATTCTTAAAATCTTTCCTCGAGTTAACAAAGTCAAGGACTTAGGTCTTTTTCTTCCCTTATAATATTGCAATGAAATTGATAACTAAAGACCAACTCTTTCTTTTTGTTTTTAACCCAAGTAGATAATTCCCATCCATTCATCCATTTGGTGGACCAATAGTTGCCATGCTGATGGAAGTTGTCACTTCTTAACAATAGACATTCTGTGACTATGTTGACAGCACTTTGGGTGAAGATCCTAACTGGTCTTGGATACACATAGGGTGAAATTTGCTCAGCCAGTGTCAGTCTTAAGCATGCGTATCAGAAGATCTTTCTAGAGCTGGGAATTTTCCCATGAAAGGGATTCAGTTAGGGAAGAGACACTCGTCCCAGAGTTTTACATTCTTCTTGAACACTGCTTAAGGAACTTAGATGCCGTGTCCATTTGGATCTCTGTCTTCACAGAACTTTGTCATGCAAGTGCTTGAAATGCATCTTGAAGAGAATTCACTAGCACAGAATGAATGAGAGTGGAAGGGGTTGGTGGGGCTAACCAGGCCCAACCCCCCTGCCTAAACCAGGATACCTAGAGCCTCTTGCCCAGGAGTCTATCTGGGTGTACTTTTAATGTCTTCAAAGATCCAGGCTCCACAATCTTTCTGGGCAGCCTGTGCCGTGGTTCAGTCACCCTCACAGTAAAGAATCATTTGCTGATGGTCAATGGCAATCTCCTGTATTTCAGAGAGTGCCCACTGCCTCTTGTTTTTTTCACTCAGCATCACTGAAAAGACACTGGTTCCCTCCCCTTTGCACTATTGCTTCCATATGGATGCGTGCTGCCATGTAGAGATATGTCAAAAACCTCCCTGAAGCCCAGGCAGATAATATTCCCTTCATCTACCAGTCAAGTTGATTCATCAGAGGAGTTTAAAGTGATGTTCAGCATGAAATTCCCCTGAAAAATCATGCTAACTATATTATTTTGTCGTCTTGCATGTGCCTGGCAAGGTTTTCCAGGAAGAGCTGCTTCATCAACTTCCTGGGGATAAAAAGGAGGCTGGCTGGTGTGTACTACTGCGAGTCCTCCTAATTGCCTTTTTTAGAGATGGGTGTCATTTGCTCTCATCCAGTCTTTAGACTCTCTTGTCGTCTACATCTTAGCAAAAAGCTTTTCCACTATGTTCTGCAAGGAGAAATTGTGCCAGCACAGAAAACATCTCCCATCGTGTTCTAGACATTGCACGGAGATGTGCCGAGTGTTTGGTATGAAGAAAAGAAAAGTTGTCCAAAACAGCTTCCAATCGAATGTTCATGTGATTGGAAAAGTCAGAAGATTGCAAAGGTACTGTTTTCTATCAGTTGGCAAGCTGCGCACACAATCCCAGTGTTGTACAGCTTCCTTCTTCACCTTTCCGATGCTGCCGCTCTCTCCGGCTCCCGGAGCCGAAGAAGCGGCTTCTTCGCGCAAAGACGATTGTGCCGCTCACTGTGCTCTCCTTAGCGCGGCTTCTGCCGAGAGGCGCCCAGGAGCGGCTCTTAGGTCCGGAGAGCATCGTACATTCGTCTTTAGCGTCTCTTCTCGTCTACATCTTAGCAAAAATCTTTTCCAATATGTTTGCCTAGGAAAAACTTAGCCATCACAGAAAACATCTCCTATCGTGTTCTAGACGTTGCACAGAGGTGTGCCGACCATTTTGGAAGAAGGGAAAGAAACTTGTCCAAAACAGCTTCCAATCGAATGTTCATGTGATTGGAAAAGTCAGGAGAGTGCAAAGGTACTGTTTTCTATCAGTTGGCAAGCTGCGCACACAATCCCAGTGTTGTACAGCTTCCTTCTTCACCTTTCCGATGCTGCCGCTCTCTCCGGCTCCCGGAGCCGAAGGAGCGGCTTCTTCGCACAAAGACGATTGTGCCGCTCACTGTGCTCTCCTTAGCGCGGCTTATGCAGAAAGACGCCCGGGAGTGGCTCTTAGCTCCGGAGAGCATCGTACCTTCGTCTTTAGCGTCTCTTCTTGTCTACATCTTAGCAAAAAGCTTTTCCACTATGTCTGGCGAGGAAAAACTGTACCAGCAGAGAAAACATCTCCTATCGTGTTCTAGACGTTGCACCATCCCTATACTTAGGCTGATTTTCCTTCCTGGAGATAAGGTTAGGGTGCATCCTAGAGCTAGGATTTTTAACAAGGAAGCCCTGAGTTCCAAGATTACTTCAACTGAAAAGGCATCCCAAAGGGAGCGCAGAAGTGCCACAACATGGCTGCTTTCACATCTTCTTTCTTAGGAAGAACCCTAATACCCGGCTGATTTACCTTCCTAGGGTTACTGTTAGGCTTAGGCCTAGGACTTTTAAAACCAGGAAGCCCTGTGCTCCAGGCCCACTGCAGCTGCGAAAGGCATCCCAAGGGGAGTGCAAAAGTGACACAACTTGGCTGCCACAACTATTTTTTCCATGAGACCATCCCGAACTATAGGCTGATTTTCCTTCCTAGGGTTAAGGTTTTAGTTACGCCAAGGGTCAGGGTTCTATTAACCACAAAGCCCTGAGTTCCAAGAACACAGCAGCTGCGAAGGACTACCCAAGAAGAGCGCAAAAGTACCACAACATGCCTGCCTCCACAGCTTTTTCCTTGGGGACATGCCGAATTCCTGACGGATTTGCCTTTCTCGTCTTAGGGTTGGGGTTCGGCCTAGGGCTAGGATTTTTAAAATCAGGAAGCCCTGAGATCCAGGCACACTGGAGCTGTGAAAGGCATCCAAAAGGGAGTGCAAAAGTGCAACAAGGTGGCTGCTTTCACGGCTTTTTCCTTGGCAAGAAGCCTAACACCAGGCTGATTTACCTTCCCAGGGTTACTGTTAGGCTTAGGCCTAGGGCTAGGATTTTTAAAACTAGGAAGCCCTTAGCTCCAGGCACACTGCAGCTGTTCAAGGCATCCCAAGAGGGCCGCAAAAGTGACACAACTTGGCTGCCACCACTGATATTTCCATGAGACCATCCCGAACCATAGGCTGATTTTCCTTCCTCGGCTTAAGGTTTGAGTTACGCCTAGGGTCAGGGTTCTATAAACCAGAAAGCCCTGAGTTCCAAGAACACAGCAGCTGCGAAGGACTACCCAAGAGGAGTGGAAAAGTGCCACAACATGGCTGCCTCCAGCGCTTTTTCCTTGGGACCATCATGGACCCTAGTCTGATTTACTTGCCTCCAGTTGCAGCTATGGTCACGCCAAGGGATAGGGATTTTAAATCAGTAAACCCTGAGCTCCAGACCCAGTGCAGCTGCAAAAGGCTTCCTAAGGGCAGCCAAAAATTTCCTCAACATGCTCCCTCCAGCGCTTTTTTCCTTGGGAACATCCCTATACCTAGGCTGATTTATCTGCCTAGGGTTAGGGTTAGGGTTCAGCCTAGGGATAGGATGTTTTCAAACAGGAAGCCCTGAGTTGCAGGGGCACTGCAGCTGCCAAAGGCATCCCAAGGGGAAAGCAAATGTGCCACAACTTGGCTGTGTCCAGTGCTTTTTCCTTGGGACCATCGCGAAACGAAGGCTGATTTAGAAGCCTCCAGTTAGGCCTAAAGTAGTGGATTTTAAACCACGAAGCCCTGTGCTCCAAGCACACTGCAGCTGTGAAAGGCATCCCAAGGGGAGTGCAAAAGTGCCACAACATGGCTGTCTCAACAGCTTTTTCCTTGGGATAATTCCTGAACCCAGGCTGATTTAAATGACCAGGGTTAGGGTTAGGGTTAGGGTTACGCCTAGGTGTAGAGCTTTTTAAACCAGCAAGCTCTGAGCTCCAGGCACACGGCAGCTGTGAAAGGCATCCCATAGGGAGAGCAGAAGTGCCACAACATGGCTGCCTTCACGGCTTTTTCCTTAGGAAGAACCCTAATACCCGGCTGATTTACCTTCCTAGGGTTGCTGTTAGGCTTAGGCCTAGGACTTTTAAAACCAGGAAGCCCTGGGCTCCAGGCCCACTGCAGCTGCGAAAGGCATCCCAAGGGGAGTGCAAAAGTGAAACAACTTGGCTGCCACCACTGATATTTCCATGAGACCATCCCGAACCATAGGCTGATTTATCTTCCTAGGGTTAGAGTTACACCTAGGGTAGGGTCTTTTAAGCAGAAAGCCCTGAGTTCCAAGAACACAGTAGCTGCGAAGGACTACCCAAGAAGAGCGCAAAAGTACCACAACATGCCTGCCTCCACAGCTTTTTCCTTGGGGACATGCCTAATTCCTGGCTGATTTACCTTTCTCGTCTTAGGGTTGGGGTTCGGCCTAGGGCTAGGATTTTTAAAATCAGGAAGCCCTGAGTTCCAGGCACACTGGAGCTGTTAAAGGCATCCAAAAGGGAGTGAAAAAGTACCACAACATGGCTGCTTTCACGGCTTTTTCCTTGGCACCATCCCTTTACCAAGGGTGATTTATCTGCCTAGGGTTAGGGTTAGGGTTCAGCCTAGGGCTTGGAGTTTTTTAACCAGGAAGCCCTGAGTGCCAGGCTTTCTCCATCTGCTAAAGGCATCCCAAAGGGAGTGCAAAAGTGCAACAACATGGCTGCTTTCACGGCTTTTTCCTTGGCAAGAAGCCTAACACCAGGCTGATTTACCTTCCCAGGGGTACTTTTAGGCTTAGGCCTAGGGCTAGGATTTTTAAAACTAGGAAGCCCTTAGCTCCAGGCACACTGCAGCTGTTCAAGGCATGCCAAGAGGGCCGCAAAAGTGACACAACATGGCTGCCTCTGCTGCTATTCTCATGAGTCCATCCCGAACCATAGGCTGATTTTCCTTGCTAGGGTTAGGGTTAGATTTACGCCTAGGGTTAGTGTTTTTTTAACCAGAAAGCCCTGAGTTCCAAGAACACAGCAGCTGCGAAGGACTACCCAAGAAGAGCGCAAAAGTACCACAACATGCCTGCCTCCACAGCTTTTTCCTTGGGGACATGCCTAATTCCTGGCTGATTTGCCTTTCTCGTCTTAGGGTTGGGGTTCGGCCTAGGGCTAGGATTTTTAAAATCAGGAAGCCCTGAGTTCCAGGCACACTGGAGCTGTGAAAGGCATCCAAAAGGGAGTGCAAAAGTGCCACAACATGGCTGCTTTCACGGCTTTTTCCTTGGCAAGAAGCCTAACACCAGGCTGATTTACCTTCCCAGGGTTACTGTTAGGCTTAGGCCTAGGGCTAGGATTTATAAAACTAGGAAGCCCTTAGCTCCAGGCACACTGCAGCTGTTCAAGGCTACCCAAGGGGAGTACAAAAGTGCAACAACATGGCAGCTTTCACAGATTTTTCCTTGGCACCATCCCTATACCTAGGCTGATTTATCTGCCTGTGGTGAGGGTTAGGGTTCAGCCTAGGGCTTGGATTTTTTTAACCAGGAAGCCCTGAGTTCCAGGCTTACTGCATCTGCCAAAGGCATCCCAAAGGGAGTGCAAAAGTGCCACAACATGGCTGCTTTCACGGCTTTTTCCTTGGCAAGAAGCCTAACACCAGGCTGATTTACCTTCCCAGGGTTACTGTTAGGCTTAGGCCTAGGGCTAGGATTTTTAAAACTAGGAAGCCCTTAGCTCCAGGCACACTGCAGCTGTTCAAGACATGCCAAGAGGGCCGCAAAAGTGACACAACATGGCTGCCTCTGCTGCTATTCTCATGAGTCCATCCCGAACCATAGGCTGATTTTCATTCCTAGGGTTAGGGTTAGATTTACGCCTAGGGTTAGTGTTTTTTTAACCAGAAAGCCCTGAGTTCCAAGAACACAGCAGCTGCGAAGGACTACCCAAGAGGAGCGGAAAAGTGCCACAACATGGCTGCCTCCAGCGCTTTTTCCTTGGGACCATCATGGACCCTAGGCTGATTTACTTGCCTCCAGTTGCAGCTATGGTCACGCCAAGGGATAGGGATTTTAAATCAGTAAACCCTGAGCTCCAGACCCAGTGCAGCTGCAAAAGGCTTCCTAAGGGCAGCCAAAAATTTCCTCAACATGCCCCCTCCAGCGCTTTTTTCCTTTGGAACATCCCTATATCTAGGCTGTTTTATCTGCCTAGGGTTAGGGTTAGGGTTCAGCCTAGGGATAGGATGTTTTCAAACAGGAAGCCCTGAGTTGCAGGGGCACTGCAGCTGCCAAAGGCATCCCAAGGGGAAAGCAAATGTGCCACAACTTGGCTGTGTCCAGAGCTTTTTCCTTGGGACCATCCCGAAACGAAGTCTGATTTAGAAGCCTCCAGTTAGGACTAAAGTAGTGGATTTTAAACCACGAAGCCCTGTGCTCCAAGCACATTGCAGCTGTGAAAGGCATCCCAAGGGGAGTGCAAAAGTGCCACAACATGGCTGTCTCCACAGCTTTTTCCTTGGGATAATTCCTGAACCCAGGCTGATTTAAATGACCAGGGTTAGGGTTAGGGTAAGGGTTACGCCTAGGTGTAGAGCTTTTTAAACCAGCAAGCTCTGAGCTCCAGGCACACGGCAGCTGTGAAAGGCATCCCATAGGGAGAGCAGAAGTGCCACAACATGGCTGCCTTCACGGCTTTTTCCTTAGGAAGAACCCTAATACCCGGCTGATTTACCTTCCTAGGGTTGCTGTTAGGCTTAGGCCTAGGACTTTTAAAACCAGGAAGCCCTGGGCTCCAGGCCCACTGCAGCTGCGAAAGGCATCCCAAGGGGAGTGCAAAAGTGAAACAACTTGGCTGCCACCACTGATATTTCCATGAGACCATCCCGAACCATTGGCTGATTTTCCTTACTAGGGTTAGAGTTACGCCTAGGGTAGGGTCTTTTAAGCAGAAAGCCCTGAGTTCCAAGAACACAGCAGCTGCGAAGGACTAGCCAAGAGGAGCGCAAAAGTACCACAACATGCCTGCCTCCACAGCTTTTTCCTTGGGGACATGCCTAATTCCTGGCTGATTTGCCTTTCTCGTCTTAGGGTTGGGGTTCGGCCTAGGGCTAGGATTTTTATAATCAGGAAGCCCTGAGTTCCAGGCACTCTGGAGCTGTGAAAGGCATCCAAAAGGGAGTGCAAAAGTGCCACAACATGGCTGCTTTCACGGCTTTTTCCTTGGCAAGAAGCCTAACACCAGGCTGATTTACCTTCCCAGGGTTACTGTTAGGCTTAGGCCTAGGGCTAGGATTTTTAAAACTAGGAAGCCCTTAGCTCCAGGCACACTGCAGCTGTTCAAGGCTACCGAAGGGGAGTACAAAAGTGCAACAACATGGCAGCTTTCACAGCTTTTTCCTTGGCACCATCCCTATACCTTGGCTGATTTATCTGCCTGTGGTGAGGGTTAGGGTTCAGCATAGGGCTTGGATTTTTTTAACCAGGAAGCCCTGAGTTCCAGGCTTACTGCATCTGCCAAAGGCATCCCAAAGGGAGTGCAACAGTGCAACAACATGGCTGCTTTCACGGCTTTTTCCTTGGCAAGAAGCCTAACACCAGGCTGATTTACCTTCCCAGGGTTACTGTTAGGCTTAGGCCTAGGGCTAGGATTTTTAAAACTAGGAAGCCCTTAGCTCCAGGCACACTGCAGCTGTTCAAGTCATACCAAGAAAGCCGCAAAAGTGACACAACTTGGCTGCCTCTGCTGCTATTCTCATGAGTCCATCCCGAACCATAGGCTGATTTTCCTTCCTAGGGTTAGGGTTAGAGTTACGCCTAGGGTTAGTGTTTTTTTAACCAGAAAGCCCTGAGTTCCAAGAACACAGCAGCTGCGAAGGACTACCCAAGAAGAGCGGAAAAGTGCCACAACATGGCTGCCTCCAGCGCTTTTTCCTTGGGACCATCATGGACCCTAGGCTGATTTACTTGCCTCCAGTTGCAGCTATGGTCACGCCAAGGGATAGGGATTTTAAATCAGTAAACCCTGAGCTCCAGACCCAGTACAGCTGCAAAAGGCTTCCTAAGGGCAGCCAAAAATTTCCTCAACATGCTCCCTCCAGCGCTTTTTTCCTTGGGAACATCCCTATACCTAGGCTGATTTATCTGCCTAGGGTTAGGGTTAGGGTTCAGCCTAGGGATAGGATGTTTTCAAACAGGAAGCCCTGAGTTGCAGGGGCACTGCAGCTGCCAAAGGCATCCCAAGGGGAAAGCAAATGTGCCACAACTTGGCTGTGTCCAGAGCTTTTTCCTTGGGACCATCCCGAAACGAAGGCTGATTTAGAAGCCTCCAGTTAGGACTAAAGTAGTGGATTTTAAACCACGAAGCCCTGTGCTCCAAGCACACTGCAGCTGTGAAAGGCATCCCATAGGGAGAGCAGAAGTGCTACAACATGGCTGCCTTCACGGCTTTTTCCTTAGGAAGAACCCTAATACCCGGCTGATTTACCTTCCTAGGGTTGCTGTTAGGCTTAGGCCTAGGACTTTTAAAACCAGGAAGCCCTGGGCTCCAGGCACACTGCAGCTGCGAAAGGCATCCCAAGGGGAGTGCAAAAGTGAAACAACTTGGCTGCCGCCACTGATATTTCCATGAGACCATCCCGAACCATAGGCTGATTTATCTTCCTAGGGTTAGAGTTACACCTAGGGTAGGGTCTTTTAAGCAGAAAGCCCTGAGTTCCAAGAACACAGCAGCTGCGAAGGACTACCCAAGAAGAGCGCAAAAGTACCACAACATGCCTGCCTCCACAGCTTTTTCCTTGGGGACATGCCTAATTCCTGGCTGATTTGCCTTTCTCGTCTTAGGGTTGGGGTTCGGCCTAGGGCTAGGATTTTTAAAATCAGGAAGCCCTGAGTTCCAGGCACACTGGAGCTGTTAAAGGCATCCAAAAGGGAGTGCAAAAGTGCCACAACATGGCTGCTTTCACGGCTTTTTCCTTGGCAAGAAGCCTAATACCAGGCTGATTTACCTTCCCAGGGTTACTGTTAGGCTTAGGCCTAGGGCTAGGATTTATAAAACTAGGAAGCCCTTAGCTCCAGGCACACTGCAGCTGTTCAAGGCTACCCAAGGGGAGTACAAAAGTGCAACAACATGGCAGCTTTCACAGATTTTTCCTTGGCACCATCCCTATACCTAGGCTGATTTATCTGCCTGTGGTGAGGGTTAGGGTTCAGCCTAGGGCTTGGAGTTTTTTAACCAGGAAGCCCTGAGTTCCAGGCTTACTGCATCTGCCAAAGGCATCCCAAAGGGAGTGCAAAAGTGCCACAACATGGCTGCTTTCACGGCTTTTTCCTTGGCAAGAAGCCTAACACCAGGCTGATTTACCTTCCCAGGGTTACTGTTAGGCTTAGGCCTAGGGCTAGGATTTTTAAAACTAGGAAGCCCTTAGCTCCAGGCACACTGCAGCTGTTCAAGGCATCCCAAGAGGGCCGCAAAAGTGACACAACTTGGCTGCCTCTGCTGCTATTCTCATGAGTCCATCCCGAACCATAGGCTGATTTTCCTTCCTAGGGTTAGGGTTAGAGTTATGCCTAGGGTTAGTGTTTTTTTAACCAGAAAGCCCTGAGTTCCAAGAACACAGCAGCTGCGAAGGACTACCCAAGAGGAGCGGAAAAGTGCCACAACATGGCTGCCTCCAGCGCTTTTTCCTTGGGACCATCATGGACCCTAGGCTGATTTACTTGCCTCCAGTTGCAGCTATGGTCACGCCAAGGGATAGGGATTTTAAATCAGTAAACCCTGAGCTCCAGACCCAGTGCAGCTGCAAAAGGCTTCCTAAGGGCAGCCAAAAATTTCCTCAACATGCTCCCTCCAGCGCTTTTTTCCTTGGGAACATCCCTATACCTAGGCTGATTTATCTGCCTAGGGTTAGGGTTAGGGTTCAGCCTAGGGATAGGATGTTTTCAAACAGGAAGCCCTGAGTTGCAGGGGCACTGCAGCTGCCAAAGGCATCCCAAGGGGAAAGCAAATGTGCCACAACTTGGCTGTGTCCAGTGCTTTTTCCTTGGGACCATCGCGAAACGAAGGCTGATTTAGAAGCCTCCAGTTAGGCCTAAAGTAGTGGATTTTAAACCACGAAGCCCTGTGCTCCAAGCACACTGCAGCTGTGAAAGGCATCCCAAGGGGAGTGCAAAAGTGCCACAACATGGCTGTCTCCACAGCTTTTTCCTTGGGATAATTCCTGAACCCAGGCTGATTTAAATGACCAGGGTTAGGGTTAGGGTTAGGGTTACGCCTAGGTGTAGAGCTTTTGAAACCAGCAAGCTCTGAGCTCCAGGCACACGGCAGCTGTGAAAGGCATCCCATAGGGAGAGCAGAAGTGCCACAACATGGCTGCCTTCACGGCTTTTTCCTTAGGAATAACCCTAATACCCGGCTGATTTACCTTCCTAGGGTTGCTGTTAGGCTTAGGCCTAGGACTTTTAAAACCAGGAAGCCCTGGGCTCCAGGCACACTGCAGCTGCGAAAGGCATCCCAAGGGGAGTGCAAAAGTGAATCAACTTGGCTGCCACCACTGATATTTCCATGAGACCATCCCGAACCATAGGCTGATTTATCTTCCTAGGGTTAGAGTTACACCTAGGGTAGGGTCTTTTAAGCAGAAAGCCCTGAGTTCCAAGAACACAGCAGCTGCGAAGGACTACCCAAGAAGAGCGCAAAAGTACCACAAAATGCCTGCCTCCACAGCTTTTTCCTTGGGGACATGCCTAATTCCTGGCTGATTTGCCTTTCTCGTCTTAGGGTTGGGGTTCGGCCTAGGGCTAGGATTTATAAAACTAGGAAGCCCTGAGTTCCAGGCACACTGGAGCTGTTAAAGGCATCCAAAAGGGAGTGCAAAAGTGCCACAACATGGCTGCTTTCACGGCTTTTTCCTTGGCACCATCCCTTTACCAAGGGTGATTTATCTGCCTAGGGTTAGGGTTAGGGTTCAGCCTAGGGCTTGGAGTTTTTTAACCAGGAAGCCCTGAGTGCCAGGCTTTCTCCATCTGCTAAAGGCATCCCAAAGGGAGTGCAAAAGTGCAACAACATGGCTGCTTTCACGGCTTTTTCCTTGTCAAGAAGCCTAAAACCAGGCTGATTTACCTTCCCAGGGTTACTTTTAGGCTTAGGCCTAGGGCAAGGATTTTTAAAACTAGGAAGCCCTTAGCTCCAGGCACACTGCAGCTGTTCAAGGCATGCCAAGAGGGCCGCAAAAGTGACACAACATGGCTGCCTCTGCTGCTATTCTCATGAGTCCATCCCGAACCATAGGCTGATTTTCCTTGCTAGGGTTAGGGTTAGATTTACGCCTAGGGTTAGTGTTTTTTTAACCAGAAAGCCCTGAGTTCCAAGAACACAGCAGCTGCGAAGGACTACCCAAGAAGAGCGCAAAAGTACCACAACATGCCTGCCTCCACAGCTTTTTCCTTGGGGACATGCCTAATTCCTGGCTGATTTGCCTTTCTCATTTTGGGTTGGGGTTCGGCCTAGGGCTAGGATTTTTAAAATCAGGAAGCCGTGAATTCCAGGTACACTGGAGCTGTGAAAGGCATCCAAAAGGGAGTGCAAAAGTGCCACAACAGGGCTGCTTGCACGGCTATTTCCTTGGCAAGAAGCCTAACACCAGGCTGATTTACCTTCCCAGGGTTACTGTTAGGCTTAGGCCTAGGGCTAGGATTTTTAAAACTAGGAAGCCCTTAGCTCCAGGCACACTGCAGCTGTTCAAGGCATCCCAAGAGGGCCGCAAAAGTGACACAACTTGGCTGCCTCTGCTGCTATTCTCATGAGTCCATCCCGAACCATAGGCTGATTTTCCTTGCTAGGGTTAGGGTTAGATTTACGCCTAGGGTTAGTGTTTTTTTAACCAGAAAGCCCTGAGTTCCAAGAACACAGCAGCTGCGAAGGACTACCCAAGAGGAGCGGAAAAGTGCCACAACATGGCTGCCTCCAGCGCTTTTTCCTTAGGACCATCATGGACCCTAGGCTGATTTACTTGCCTCCAGTTGCAGCTATGGTCACGCCAAGGGATAGGGATTTTAAATCAGTAAACCCTGAGCTCCAGACCCAGTACAGCTGCAAAAGGCTTCCTAAGGGCAGCCAAAAATTTCCTCAACATGCTCCCTCCAGCGCTTTTTTCCTTGGGAACATCCCTATACCTAGGCTGATTTATCTGCCTAGGGTTAGGGTTAGGGTTCAGCCTAGGGATAGGATGTTTTCAAACAGGAAGCCCTGAGTTGCAGGGGCACTGCAGCTGCCAAAGGCATCCCAAGGGGAAAGCAAATGTGCCACAACTTGGCTGTGTCCAGAGCTTTTTCCTTGGGACCATCCCGAAACGAAGTCTGATTTAGAAGCCTCCAGTTAGGCCTAAAGTAGTGGATTTTAAACCACGAAGCCCTGTGCTCCAAGCACACTGCAGCTGTGAAAGGCATCCCATAGGGAGAGCAGAAGTGCTACAACATGGCTGCCTTCACGGCTTTTTCCTTAGGAAGAACCCTAATACCCGGCTGATTTACCTTCCTAGGGTTGCTGTTAGGCTTAGGCCTAGGACTTTTAAAACCAGGAAGCCCTGGGCTCCAGGCACACTGCAGCTGCGAAAGGCATCCCAAGGGGAGTGCAAAAGTGAAACAACTTGGCTGCCGCCACTGATATTTCCATGAGACCATCCCGAACCATAGGCTGATTTATCTTCCTAGGGTTAGAGTTACACCTAGGGTAGGGTCTTTTAAGCAGAAAGCCCTGAGTTCCAAGAACACAGCAGCTGCGAAGGACTACCCAAGAAGAGCGCAAAAGTACCACAACATGCCTGCCTCCACAGCTTTTTCCTTGGGGACATGCCTAATTCCTGGCTGATTTGCCTTTCTCGTCTTAGGGTTGGGGTTCGGCCTAGGGCTAGGATTTTTAAAATCAGGAAGCCCTGAGTTCCAGGCACACTGGAGCTGTTAAAGGCATCCAAAAGGGAGTGCAAAAGTGCCACAACATGGCTGCTTTCACGGCTTTTTCCTTGGCAAGAAGCCTAATACCAGGCTGATTTACCTTCCCAGGGTTACTGTTAGGCTTAGGCCTAGGGCTAGGATTTATAAAACTAGGAAGCCCTTAGCTCCAGGCACACTGCAGCTGTTCAAGGCTACCCAAGGGGAGTACAAAAGTGCAACAACATGGCAGCTTTCACAGATTTTTCCTTGGCACCATCCCTATACCTAGGCTGATTTATCTGCCTGTGGTGAGGGTTAGGGTTCAGCCTAGGGCTTGGAGTTTTTTAACCAGGAAGCCCTGAGTTCCAGGCTTACTGCATCTGCCAAAGGCATCCCAAAGGGAGTGCAAAAGTGCCACAACATGGCTGCTTTCACGGCTTTTTCCTTGGCAAGAAGCCTAACACCAGGCTGATTTACCTTCCCAGGGTTACTGTTAGGCTTAGGCCTAGGGCTAGGATTTTTAAAACTAGGAAGCCCTTAGCTCCAGGCACACTGCAGCTGTTCAAGGCATCCCAAGAGGGCCGCAAAAGTGACACAACTTGGCTGCCTCTGCTGCTATTCTCATGAGTCCATCCCGAACCATAGGCTGATTTTCCTTCCTAGGGTTAGGGTTAGAGTTATGCCTAGGGTTAGTGTTTTTTTAACCAGAAAGCCCTGAGTTCCAAGAACACAGCAGCTGCGAAGGACTACCCAAGAGGAGCGGAAAAGTGCCACAACATGGCTGCCTCCAGCGCTTTTTCCTTGGGACCATCATGGACCCTAGGCTGATTTACTTGCCTCCAGTTGCAGCTATGGTCACGCCAAGGGATAGGGATTTTAAATCAGTAAACCCTGAGCTCCAGACCCAGTGCAGCTGCAAAAGGCTTCCTAAGGGCAGCCAAAAATTTCCTCAACATGCTCCCTCCAGCGCTTTTTTCCTTGGGAACATCCCTATACCTAGGCTGATTTATCTGCCTAGGGTTAGGGTTAGGGTTCAGCCTAGGGATAGGATGTTTTCAAACAGGAAGCCCTGAGTTGCAGGGGCACTGCAGCTGCCAAAGGCATCCCAAGGGGAAAGCAAATGTGCCACAACTTGGCTGTGTCCAGAGCTTTTTCCTTGGGACCATCGCGAAACGAAGGCTGATTTAGAAGCCTCCAGTTAGGCCTAAAGTAGTGGATTTTAAACCACGAAGCCCTGTGCTCCAAGCACACTGCAGCTGTGAAAGGCATCCCAAGGGGAGTGCAAAAGTGCCACAACATGGCTGTCTCCACAGCTTTTTCCTTGGGATAATTCCTGAACCCAGGCTGATTTAAATGACCAGGGTTAGGGTTAGGGTTAGGGTTACGCCTAGGTGTAGAGCTTTTTAAACCAGCAAGCTCTGAGCTCCAGGCACACGGCAGCTGTGAAAGGCATCCCGAAGGGAGAGCAGAAGTGCCACAACATGGCTGCCTTCACGGCTTTTTCCTCAGGAAGAACCCTAATACCCGGCTGATTTACCTTCCTAGGGTTGCTGTTAGGCTTAGGCCTAGGACTTTTAAAACCAGGAAGCCCTGGGCTCCAGGCACACTGCAGCTGCGAAAGGCATCCCAAGGGGAGTGCAAAAGTGAAACAACTTGGCTGCCACCACTGATATTTCCATGAGACCATCCCGAACCATAGGCTGATTTATCTTCCTAGGGTTAGAGTTACACCTAGGGTAGGGTCTTTTAAGCAGAAAGCCCTGAGTTCCAAGAACACAGCAGCTGCGAAGGACTACCCAAGAAGAGCGCAAAAGTACCACAACATGCCTGCCTCCACAGCTTTTTCCTTGGGGACATCCCTAATTCCTGGCTGATTTGCCTTTCTCGTCTTAGGGTTGGGGTTCGGCCTAGGGCTAGGATTTATAAAACTAGGAAGCCCTGAGTTCCAGGCACACTGGAGCTGTTAAAGGCATCCAAAAGGGAGTGCAAAAGTGCCACAACATGGCTGCTTTCACGGCTTTTTCCTTGGCACCATCCCTTTACCAAGGGTGATTTATCTGCCTAGGGTTAGGGTTAGGGTTCAGCCTAGGGCTTGGAGTTTTTTAACCAGGAAGCCCTGAGTGCCAGGCTTTCTCCATCTGCTAAAGGCATCCCAAAGGGAGTGCAAAAGTGCAACAACATGGCTGCTTTCACGGCTTTTTCCTTAGGAAGAACCCTAATACCCGGCTGATTTACCTTCCCAGGGTTACTGTTAGGCTTAGGCTTTGGGCTAGGATTTTTAAAACTAGGAAGCCCTTAGCTCCAGGCACACTGCAGCTGTTCAAGGCATGCCAAGAGGGCCGCAAAAGTGACACAACATGGCTGCCTCTGCTGCTATTCTCATGAGTCCATCCCGAACCATAGGCTGATTTTCCTTGCTAGGGTTAGGGTTAGATTTACGCCTAGGGTTAGTGTTTTTTTAACCAGAAAGCCCTGAGTTCCAAGAACACAGCAGCTGCGAAGGACTACCCAAGAAGAGCGCAAAAGTACCACAACATGCCTGCCTCCACAGCTTTTTCCTTGGGGACATGCCTAATTCCTGGCTGATTTGCCTTTCTCGTTTTGGGTTGGGGTTCAGCCTAGGGCTAGGATTTTTAAAATCAGGAAGCCGTGAATTCCAGGTACACTGGAGCTGTGAAAGGCATCCAAAAGGGAGTGCAAAAGTGCCACAACAGGGCTGCTTGCACGGCTATTTCCTTGGCAAGAAGCCTAACACCAGGCTGATTTACCTTCCCAGGGTTACTGTTAGGCTTAGGCCTAGGGCTAGGATTTTTAAAACTAGGAAGCCCTTAGCTCCAGGCACACTGCAGCTGTTCAAGGCATCCCAAGAGGGCCGCAAAAGTGACACAACTTGGCTGCCTCTGCTGCTATTCTCATGAGTCCATCCCGAACCATAGGCTGATTTTCCTTGCTAGGGTTAGGGTTAGATTTACGCCTAGGGTTAGTGTTTTTTTAACCAGAAAGCCCTGAGTTCCAAGAACACAGCAGCTGCGAAGGACTACCCAAGAGGAGCGGAAAAGTGCCACAACATGGCTGCCTCCAGCGCTTTTTCCTTAGGACCATCATGGACCCTAGGCTGATTTACTTGCCTCCAGTTGCAGCTATGGTCACGCCAAGGGATAGGGATTTTAAATCAGTAAACCCTGAGCTCCAGACCCAGTGCAGCTGCAAAAGGCTTCCTAAGGGCAGCCAAAAATTTCCTCAACATGCTCCCTCCAGCGCTTTTTTCCTTGGGAACATCCCTATACCTAGGCTGATTTATCTGCCTAGGGTTAGGGTTAGGGTTCAGCCTAGGGATAGGATGTTTTCAAACAGGAAGCCCTGAGTTGCAGGGGCACTGCAGCTGCCAAAGGCATCCCAAGGGGAAAGCAAATGTGCCACAACTTGGCTGTGTCCAGAGCTTTTTCCTTGAGACCATCCCAAAACGAAGGCTGATTTAGAAGCCTCCAGTTAGGCCTAAAGTAGTGGATTTTAAACCACGAAGCCCTGTGCTCCAAGCACACTGCAGCTGTGAAAGGCATCCCAAGGAGAGTGCAAAAGTGCCACAACATGGCTGTCTCCACAGCTTTTCCCTTGGGATAATTCCTGAACCCAGGCTGATTTAAATGACCAGGGTTAGGGTTAGGGTTAAGGTTAGGGTTACGCCTAGGTGTAGAACTTTTTAAACCAGCAAGCTCTGAGCTCCAGGCACACGGCAGCTGTGAAAGGCATCCCATAGGGAGAACAGAAGTGCCACAACATGGCTGCCTTCACGGCTTTTTCCTTAGGAAGTACCCTAATACCCGGCTGATTTACCTTCCTAGGGTTACTGTTAGGCTTAGGCCTAGGACTTTTAAAACCAGGAAGCCCTGGTCTCCAGGCACACTGCAGCTGCGAAAGGCATCCCAAGGGGAGTGCAAAAGTGAAACAACTTGGCTGCCACCACTGATATTTCCATGAGACCATCCCGAACCATAGGCTGATTTATCTTCCTAGGGTTAGAGTTACACCTAGGGTAGGGTCCTTTAAGTAGAAAGCCCTGAGTTCCAAGAACACAGCAGCTGCGAAGGACTACCCAAGAGGAGCGCAAAAGTACCACAACATGCCTGCCTCCACAGCTTTTTCCTTGGGGACATGCCTAATTCCTGGCTGATTTGTCTTTCTCGTTTCAGGGTTGGGGTTCGGCCTAGGGCTAGGATTTTTAAAATCAGAAAGCCCTGAGTTCCAGGCACACTGGAGCTGTGAAAGGCATCCAAAAGGGAGTGCAAAAGTGCCACAACATGGCTGCTTTCACGGCTTTTTCCTTGGCAAGAAGCCTAACACCAGGCTGATTTACCTTCCCAGGGTTACTGTTAGGCTTAGGACTAGGGCTAGGAGTTATAAAACTAGGAAGCCCTTAGCTCCAGGCACACTGCAGCTGTTCAAGGCTACCCAAGGGGAGTACAAAAGTGCAACAACATGGCAGCTTTCACAGATTTTTCCTTGGCACCATCCCTATACCTAGGCTGATTTATCTGCCTGTGGTGAGGGTTAGGGTTCAGCCTCGGGCTTGGATTTTTTTTTACCAGGAAGCCCTGAGTTCCAGGCTTACTGCATCTGCCAAAGGCATCCCTAAGGGAGTGCAACAGCGCAACAACATGGCTGCTTTCACGGCTTTTTCCTTGGCAAGAAGCCTAACACCAGGCTGATTTACCTTCCCAGGGTTACTCTTAGGCTTAGGCCTAGGGCTAGGATTTTTAAAACTAGGAAGCCCTTAGCTCCAGGCACACTGCAGCTGTTCAAGGCATCCCAAGAGGGCCGCAAAAGTGACACAACTTGGCTGCCTCTGCTGCTATTCTCATGAGTCCATCCCGAACCATAGGCTGATTTTCCTTCCTAGGGTTAGGGTTAGAGTTAGGCCTAGGGTTAGTGTTTTTTTAACCAGAAAGCCCTGAGTTCCAAGAACACAGCAGCTGCGAAGGACTACCCAAGAGGAGCGGAAAAGTGCCGCAACATGGCTGCCTCCAGCGCTTTTTCCTTAGGACCATCATGGACCCTAGGCTGATTTACTTGCCTCCAGTTGCAGCTATGGTCACGCCAAGGGATAGGGATTTTAAATCAGTAAACCCTGAGCTCCAGACCCAGTGCAGCTGCAAAAGGCTTCCTAAGGGCAGCCAAAAATTTCCTCAACATGCTCCCTCCAGCGCTTTTTTCCTTGGGAACATCCCTATACCTAGGCTGATTTATCTGCCTAGGGTTAGGGTTAGGGTTCAGCCTAGGGATAGGATGTTTTCAAACAGGAAGCCCTGAGTTGCAGGGGCACTGCAGCTGCCAAAGGCATCCCAAGGGGAAAGCAAATGTGCCACAACTTGGCTGTGTCCAGAGCTTTTTCCTTGGGACCATCCCGAAACGAAGTCTGATTTAGAAGCCTCCAGTTAGGACTAAAGTAGTGGATTTTAAACCACGAAGCCCTGTGCTCCAAGCACACTGCAGCTGTGAAAGGCATCCCATAGGGAGAGCAGAAGTGCTACAACATGGCTGCCTTCACGGCTTTTTCCTTAGGAAGAACCCTAATACCCGGCTGATTTACCTTCCTAGGGTTGCTGTTAGGCTTAGGCCTAGGACTTTTAAAACCAGGAAGCCCTGGGCTCCAGGCACACTGCAGCTGCGAAAGGCATCCCAAGGGGAGTGCAAAAGTGAAACAACTTGGCTGCCGCCACTAATATTTCCATGAGACCATCCCGAACCATAGGCTGATTTATCTTCCTAGGGTTAGAGTTACACCTAGGGTAGGGTCTTTTAAGCAGAAAGCCCTGAGTTCCAAGAACACAGCAGCTGCGAAGGACTACCCAAGAAGAGCGCAAAAGTACCACAACATGCCTGCCTCCACAGCTTTTTCCTTGGGGACATGCCTAATTCCTGGCTGATTTGCCTTTCTCGTCTTAGGGTTGGGGTTCGGCCTAGGGCTAGGATTTTTAAAATCAGGAAGCCCTGAGTTCCAGGCACACTGGAGCTGTTAAAGGCATCCAAAAGGGAGTGCAAAAGTGCCACAACATGGCTGCTTTCACGGCTTTTTCCTTGGCAAGAAGCCTAATACCAGGCTGATTTACCTTCCCAGGGTTACTGTTAGGCTTAGGCCTAGGGCTAGGATTTATAAAACTAGGAAGCCCTTAGCTCCAGGCACACTGCAGCTGTTCAAGGCTACCCAAGGGGAGTACAAAAGTGCAACAACATGGCAGCTTTCACAGATTTTTCCTTGGCACCATCCCTATACCTAGGCTGATTTATCTGCCTGTGGTGAGGGTTAGGGTTCAGCCTAGGGCTTGGAGTTTTTTAACCAGGAAGCCCTGAGTTCCAGGCTTACTGCATCTGCCAAAGGCATCCCAAAGGGAGTGCAAAAGTGCCACAACATGGCTGCTTTCACGGCTTTTTCCTTGGCAAGAAGCCTAACACCAGGCTGATTTACCTTCCCAGGGTTACTCTTAGGCTTAGGCCTAGGGCTAGGATTTTTAAAACTAGGAAGCCCTTAGCTCCAGGCACACTGCAGCTGTTCAAGGCATCCCAAGAGGGCCGCAAAAGTGACACAACTTGGCTGCCTCTGCTGCTATTCTCATGAGTCCATCCCGAACCATAGGCTGATTTTCCTTCCTAGGGTTAGGGTTAGAGTTATGCCTAGGGTTAGTGTTTTTTTAACCAGAAAGCCCTGAGTTCCAAGAACACAGCAGCTGCGAAGGACTACCCAAGAGGAGCGGAAAAGTGCCACAACATGGCTGCCTCCAGCGCTTTTTCCTTGGGACCATCATGGACCCTAGGCTGATTTACTTGCCTCCAGTTGCAGCTATGGTCACGCCAAGGGATAGGGATTTTAAATCAGTAAACCCTGAGCTCCAGACCCAGTGCAGCTGCAAAAGGCTTCCTAAGGGCAGCCAAAAATTTCCTCAACATGCTCCCTCCAGCACTTTTTTCCTTGGGAACATCCCTATACCTAGGCTGATTTATCTGCCTAGGGTTAGGGTTAGGGTTCAGCCTAGGGATAGGATGTTTTCAAACAGGAAGCCCTGAGTTGCAGGGGCACTGCAGCTGCCAAAGGCATCCCAAGGGGAAAGCAAATGTGCCACAACTTGGCTGTGTCCAGTGCTTTTTCCTTGGGACCATCGCGAAACGAAGGCTGATTTAGAAGCCTCCAGTTAGGCCTAAAGTAGTGGATTTTAAACCACGAAGCCCTGTGCTCCAAGCACACTGCAGCTGTGAAAGGCATCCCAAGGAGAGTGCAAAAGTGCCACAACATGGCTGTCTCCACAGCTTTTTCCTTGGGATAATTCCTGAGCCCAGGCTGATTTAAATGACCAGGGTTAGGGTTAGGGTTAGGGTTACGCCTAGGTGTAGAGCTTTTTAAACCAGCAAGCTCTGAGCTCCAGGCACACGGCAGCTGTGAAAGGCATCCCGTAGGGAGAGCAGAAGTGCCACAACATGGCTGCCTTCACGGCTTTTTCCTTAGGAAGAACCCTAATACCCGGCTGATTTACCTTCCTAGGGTTGCTGTTAGGCTTAGGCCTAGGACTTTTAAAACCAGGAAGCCCTGGGCTCCAGGCACACTGCAGCTGCGAAAGGCATCCCAAGGGGAGTGCAAAAGTGAAACAACTTGGCTGCCACCACTGATATTTCCATGAGACCATCCCGAACCATAGGCTGATTTATCTTCCTAGGGTTAGAGTTACACCTAGGGTAGGGTCTTTTAAGCAGAAAGCCCTGAGTTCCAAGAACACAGCAGCTGCGAAGGACTAGCCAAGAAGAGCGCAAAAGTACCACAACATGCCTGCCTCCACAGCTTTTTCCTTGGGGACATCCCTAATTCCTGGCTGATTTGCCTTTCTCGTCTTAGGGTTGGGGTTCGGCCTAGGGCTAGGATTTTTAAAATCAGGAAGCCCTGAGTTCCAGGCACACTGGAGCTGTTAAAGGCATCCAAAAGGGAGTGCAAAAGTGCCACAACATGGCTGCTTTCACGGCTTTTTCCTTGGCACCATCCCTTTACCAAGGGTGATTTATCTGCCTAGGGTTAGGGTTAGGGTTCAGCCTAGGGCTTGGAGTTTTTTAACCAGGAAGCCCTGAGTGCCAGGCTTTCTCCATCTGCTAAAGGCATCCCAAAGGGAGTGCAAAAGTGCAACAACATGGCTGCTTTCACGGCTTTTTCCTTGGCAAGAAGCCTAACACCAGGCTGATTTACCTTCCCAGGGTTACTTTTAGGCTTAGGCTTTGGGCTAGGATTTTTAAAACTAGGAAGCCCTTAGCTCCAGGCACACTGCAGCTGTTCAAGGCATGCCAAGAGGGCCGCAAAAGTGACACAACATGGCTGCCTCTGCTGCTATTCTCATGAGTCCATCCCGAACCATAGGCTGATTTTCCTTGCTAGGGTTAGGGTTAGATTTACGCCTAGGGTTAGTGTTTTTTTAACCAGAAAGCCCTGAGTTCCAAGAACACAGCAGCTGCGAAGGACTACCCAAGAAGAGCGCAAAAGTACCACAACATGCCTGCCTCCACAGCTTTTTCCTTGGGGACATGCCTAATTCCTGGCTGATTTGCCTTTCTCGTTTTGGGTTGGGGTTCAGCCTAGGGCTAGGATTTTTAAAATCAGGAAGCCGTGAATTCCAGGTACACTGGAGCTGTGAAAGGCATCCAAAAGGGAGTGCAAAAGTGCCACAACAGGGCTGCTTGCACGGCTATTTCCTTGGCAAGAAGCCTAACACCAGGCTGATTTACCTTCCCAGGGTTACTGTTAGGCTTAGGCCTAGGGCTAGGATTTTTAAAACTAGGAAGCCCTTAGCTCCAGGCACACTGCAGCTGTTCAAGGCATCCCAAGAGGGCCGCAAAAGTGACACAACTTGGCTGCCTCTGCTGCTATTCTCATGAGTCCATCCCGAACCATAGGCTGATTTTCCTTGCTAGGGTTAGGGTTAGATTTACGCCTAGGGTTAGTGTTTTTTTAACCAGAAAGCCCTGAGTTCCAAGAACACAGCAGCTGCGAAGGACTACCCAAGAGGAGCGGAAAAGTGCCACAACATGGCTGCCTCCAGCGCTTTTTCCTTAGGACCATCATGGACCCTAGGCTGATTTACTTGCCTCCAGTTGCAGCTATGGTCACGCCAAGGGATAGGGATTTTAAATCAGTAAACCCTGAGCTCCAGACCCAGTGCAGCTGCAAAAGGCTTCCTAAGGGCAGCCAAAAATTTCCTCAACATGCTCCCTCCAGCGCTTTTTTCCTTGGGAACATCCCTATACCTAGGCTGATTTATCTGCCTAGGGTTAGGGTTAGGGTTCAGCCTAGGGATAGGATGTTTTCAAACAGGAAGCCCTGAGTTGCAGGGGCACTGCAGCTGCCAAAGGCATCCCAAGGGGAAAGCAAATGTGCCACAACTTGGCTGTGTCCAGAGCTTTTTCCTTGAGACCATCCCAAAACGAAGGCTGATTTAGAAGCCTCCAGTTAGGCCTAAAGTAGTGGATTTTAAACCACGAAGCCCTGTGCTCCAAGCACACTGCAGCTGTGAAAGGCATCCCAAGGAGAGTGCAAAAGTGCCACAACATGGCTGTCTCCACAGCTTTTCCCTTGGGATAATTCCTGAACCCAGGCTGATTTAAATGACCAGGGTTAGGGTTAGGGTTAGGGTTAGGGTTACGCCTAGGTGTAGAACTTTTTAAACCAGCAAGCTCTGAGCTCCAGGCACACGGCAGCTGTGAAAGGCATCCCATAGGGAGAACAGAAGTGCCACAACATGGCTGCCTTCACGGCTTTTTCCTTAGGAAGTACCCTAATACCCGGCTGATTTACCTTCCTAGGGTTACTGTTAGGCTTAGGCCTAGGACTTTTAAAACCAGGAAGCCCTGGTCTCCAGGCACACTGCAGCTGCGAAAGGCATCCCAAGGGGAGTGCAAAAGTGAAACAACTTGGCTGCCACCACTGATATTTCCATGAGACCATCCCGAACCATAGGCTGATTTATCTTCCTAGGGTTAGAGTTACACCTAGGGTAGGGTCCTTTAAGTAGAAAGCCCTGAGTTCCAAGAACACAGCAGCTGCGAAGGACTACCCAAGAAGAGCGCAAAAGTACCACAACATGCCTGCCTCCACAGCTTTTTCCTTGGGGACATGCCTAATTCCTGGCTGATTTGTCTTTCTCGTTTCAGGGTTGGGGTTCGGCCTAGGGCTAGGATTTTTAAAATCAGAAAGCCCTGAGTTCCAGGCACACTGGAGCTGTGAAAGGCATCCAAAAGGGAGTGCAAAAGTGCCACAACATGGCTGCTTTCACGGCTTTTTCCTTGGCAAGAAGCCTAACACCAGGCTGATTTACCTTCCCAGGGTTACTGTTAGGCTTAGGACTAGGGCTAGGAGTTATAAAACTAGGAAGCCCTTAGCTCCAGGCACACTGCAGCTGTTCAAGGCTACCCAAGGGGAGTACAAAAGTGCAACAACATGGCAGCTTTCACAGATTTTTCCTTGGCACCATCCCTATACCTAGGCTGATTTATATGCCTGTGGTGAGGGTTAGGGTTCAGCCTCGGGCTTGGATTTTTTTTTACCAGGAAGCCCTGAGTTCCAGGCTTACTGCATCTGCCAAAGGCATCCCTAAGGGAGTGCAACAGCGCAACAACATGGCTGCTTTCACGGCTTTTTCCTTGGCAAGAAGCCTAACACCAGGCTGATTTACCTTCCCAGGGTTACTCTTAGGCTTAGGCCTAGGGCTAGGATTTTTAAAACTAGGAAGCCCTTAGCTCCAGGCACACTGCAGCTGTTCAAGGCATCCCAAGAGGGCCGCAAAAGTGACACAACTTGGCTGCCTCTGCTGCTATTCTCATGAGTCCATCCCGAACCATAGGCTGATTTTCCTTCCTAGGGTTAGGGTTAGAGTTAGGCCTAGGGTTAGTGTTTTTTTAACCAGAAAGCCCTGAGTTCCAAGAACACAGCAGCTGCGAAGGACTACCCAAGAGGAGCGGAAAAGTGCCACAACATGGCTGCCTCCAGCGCTTTTTCCTTAGGACCATCATGGACCCTAGGCTGATTTACTTGCCTCCAGTTGCAGCTATGGTCACGCCAATGGATAGGGATTTTAAATCAGTAAACCCTGAGCTCCAGACCCAGTGCAGCTGCAAAAGGCTTCCTAAGGGCAGCCAAAAATTTCCTCAACATGCTCCCTCCAGCGCTTTTTTCCTTGGGAACATCCCTATACCTAGGCTGATTTATCTGCCTAGGGTTAGGGTTAGGGTTCAGCCTAGGGATAGGATGTTTTCAAACAGGAAGCCCTGAGTTGCAGGGGCACTGCAGCTGCCAAAGGCATCCCAAGGGGAAAGCAAATGTGCCACAACTTGGCTGTGTCCAGAGCTTTTTCCTTGAGACCATCCCGAAACGAAGTCTGATTTAGAAGCCTCCAGTTAGGCCTAAAGTAGTGGATTTTAAACCACGAAGCCCTGTGCTCCAAGCACACTGCAGCTGTGAAAGGCATCCCATAGGGAGAGCAGAAATGCCACAACATGGCTGCCTTCACGGCTTTTTCCTTAGGAAGAACCCTAATACCCGGCTGATTTACCTTCCTAGGGTTGCTGTTAGGCTTAGGCCTAGGACTTTTAAAACCAGGAAGCCCTGGGCTCCAGGCACACTGCAGCTGCGAAAGGCATCCCAAGGGGAGTGCAAAAGTGAAACAACTTGGCTGCCACCACTGATATTTCCATGAGACCATCCCGAACTATAGGCTGATTTATCTTCCTAAGGTTAGAGTTACACCTAGGGTAGGGTCTTTTAAGCAGAAAGCCCTGAGTTCCAAGAACACAGCAGCTGCAAAGGACTACCCAAAAAGAGAGCAAAAGTACCACAACATGCCTGCCTCCACAGCTTTTTCCTTGGGGACATGCCTAATTCCTGGCTGATTTGCCTTTCTCGTCTTAGGGTTGGGGGTCGGCCTAGGGCTAGGATTTTTAAAATCAGGAAGCCCTGAGTTCCAGGCGCACTGGAGCTGTGAAAGGCATCCAAAAGGGAGTGCAAAAGTGCCACAACATGGCTGCTTTCACGGCTTTTTCCTTTGCAAGGAGCCTACCACCAGGCTGATTTACCTTCCCAGGGTTACTGTTAGGCGTAGGCCTAGTGCTTGGATTTTTAAAACTAGGAAGCCCTGAGCTCCAGGCACACTGCAGATGTTCAAGGCTACCCAAGGGGAGTACAAAAGTGCAACAACATGGCAGCTTTCACAGCTTTTTCCTTGGCACCATCCCTATACCAAGGCTGATTTATCTGCCTAAGGTTAAGGTTAGAGTTCACCCGAGCGATAATATTTTTAAAACAGGAAGCCCAGAGTTCCAGGGGCACAGCAGCTGCCAAAGGCATCTCAAGGGGAAAGCAAATGTGCCACAACATGGCTGTGTCCAGAGCTTTTTCCTTGGGACCATCCCGAAACAAGGCTGTTTAAGAAGCCGCCAGATAGGGCTAAAAATGTGGATTTTTAAACCAGGAAGCCCTGTGCTCCAAGCACACTGCAGCTGTGAAAGGCATCCCAAGGGGAGCGCAAAAGTGACACAACTTAGCTGCCTCCATTGCTATTTCCATGAGACCATCCCGAATCATAGGCTGATTTTCCTTCCTAGGCTTAAGGTTTGAGTTAGGCCTAGGGTTAGTGTTCTTTTAACCAGAAAGCCCTGAGTTCCAAGAACACAGCAGCTGCGAAGGACTACCCAAGAAGAGCGCAGAAGTGCCTCAACATGCCTGCCTCCACAGCTTTTTCCTTGGGGACGTCCCGAAACGAAGGCTGATTTAGAAGCCTCCAGTTTGGGTTAAAGATGTGGTTTTGTAAACCAGGAAGCCCTGTGCTCCAAGCACACTGCAGCTGTGAAAGGCATCCCAAGGGGAGCGCAAAAGTGCCACAACATGGCTGTCTCCACAGCTTTTCCCTTGGGATAATTCCTAAACCCAGGCTGATTTAAATGACCAGTGTTACGGTTAGGGTTAGGGTTACGCCTAGGTGTAGAGCTTTTTAAACCAGCAAGCTCTGAGCTCCAGGCACACGGCAGCTGCGAAAGGCATCCCAAGGGGAGCACAAAAGTGCCAGGAAATGGCTGCCTCCACACGTTTTCATTGGCACCATTGCTAAGCCTAGGTTGAATCACCTGCCTCCAGTCTCAGCTAGGGACATGGTTTTTTAAACCAGGAAGCCCTGAGCTCCAAGCACATGACAGCTGTGAAAGGCATCCCAAGGGGAGTACAAAAGTGCAACAACATGGCAGCTTTCGCAGCTTTTTCCTTGGCACCATCCCTATACCTAGGCTGATTTATCTGCCTAGGGTTAGGGTTAGGGCTCAGCCAAGGGCAAGGATTTTTTTAACCAGGAAGCCCTGAGTTCCAGGCTTACTGCATCTGCCAAAGGCATCCCAAAGGGAGCGCAGAAGTTCCACAACATGGCTGCTTTCACAGCTTTTTCCTTAGGAAGAACCCTAATACCCAGCTGATTTACCTTCCTAGGGTTACTGTTAGGCTTAGGCCTAGGACTTTTAAAACCAGGAAGCCCTGTGCTCCAGGCACACTGCAGCTGTTAAAGGCATCCCAAGGGGAGTGCAAAAGTGACACAACTTGGCTGCCTCCACTGCTATTTCCATGAGACCATGCCGAATCATAGGCTGACTTTCCTTCCTAGGCTTAAGGTTTGAGTTAGGCCTAGGGTTAGTGTTCTTTTAACCAGAAAGCCCTGAGTTCCAAGAACACAGCAGCTGCGAAGGACTGCCCAAGAAGAGCGCAGAAGTGCCTCAACATGCCTGCCTCCAAAGCTTTTTCCTTGGGGAGGTCCCGAAACGAAGGCTGATTTAGAAGCCTCCAGTTTGGGCTAAAGTTGTGGTATTTTACACCAGGAAGCCCTGTGCTCCAAGCACACTGCAGCTGTGAAAGGCATCCCAAGGGGAGCGCAAAAGTGCCACAACATGGCTGTCTCCACAGCTTTTCCCTTGGGATAATTCCTAAACCCAGGCTGATTTAAATGACCAGAGTTACGGTTAGGGTTAGGGTTACGCCTAGGTGTAGAGCTTTTTAAACCAGCAAGCTCTGAGCTCCAGGCACACGGCAGCTGCGAAAGGCATCCCAAGGGGAGCACAAAAGTGCCAGGAAATGGCTGCCTCCACACGTTTTCATTGGCACCATTGCTAAGCCTAGGCTGAATTACCTGCCTCCAGTCTCAGCTAGGGACATGGATTTTTAAACCAGGAAGCCCTGAGCTCCAAGCACACGACAGCTGTGAAAGGCATCCCAAGGGGAGTACAAAAGTGCAACAACATGGCAGCTTTCACAGCTTTTTCCTTGGCACCATCCCTATACCTAGGCTGATTTATCTGCCTAGGGTTAGGGTTAGGGCTCAGCCTAGGGCTAGGATTTTTTTAACCAGGAAGCCCTGAGTTCCAGGCTTACTGCATCTGCCAAAGGCATCCCAAAGGGAGCGCAGAAGTGGCACAACATGGCTGCTTTCACAGCATTTTCCTTAGGAAGAGCCCTAATACCCGGCTGATTTACCTTCCTAGGGTTACTGTTAGGCTTAGGCCTAGGACTTTTAAAACCAGGAAGCCCTGTGCTCCAGGCACACTGCAGCTGTTAAAGGCATCCCAAGGGGAGTGCAAAAGTGACACAACGTGGCTGCCTCCTCTGCTATTTCCATGAGACCATCCCGAATCATAGGCTGATTTTCCTTCCAAGGCTTAAGGTTTGAGTTAGGCCTAGAGTTAGTGTTCTTTTAATCAGAAAGCCCTGAGTTCCACGAGCACAGCACCTGCGAAGGACTGCCCAAGAAGAGCGCAGAAGTGCCACAACATGCCTGCCTCCACAGCTTTTTCCTTGGGGACATGCCGAAACGAAGGCTGATTTAGAAGCCTCCAGTTTGGGCTAAAGTTTTGGTTTTTTAAACGAGGAAGCCCTGTGCTCCAAGCACACTGCAGCTGTGAAAGGCATCCCAAGGGGAGCGTAAAAGTGCCACAACATGGCTGTCTCCACAGCTTTTCCCTTGGGATAATTCCTAAACCCAGGCTGATTTAAATGACCAGTGTTACAGTTAGGGTTAGGGTTACGCCTAGGTGTAGAGCTTTTTAAACCAGCAAGCTCTGAGCTCCAGGCACACGGCAGCTGCGAAAGGCATCCCAAGGGGAGCACAAAAGTGCCAGAAAATGGCTGCCTCCACACGTTTTCATTGGCACCATTGCTAAGCCTAGGCTGAATTACCTGCCTCCAGTCTCAGCTAGGGACATGGATTTTTAAACCAGGAAGCCCTGAGCTCCAGGCACACGGCAGCTGTGAAAGGCATCCCAAGGGGAGTACAAAAGTGCAACAACATGGCAGCTTTCACAGCTTTTTCCTTGGCACCATCCCTATACCTAGGCTGATTTATCTGCCTAGGGTTAGGGTTAGGGCTCAGCCAAGGGCAAGGATTTTTTTAACCAGGAAGCCCTGAGTTCCAGGCTTACTGCATCTGCCAAAGGCATCCCAAAGGGAGCGCAGAAGTTCCACAACATGGCTGCTTTCACAGCTTTTTCCTTAGGAAGAACCCTAATACCCGGCTGATTTACCTTCCTAGGGTTACTGTTAGGCTTAGGCCTAGGACTTTTAAAACCAGGAAGCCCTGTGCTCCAGGCACACTGCAGCTGTTAAAGGCATCCCAAGGGGAGTGCAAAAGTGACACAACTTGGCTGCCTCCACTGCTATTTCCATGAGACCATCCCGAATCATAGGCTGACTTTCCTTCCTAGGCTTAAGGTTTGAATTAGGCCTAGGGTTAGTGTTCTTTTAACCAGAAAGCCCTGAGTTCCACGAGCACAGCACCTGCGAAGGACTGCCCAAGAAGAGCGCAGAAGTGCCTCAACATGCCTGCCTCCACAGCTTTTTCCTTGGGGAGGTCCCGAAACGAAGGCTGATTTAGAAACCTCCAGTTTGAGCTAAAGTTGTGGTATTTTACACCAGGAAGCCCTGTGCTCCAAGCACACTGCAGCTGTGAAAGGCATCCCAAGGGGAGCGCAAAAGTGCCACAACATGGCTGTCTCCACAGCTTTTCCCTTGGGATAATTCCTAAACCCAGGCTGATTTAAATGACCAGTGTTACGGTTAGGGTTAGGGTTACGCCTAGGTGTAGAGCTTTTTAAACCAGCAAGCTCTGAGCTCCAGGCACACGGCAGCTGCGAAAGGCATCCCAAGGGGAGCACAAAAGTGCCAGAAAATGGCTGCCTCCACACGTTTTCATTGGCACCATTGCTAAGCCTAGGCTGAATTACCTGCTTCCAGTCTCAGCTAGGGACATGGATTTTTAAACCAGGAAGCCCTGAGCTCCAAGCACACGACAGCTGTGAAAGGCATCCCAAGGGGAGTACAAAAGTGCAACAACATGGCAGCTTTCACAGCTTTTTCCTTGGCACCATCCCTATACCTAGGCTGATTTATCTGCCTAGGGTAAGGGTTAGGGCTCAGCCTAGGGCTAGGATTTTTTTAACCAGGAAGCCCTGAGTTCCAGGCTTACTGCATCTGCCAAAGGCATCCCAAAGGGAGCCCAGAAGTTCCACAACATGGCTGCTTTCACAGCTTTTTCCTTAGGAAGAACCCTAATACCCGGCTGATTTACCTTCCTAGGGTTACTGTTAGGCTTAGGCCTAGGACTTTTAAAACCAGGAAGCCCTGTGCTCCAGGCACACTGCAGCTGTTAAAGGCATCCCAAGGGGAGTGCAAAAGTGACACAACTTGGCTGCCTCCACTGCTATTTCCATGAGACCATCCCGAATCATAGGCTGACTTTCCTTCCTAGGCTTAAGGTTTGAATTAGGCCTAGGGTTAGTGTTCTTTTAACCAGAAAGCCCTGAGTTCCACGAGCACAGCACCTGCGAAGGACTGCCCAAGAAGAGCGCAGAAGTGCCTCAACATGCCTGCCTCCAAAGCATTTTCCTTGGGGAGGTCCCGAAACGAAGGCTGATTTAGAAGCCTCCAGTTTGGGCTAAAGTTGTGGTTTTTTAAACCAGGAAGCCCTGTGCTCCAAGCACACTGCAGCTGTGAAAGGCATCCCAAGGGGAGCGCAAAAGTGCCACAACATGGCTGTCTCCACAGCTTTTCCCTTGGGATAATTCCTAAACCCAGGCTGATTTAAATGACCAGTGTTACGGTTAGGGTTAGGGTTACGCCTAGGTGTAGAGCTTTTTAAACCAGCAAGCTCTGAGCTCCAGGCACACGGCAGCTGCGAAAGGCATCCCAAGGGGAGCACAAAAGTGCCAGGAAATGGCTGCCTCCACACGTTTTCATTGGCACCATTGCTAAGCCTAGGCTGAATTACCTGCCTCCAGTCTCAGCTAGAGACATGGGTTTTTAAACCAGGAAGCCCTGAGCTCCAAGCACATGACAGCTGTGAAAGGCATCCCAAGGGGAGTACAAAAGTGCAACAACATGGCAGCTTTCACAGCTTTTTCCTTGGCACCATCCCTATACCTAGGCTGATTTATCTGCCTAGGGTTAGGGTTAGGGCTCAGCCTAGGGCTAGGATTTTTTTAACCAGGAAGCCCTGAGTTCCAGGCTTACTGCATCTGCCAAAGGCATCCCAAAGGGAGCGCAGATGTGGCACAACATGGCTGCTTTCACAGCTTTTTCCTTAGGAAGAACCCTAATACCCGGCTGATTTACCTTCCTAGGGTTACTGTTAGGCTTAGGCCTAGGACTTTTAAAACCAGGAAGCCCTGTGCTCCAGGCACACTGCAGCTGTTAAAGGCATCCCAAGGGGAGCGCAAAAGTGACACAACGTGGCTGCCTCCTCTGCTATTTCCATGAGACCATCCCGAATCATAGGCTGATTTTCCTTCCAAGGCTTAAGGTTTGAGTTAGGCCTAGAGTTAGTGTTCTTTTAATCAGAAAGCCCTGAGTTCCACGAGCACAGCACCTGCGAAGGACTGCCCAAGAAGAGCGCAGAAGTGCCACAACATGCCTGCCTCCAAAGCTTTTTCCTTGGGGACATGCCGAAACGAAGGCTGATTTAGAAGCCTCCAGTTTGGGCTAAAGTTGTGGTTTTTTAAACCAGGAAGCCCTGTGCTCCAAGCACACTGCAGCTGTGAAAGGCATCCCAAGGGGAGCGCAAAAGTGCCACAACATGGCTGTCTCCACAGCTTTTCCCTTGGGATAATTCCTAAATCCAGGCTGATTTAAATGACCAGTGTTACAGTTAGGGTTAGGGTTACGCCTAGGTGTAGAGCTTTTTAAACCAGCAAGCTCTGAGCTCCAGGCACACGGCAGCTGCGAAAGGCATCCCAAGGGGAGCACAAAAGTGCCAGAAAATGGCTGCCTCCACACATTTTCATTGGCACCATTGCTAAGCCTAGGCTGAATTACCTGCCTCCAGTCTCAGCTAGGGACATTGTTTTTTAAACCAGGAAGCCCTGAGCACCAGGCACACGGCAGCTGTTCAAGGCATCCCAAGGGGAGTACAAAAGTGCAACAACATGGCAGCTTTCACAGCTTTTTCCTTGGCACCATCCCTATACCTAGGCTGATTTATCTGCCTAGGGTTAGGGTTAGGGCTCAGCCTAGGGCTAGGATTTTTTTAACCAGGAAGCCCTGAGTTCCAGGCTTACTGCATCTGCCAAAGGCATCCCAAAGTGAGCGCAGAAGTGCCACAACATGGCTGTTTTCACAGCTTTTTCCTTAGGAAGAACCCTAATACCCGGCTGATTTACCTTCCTAGGTTTACTGTTAGGCTTAGGCCTCGGACATTTAAAACCAGGAAGCCCTGTGCTCCAGGCACACTGCAGCTGTTAAAGGCATCCCAAGGGGAGTGCAAAAGTGACACAACTTGGCTGCCTCCACTGCTATTTCCATGAGACCATCCCGAATCATAGGCTGACTTTCCTTCCTAGGCTTAAGGTTTGAGTTAGGCCTAGGGTTAGTGTTCTTTTAACCAGAAAGCCCTGAGTTCCAAGAACACAGCAGCTGCGAAGGACTGCCCAAGAAGAGCGCAGAAGTGCCTCAACATGCCTGCCTCCAAAGCTTTTTCCTTGCGGAGGTCCCGAAACGAAGGCTGATTTAGAAGCCTCCAGTTTGGGTTAAAGTTGTGGCTTTTTAAACCAGGAAGCCCTGAGCTCCAGGCACACGGCAGCTGTGAAAGGCATCCCAAGGGGAGTACAAAAGTGCAACAACATGGCAGCTTTCACAGCTTTTTCCTTGGCACCATCCCTATACCTAGGCTGATTTATCTGCCTAGGGTTAGGGTTAGGGCTCAGCCTAGGGCTAGGATTTTTTTAACCAGGAAGCCCTGAGTTCCAGGCTTACTGCATCTGCCAAAGGCATCCCAAAGGGAGCGCAGAAGGTCCACAACATGGCTGCTTTCACAGCTTTTTCCTTAGGAAGAACCCTAATACCCGGCTGATTTACCTTCCTAGGGTTACTGTTAGGCTTAGGCCTAGGACTTTTAAAACCAGGAAGCCCTGTGCTCCAGGCACACTGCAGCTGTTAAAGGCATCCCAAGGGGAGTGCAAAAGTGACACAACGTGGCTGCCTCCTCTGCTATTTCCATGAGACCATCCCGAATCATAGGCTGATTTTCCTTCCAAGGCTTAAGGTTTGAGTTAGGCCTAGAGTTAGTGTTCTTTTAATCAGAAAGCCCTGAGTTCCACGAGCACAGCACCTGCGAAGGACTGCCCAAGAAGAGCGCAGAAGTGCCACAACATGCCTGCCTCCAAAGCTTTTTCCTTGGGGACATGCCGAAACGAAGGCTGATTTAGAAGCCTCCAGTTTGGGCTAAAGTTGTGGTTTTTTAAACCAGGAAGCCCTGTGCTCCAAGCACACTGCAGCTGTGAAAGGCATCCCAAGGGGAGCGCAAAAGTGCCACAACATGGCTGTCTCCACAGCTTTTCCCTTGGGATAATTCCTAAACCCAGGCTGATTTAAATGACCAGTGTTACAGTTAGGTTTAGGGTTACGCCTAGGTGTAGAGCTTTTTAAACCAGCAAGCTCTGAGCTCCAGGCACACGGCAGCTGCGAAAGGCATCCCAAGGGGAGCACAAAAGTGCCAGAAAATGGCTGCCTCCACACGTTTTCATTGGCACCATTGCTAAGCCTAGGCTGAATTACCTGCCTCCAGTCTCAGCTAGGGACATGGATTTTAAACGAGGAAGCCCTGAGCTCCAGGCACACGGCAGCTGTGAAAGGCATCCCAAGGGGAGTACAAAAGTGCAACAACATGGCAGCTTTCACAGCTTTTTCCTTGGCACCATCCCTATACCTAGGCTGATTTATCTGCCTAGGGTTAGGGTTAGGGCTCAGCCTAGGGCAAGGATTTTTTTACCAGGAAGCCCTGAGTTCCAGGCTTACTGCATCTGCCAAAGGCATCCCAAAGGGAGCCCAGAAGTTCCACAACATGGCTGCTTTCACAGCTTTTTCCTTAGGAAGAACCCTAATACCTGGCTGATTTACCTTCCTAGGGTTACTGTTAGGCTTAGGCCTAGGACTTTTAAAACCAGGAAGCCCTGTGCTCCAGGCACACTGCAGCTGTTAAAGGCATCCCAAGGGGAGTGCAAAAGTGACACAACTTGGCTGCCTCCACTGCTATTTCCATGAGACCATCCCGAATCATAGGCTGACTTTCCTTCCTAGGCTTAAGGTTTGAATTAGGCCTAGGGTTAGTGTTCTTTTAACCAGAAAGACCTGAGTTCCACGAGCACAGCACCTGCGAAGGACTGCCCAAGAAGAGCGCAGAAGTGCCTCAACATGCCTGCCTCCAAAGCTTTTTCCTTGGGGAGGTCCCGAAACGAAGGCTGATTTACAAGCCTCCAGTTTGGGCTAAAGTTGTGGTTTTTTAAACCAGGAAGCCCTGTGCTCCAAGCACACTGCAGCTGTGAAAGGCATCCCAAGGGGAGCGCAAAAGTGCCACAACATGGCTGTCTCCACAGCTTTTCCCTTGGGATAATTCCTAAACCCAGGCTGATTTAAATGACCAGTGTTACGGTTAGGGTTAGGGTTACGCCTAGGTGTAGAGCTTTTTAAACCAGCAAGCTCTGAGCTCCAGGCACACGGCAGCTGTGAAAGGCATCCCAAGGGGAGCACAAAAGTGCCAGGAAATGGCTGCCTCCACACGTTTTCATTGGCACCATTGCTAAGCCTAGGCTGAATTACCTGCCTCCAGTCTCAGCTAGGGACATGGATTTTTAAACCAGGAAGCCCTGAGCTCCAAGCACACGACAGCTGTGAAAGGCATCCCAAGGGGAGTACAAAAGTGCAACAACATGGCAGCTTTCACAGCTTTTTCCTTGGCACCATCCCTATACCTAGGCTGATTTATCTGCCTAGGGTTAGGGTTAGGGCTCAGCCTAGGGCTAGGATTTTTTTAACCAGGAAGCCCTGAGTTCCAGGCTTACTGCATCTGCCAAAGGCATCCCAAAGGGAGCGCAGAAGGTCCACAACATGGCTGCTTTCACAGCTTTTTCCTTAGGAAGAACCCTAATACCCGGCTGATTTACCTTCCTAGGGTTACTGTTAGGCTTAGGCCTAGGACTTTTAAAACCAGGAAGCCCTGTGCTCCAGGCACACTGCAGCTGTTAAAGGCATCCCAAGGGGAGCGCAAAAGTGACACAACTTGGCTGCCTCCACTGCTATTTCCATGAGACCATCCCGAATCATAGGCTGATTTTCCTTCCTAGGCTTAAGGTTTGAGTTAGGCCTAGGGTTAGTGTTCTTTTAACCAGAAAGCCCTGAGTTCCAAGAACACAGCAGCTGCGAAGGACTACCCAAGAAGAGCGCAGAAGTGCCTCAACATGCCTGCCTCCACAGCTTTTTCCTTGGGGACGTCCTGAAACGAAGGCTGATTTAGAAGCCTCCAGTTTGGGCTAAAGTTGTGGCTTTTTAAACCAGGAAGCCCTGTGCTCCAAGCACACTGCAGCTGTGAAAGGCATCCCAAGGGCAGCGCAAAAGTGCCACAACATGGCTGTCTCCACAGCTTTTCCCTTGGGATAATTCCTAAACCCAGGCTGATTTAAATGACCAGTGTTACGCTCAGGGTTAGGGTTACGCCTAGGTGTAGAGCTTTTTGAACCAGCAAGCTCTGAGCTCCAGCCACACGGCAGCTGCGAAAGGCATCCCAAGGGGAGCACAAAAGTGCCAGGAAATGGCTGCCTCCACACGTGTTCATTGGCACCATTGCTAAGCCTAGGCTGAATTACCTGCCTCCAGTCTCAGCTAGGGACATGGATTTTTAAACCAGGAAGCCCTGAGCTCCAAGCACACGACAGCTGTGAAAGGCATCCCAAGGGGAGTACAAAAGTGCAACAACATGGCAGCTTTCACAGCTTTTTCCTTGGCACCATCCCTATACCTAGGCTGATTTATCTGCCTAGGGTTAGGGTTAGGGCTCAGCCAAAGGCAAGGATTTTTTTAACCAGGAAGCCCTGAGTTCCAGGCTTACTGCATCTGCCAAAGGCATCCCAAAGGGAGCGCAGAAGTTCCACAACATGGCTGCCTCCACAGCTTTTTCCTTAGGAAGAACCCTAATACCCAGCTGATTTACCTTCCTAGGGTTACTGTTAGGCTTAGGCCTAGGACTTTTAAAACCAGGAAGCCCTGTGCTCCAGGCACACTGCAGCTGTTAAAGGCATCCCAAGGGGAGCGCAAAAGTGACACAACTTGGCTGCCTCCACTGCTATTTCCATGAGACCATCCCGAATCATAGGCTGATTTTCCTTCCTAGGCTTAAGTTTTGAGTTAGGCCTAGGGTTAGTGTTCTTTTAACCAGAAAGCCCTGAGTTCCAAGAACACAGCAGCTGCGAAGGACTGCCCAAGAAGAGCGCAGAAGTGCCTCAACATGCCTGCCTCCACAGCTTTTTCCTTGGGGACGTCCCGAAACGAAGGCTGATTTAGAAGCCTCCAGTTTGGGCTAAAGTTGTGGTTTTTTAAACCAGGAAGCCCTGTGCTCCAAGCACACTGCAGCTGTGAAAGGCATCCCAAGGGGAGCGCAAAAGTGCCACAACATGGCTGTCTCCACAGCTTTTCCCTTGGGATAATTCCTAAACCCAGGCTGATTTAAATGACCAGTGTTACGCTCAGGGTTAGGGTTACGCCTAGGTGTAGAGCTTTTTAAACCAGCAAGCTCTGAGCTCCAGGCACACGGCAGCTGCGAAAGGCTTCCCAAGGGGAGCACAAAAGTGCCAGGAAATGGCTGCCTCCACACGTTTTCATTGGCACCATTGCTAAGCCTAGGCTGAATTACCTGCCTCCAGTCTCAGGTAGGGACATGGATTTTTAAACCAGGAAGCCCTGAGCTCCAAGCACACGGCAGCTGTGAAAGGCATCCCAAGGGGAGTACAAAAGTGCCACAACATGGCTGTCTCCACAGCTTTTCCCTTGGGATAATTCCTAAACCCAGGCTGATTTAAATGACCAGTGTTACGCTCAGGGTTAGGGTTACGCCTAGGTGCAGAGCTTTTTAAACCAGCAAGCTCTGAGCTCCAGGCACACGGCAGCTGCGAAAGGCATCCCAAGGGGAGTACAAAAGTGCAACAACATGGCAGCTTTCACAGCTTTTTCCTTGGCACCATCCCTATACCTAGGCTGATTTATCTGCCTAGGGTTAGGGTTAGGGCTCAGCCAAGGGCAAGGATTATTTTAACCAGGAAGCCCTGAGTTCCAGGCTTACTGCATCTGCCAAAGGCATCCCAAAGGGAGTGCAGAAGTGCCACAACATGGCTGCTTTCACAGCTTTTTCCTTAGGAAGAACCCTAATACCCGGCTGATTTACCTTCCTAGGGTTACTGTTAGACTTAGGCCTAGGACTTTTAAAACCAGGAAGCCCTGTGCTCCAGGCACACTGCAGCTGTTAAAGGCATCCCAAGGGGAGCGCAAAAGTGACACAACTTGGCTGCCTCCGCGGCTATTTCCATGAGACCATCCCGAATCATAGGCTGATTCTCCTTCCAAGGCTTAAGGTTTGAGTTAGGCCTAGAGTTAGTGTTCTTTTAATCAGAAAGCCCTGAGTTCCACGAGCAGAGCACCTGCGAAGGACTGCCCAAGAAGAGCGCAGAAGTGCCACAACATGCCTGCCTCCACAGCTTTTTCCTTGGGGACATGCCGAAACGAAGGCTGATTTAGAAGCCTCCAGTTTGGGCTAAAGTTGTGGCTTTTTAAACCAGGAAGCCCTGTGCTCCAAGCACACTGCAGCTGTGAAAGGCATCCCAAGGGCAGCGCAAAAGTGCCACAACATGGCTGTCTCCACAGCTTTTCCCTTGGGATAATTCCTAAACCCAGGCTGATTTAAATGACCAGTGTTACAGTTAGGGTTAGGGTTACGCCTAGGTGTAGAGCTTTTTAAACCAGCAAGCTCTGAGCTCCAGGCACACGGCAGCTGCGAAAGGCATCCCAAGGGGAGCACAAAAGTGCCAGGAAATGGCTGCCTCCACACGTTTTCATTGGCACCATTGCTAAGCCTAGGCTGAATTACCTGCCTCCAGTCTCAGCTAGGGACATGGATTTTTAAACCAGGAAGCCCTGAGCTCCAAGCACATGACAGCTGTGAAAGGCATCCCAAGGGGAGTACAAAAGTGCAACAACATGGCAGCTTTCACAGCTTTTTCCTTGGCACCATCCCTATACCTAGGCTGATTTATCTGCCTAGGGTTAGGGTTAGGGCTCAGCCTAGGGCTAGGATTTTTTAACCAGGAAGCCCTGAGTTCCAGGCTTACTGCATCTGCCAAAGGCATCCCAAAGGGAGCGCAGAAGTGCCACAACATGGCTGCTTTCACAGCTTTTTGCTAAGGAAGAAGCCTAATACCCAGCTGATTTACCTTCCTAGGGTTACTGTTAGGCTTAGGCCTAGGACTTTTAAAACCAGGAAGCCCTGTGCTCCAGGCACACTGCAGCTGTTAAAGGCATCCCAAGGGGAGTGCAAAAGTGACACAACTTGGCTGCCTCCACTGCTATTTCCATGAGACCATCCCGAATCATAGGCTGATTTTCCTTCTTAGGCTTAAGGTTTGAGTTAGGCCTAGGGTTAGTGTTCTTTTAACCAGAAAGCCCTGAGTTCCAAGAACACAGCAGCTGCGAAGGACTGCCCAAGAAGAGCGCAGAAGTGCCTCAACATGCCTGCCTCCACAGCTTTTTCCTTGGGGACGTCCCGAAACGAAGGCTGATTTAGAAGCCTCCAGTTTGGGCTAAAGTTGTGGTTTTTTAAACCAGGAAGCCCTGTGCTCCAAGCACACTGCAGCTGTGAAAGGCATCCCAAGGGGAGCGCAAAAGTGCCACAACATGGCTGTCTCCACAGCTTTTCCCTTGGGATAATTCCTAAACCCAGGCTGATTTAAATGACCAGTGTTACGCTCAGGGTTAGGGTTACGCCTAGGTGTAGAGCTTTTTAAACCAGCAAGCTCTGAGCTCCAGGCACACGGCAGCTGCGAAAGGCATCCCAAGGGGAGCACAAAAGTGCCAGAAAATGGCTGCCTCCACACGTTTTCATTGGCACCATTGCTAAGCCTAGGCTGAATTACCTGACTCCAGTCTCAGCTAGGGACATGGATTTTTAAACCAGGAAGCCCTGAGCTCCAGGCACACGGCAGCTGTGAAAGGCATCCCAAGGGGAGTACAAAAGTGCAACAACATGGCAGCTTTCACAGATTTTTCCTTGGCACCATCCCTATACCTAGGCTGATTTATCTGCCTAGGGTTAGGGTTAGGGCTCAGCCAAGGGCAAGGATTTTTTTAACCAGGAAGCCCTGAGTTCCAGGCTTACTGCATCTGCCAAAGGCATCCCAAAGGGAGCGCAGAAGTGCCACAACATGGCTGCTTTCACAGCTTTTTCCTTAGGAAGAACCCTAATACCCGGCTGATTTACCTTCCTAGGGTTACTGTTAGACTTAGGCCTAGGACTTTTAAAACCAGGAAGCCCTGTGCTCCAGGCACACTGCAGCTGTTAAAGGCATCCCAAGGGGAGCGCAAAAGTGACACAACTTGGCTGCCTCCGCGGCTATTTCCATGAGACCATCCCGAATCATAGGCTGATTCTCCTTCCAAGGCTTAAGGTTTGAGTTAGGCCTAGAGTTAGTGTTCTTTTAATCAGAAAGCCCTGAGTTCCACGAGCAGAGCACCTGCGAAGGACTGCCCAAGAGGAGCGCAGAAGTGCCACAACATGCCTGCCTCCACAGCTTTTTCCTTGGGGACATGCCGAAACGAAGGCTGATTTAGAAGCCTCCAGTTTGGGCTAAAGTTGTGGCTTTTTAAACCAGGAAGCCCTGTGCTCCAAGCACACTGCAGCTGTGAAAGGCATCCCAAGGGCAGCGAAAAAGTGCCACAACATGGCTGTCTCCACAGCTTTTCCCTTGGGATAATTCCTAAACCCAGGCTGATTTAAATGACCAGTGTTACAGTTAGGGTTAGGGTTACGCCTAGGTGTAGAGCTTTTTAAACCAGCAAGCTCTGAGCTCCAGGCACACGGCAGCTGCGAAAGGCATCCCAAGGGGAGCACAAAAGTGCCAGGAAATGGCTGCCTCCACACGTTTTCATTGGCACCATTGCTAAGCCCAGGCTGAATTACCTGCCTCCAGTCTCAGCTAGGGACATGGATTTTTAAACCAGGAAGCCCTGAGCTCCAAGCACATGACAGCTGTGAAAGGCATCCCAAGGGGAGTACAAAAGTGCAACAACATGGCTGTCTCCACAGCTTTTCCCTTGGGATAATTCCTAAACCCAGGCTGATTTAAATGACCAGTGTTACGCTCAGGGTTAGGGTTACGCCTAGGTGCAGAGCTTTTTAAACCAGCAAGCTCTGAGCTCCAGGCACACGGTAGCTGCGAAAGGCATCCCAAGGGGAGCACAAAAGTGCCAAGAAATGGCTGCCTCCACACGTTTTCATTGGCACCATTGCTCAGCCTAGGCTGAATTACCTGCCTCCAGTCTCAGCTAGGGACATGGATTTTTAAACCAGGAAGCCCTGAGCTCCAAGCACATGACAGCTGTGAAAGGCATCCCAAGGGGAGTACAAAAGTGCAACAACATGGCAGCTTTCACAGCTTTTTCCTTGGCACCATCCCTATACCTAGGCTGATTTATCTGCCTAGGGTTAGGGTTAGGGCTCAGCCTAGGGCTAGGATTTTTTAACCAGGAAGCCCTGAGTTCCAGGCTTACTGCATCTGCCAAAGGCATCCCAAAGGGAGCGCAGAAGTGCCACAACATGGCTGCTTTCACAGCTTTTTGCTAAGGAAGAAGCCTAATACCCAGCTGATTTACCTTCCTAGGGTTACTGTTAGGCTTAGGCCTAGGACTTTTAAAACCAGGAAGCCCTGTGCTCCAGGCACACTGCAGCTGTTAAAGGCATCCCAAGGGGAGTGCAAAAGTGACACAACTTGGCTGCCTCCACTGCTATTTCCATGAGACCATCCCGAATCATAGGCTGATTTTCCTTCTTAGGCTTAAGGTTTGAGTTAGGCCTAGGGTTAGTGTTCTTTTAACCAGAAAGCCCTGAGTTCCAAGAGCACAGCAGCTGCGAAGGACTACCCAAGAAGAGCGCAGAAGTGCCTCAACATGCCTGCCTCCACAGCTTTTTCCTTGGGAACGTCCCGAAACGAAGGCTGATTTAGAAGCCTCCAGTTTGGGCTAAAGTTGTGGTTTTTTAAACCAGGAAGCCCTGTGCTCCAAGCACACTGCAGCTGTGAAAGGCATCCCAAGGGGAGCGCAAAAGTGCCACAACATGGCTGTCTCCACAGCTTTTCCCTTGGGATAATTCCTAAACCCAGGCTGATTTAAATGACCAGTGTTACGCTCAGGGTTAGGGTTACGCCTAGGTGTAGAGCTTTTTAAACCAGCAAGCTCTGAGCTCCAGGCACACGGTAGCTGCGAAAGGCATCCCAAGGGGAGCACAAAAGTGCCAAGAAATGGCTGCCTCCACACGTTTTCATTGGCACCATTGCTAAGCCTAGGCTGAATTACCTGCCTCCAGTCTCAGCTAGGGACATGGATTTTTAAACCAGGAAGCCCTGAGCTCCAAGCACATGACAGCTGTGAAAGGCATCCCAAGGGGAGTACAAAAGTGCAACAACATGGCAGCTTTCACAGCTTTTTCCTTGGCACCATCCCTATACCTAGGCTGATTTATCTGCCTAGGGTTAGGGTTAGGGCTCAGCCAAGGGCAAGGATTTTTTTAACCAGGAAGCCCTGAGTTCCAGGCTTACTGCATCTGCCAAAGGCATCCCAAAGGGAGCGCAGAAGTGCCACAACATGGCTGCTTTCACAGCTTTTTCCTTAGGAAGAACCCTAATACCCAGCTGATTTACCTTCCTAGGGTTACTGTTAGGCTTAGGCCTAGGACTTTTAAAACCAGGAAGCCCTGGGCTCCAGGCACACTGCAGCTGTTAAAGGCATCCCAAGGGGAGTGCAAAAGTGACACAACTTGGCTGCCTCCACTGCTATTTCCATGAGACCATCCCGAATCATAGGCTGACTTTCCTTCCTAGGCTTAAGGTTTGAGTTAGGCCTAGGGTTAGTGTTCTTTTAACCAGAAAGCCCTGAGTTCCAAGAACACAGCAGCTGCGAAGGACTGCCCAAGAAGAGCGCAGAAGTGCCTCAACATGCCTGCCTCCACAGCTTTTTCCTTGGGGACGTCCCGAAACGAAGGCTGATTTAGAAGCCTCCAGTTTGGGCTAAAGTTGTGGTTTTTTAAACCAGGAAGCCCTGTGCTCCAAGCACACTGCAGCTGTGAAAGGCATCCCAAGGGGAGCGCAAAAGTGCCACAACATGGCTGTCTCCACAGCTTTTCCCTTGGGATAATTCCTAAACCCAGGCTGATTTAAATGACCAGTGTTACGCTCAGGGTTAGGGTTACGCCTAGGTGTAGAGCTTTTTAAACCAGCAAGCTCTGAGCTCCAGGCACACGGCAGCTGCGAAAGGCATCCCAAGGGGAGCACAAAAGTGCCAGAAAATGGCTGCCTCCACACGTTTTCATTGGCACCATTGCTAAGCCTAGGCTGAATTACCTGCCTCCAGTCTCAGCTAGGGACATGGATTTTTAAACCAGGAAGCCCTGAGCTCCAAGCACACGACAGCTGTGAAAGGCATCCCAAGGGGAGTACAAAAGTGCAACAACATGGCAGCTTTCACAGCTTTTTCCTTGGCACCATCCCTATACCTAGGCTGATTTATCTGCCTTGGGTTAGGGTTAGGGCTCAGCCTAGGGCTAGGATTTTTTTAACCAGGAAGCCCTGAGTTCCAGGCTTACTGCATCTGCCAAAGGCATCCCAAAGGGAGCGCAGAAGTGCCACAACATGGCTGCTTTCACAGCTTTTTCCTTAGGAAGAACCCTAATACCCAGCTGATTTACCTTCCTAGGGTTACTGTTAGGCTTAGGCCTAGGACTTTTAAAACCAGGAAGCCCTGTGCTCCAGGCACACTGCAGCTGTTAAAGGCATCCCAAGGGGAGCGCAAAAGTGACACAACTTGGCTGCCTCCACTGCTATTTCCATGAGACCATCCCGAATCATAGGCTGATTTTCCTTCCTAGGCTTAAGGTTTGAGTTAGGCCTAGGGTTAGTGTTCTTTTAACCAGAAAGCCCTGAGTTCCAAGAACACAGCAGCTGCGAAGGACTGCCCAAGAAGAGCGCAGAAGTGCCTCAACATGCCTGCCTCCACAGCTTTTTCCTTGGGGACGTCCCGAAACGAAGGCTGATTTAGAAGCCTCCAGTTTGGGCTAAAGTTGTGGTTTTTTAAACCAGGAAGCCCTGTGCTCCAAGCACACTGCAGCTGTGAAAGGCATCCCAAGGGGAGCGCAAAAGTGCCACAACATGGCTGTCTCCACAGCTTTTCCCTTGGGATAATTCCTAAACCCAGGCTGATTTAAATGACCAGTGTTACGCTCAGGGTTAGGGTTACGCCTAGGTGTAGAGCTTTTTAAACCAGCAAGCTCTGAGCTCCAGGCACACGGCAGCTGCGAAAGGCATCCCAAGGGGAGCACAAAAGTGCCAGAAAATGGCTGCCTCCACACGTTTTCATTGGCACCATTGCTAAGCCTAGGCTGAATTACCTGACTCCAGTCTCAGCTAGGGACATGGATTTTTAAACCAGGAAGCCCTGAGCTCCAGGCACACGGCAGCTGTGAAAGGCATCCCAAGGGGAGTACAAAAGTGCAACAACATGGCAGCTTTCACAGATTTTTCCTTGGCACCATCCCTATACCTAGGCTGATTTATCTGCCTAGGGTTAGGGTTAGGGCTCAGCCAAGGGCAAGGATTTTTTTAACCAGGAAGCCCTGAGTTCCAGGCTTACTGCATCTGCCAAAGGCATCCCAAAGGGAGCGCAGAAGTGCCACAACATGGCTGCTTTCACAGCTTTTTCCTTAGGAAGAACCCTAATACCCGGCTGATTTACCTTCCTAGGGTTACTGTTAGACTTAGGCCTAGGACTTTTAAAACCAGGAAGCCCTGTGCTCCAGGCACACTGCAGCTGTTAAAGGCATCCCAAGGGGAGCGCAAAAGTGACACAACTTGGCTGCCTCCGCGGCTATTTCCATGAGACCATCCCGAATCATAGGCTGATTCTCCTTCCAAGGCTTAAGGTTTGAGTTAGGCCTAGAGTTAGTGTTCTTTTAATCAGAAAGCCCTGAGTTCCACGAGCAGAGCACCTGCGAAGGACTGCCCAAGAGGAGCGCAGAAGTGCCACAACATGCCTGCCTCCACAGCTTTTTCCTTGGGGACATGCCGAAACGAAGGCTGATTTAGAAGCCTCCAGTTTGGGCTAAAGTTGTGGCTTTTTAAACCAGGAAGCCCTGTGCTCCAAGCACACTGCAGCTGTGAAAGGCATCCCAAGGGCAGCGAAAAAGTGCCACAACATGGCTGTCTCCACAGCTTTTCCCTTGGGATAATTCCTAAACCCAGGCTGATTTAAATGACCAGTGTTACAGTTAGGGTTAGGGTTACGCCTAGGTGTAGAGCTTTTTAAACCAGCAAGCTCTGAGCTCCAGGCACACGGCAGCTGCGAAAGGCATCCCAAGGGGAGCACAAAAGTGCAAGGAAATGGCTGCCTCCACACGTTTTCATTGGCACCATTGCTAAGCCCAGGCTGAATTACCTGCCTCCAGTCTCAGCTAGGGACATGGATTTTTAAACCAGGAAGCCCTGAGCTCCAAGCACATGACAGCTGTGAAAGGCATCCCAAGGGGAGTACAAAAGTGCAACAACATGGCAGCTTTCACAGCTTTTTCCTTGGCACCATCCCTATACCTAGGCTGATTTATCTGCCTTGGGTTAGGGTTAGGGCTCAGCCTAGGGCTAGGATTTTTTTAACCAGGAAGCCCTGAGTTCCAGGCTTACTGCATCTGCCAAAGGCATCCCAAAGGGAGCGCAGAAGTGCCACAACATGGCTGCTTTCACAGCTTTTTCCTTAGGAAGAACCCTAATACCCAGCTCATTTACCTTCCTAGGGTTACTGTTAGGCTTAGGCCTAGGACTTTTAAAACCAGGAAGCCCTGTGCTCCAGGCACACTGCAGCTGTTAAAGGCATCCCAAGGGGAGCGCAAAAGTGACACAACGTGGCTGCCTCCGCTGCTATTTCCATGAGACCATCCCGAATCATAGGCTGATTTTCCTTCCAAGGCTTAAGGTTTGAGTTAGGCCTAGGGTTAGTGTTCTTTTAATCAGAAAGCCCTGAGTTCCACGAGCACAGCACCTGCGAAGGACTGCCCAAGAAGAGCGCAGAAGTGCCACAACATGCCTGCCTCCAAAGCTTTTTCATTGGGGACATGCCGAAACAAGGCTGATTTAGAAGCCTCCAGTTTGGGCTAAAGTTGTGGTTTTTTAAACCAGGAAGCCCTGTGCTCCAAGCACACTGCAGCTGTGAAAGGCATCCCAAGGGCAGCGCAAAAGTGCCACAACATGGCTGTCTCCACAGCTTTTCCCTTGGGATAATTCCTAAACCCAGGCTGATTTAAATGACCAGTGTTACAGTTAGGGTTAGGGTTACGCCTAGATGTAGAGCTTTTTAAACCAGTAAGCTCTGAGCTCCAGGCACACGGCAGCTGCGAAAGGCATCCCAAGGGGAGCACAAAAGTGCCAGAAAATGGCTGCCTCCACACGTTTTCATTGGCACCATTGCTAAGCCTAGGCTGAATTACCTGCCTCCAGTCTCAGCTAGGGACATGGATTTTTAAACCAGGAAGCCCTGAGCTCCAGGCACACGGCAGCTGTGAAAGGCATCCCAAGGGGAGTACAAAAGTGCAACAACATGGCAGCTTTCACAGCTTTTTCCTTGGCACCATCCCTATACCTAAGCTGATTTATCTGCCTAGGGTTAGGGTTAGGGCTCAGCCAAGGGCTAGGATTATTTTAACCAGGAAGCCCTGAGTTCCAGGCTTACTGCATCTGCCAAAGGCATCCCAAAGGGAGCGCAGAAGTGCCACAACATGGCTGCTTTCACAGCTTTTTCCTTAGGAAGAACCCTAATACCCAGCTGATTTACCTTCCTAGGGTTACTGTTAGGCTTAGGCCTAGGACTTTTAAAACCAGGAAGCCCTGTGCTCCAGGCACACTGCAGCTGTTAAAGGCATCCCAAGGGGAGCGCAAAAGTGACACAACTTGGCTGCCTCCACTGCTATTTCCATGAGACCATCCCGAATCATAGGCTGATTTTCCTTCCTAGGCTTAAGGTTTGAGTTAGGCCTAGGGTTAGTGTTCTTTTAACCAGAAAGCCCTGAGTTCCAAGAACACAGCAGCTGCGAAGGACTGCCCAAGAAGAGCGCAGAAGTGCCTCAACATGCCTGCCTCCACAGCTTTTTCCTTGGGGACGTCCCAAAACGAAGGCTGATTTAGAAGCCTCCAGTTTGGGCTAAAGTTGTGGCTTTTTAAACCAGGAAGCCCTGTGCTCCAAGCACACTGCAGCTGTGAAAGGCATCCCAAGGGCAGCGCAAAAGTGCCACAACATGGCTGTCTCCACAGCTTTTCCCTTGGGATAATTCCTAAACCCAGGCTGATTTAAATGACCAGTGTTACGGTTAGGGTTAGGGTTACGCCTAGGTGTAGAGCTTTTTAAACCAGCAAGCTCTGAGCTCCAGGCACACGGCAGCTGCGAAAGGCATCCCAAGGGGAGCACAAAAGTGCCAGGAAATGGCTGCCTCCACACGTTTTCATTGGCACCATTGCTAAGCCTAGGCTGAATTACCTGCTTCCAGTCTCAGCTAGGGACATGGTTTTTTAAACCAGGAAGCCCTGAGCTCCAAGCACACGACAGCTGTGAAAGGCATCCCAAGGGGAGTACAAAAGTGCAACAACATGGCAGCTTTCACAGCTTTTTCCTTGGCACCATCCCTATACCTAGGCTGATTTATCTGCCTAGGGTTAGGGTTAGGGCTCAGCCTAGGGCTAGGATTTTTTTAACCAGGAAGCCCTGAGTTCCAGGCTTACTGCATCTGCCAAAGGCATCCCAAAGGGAGCGCAGAAGGTCCACAACATGGCTGCTTTCACAGCTTTTTCCTTAGGAAGAACCCTAATACCCGGCTGATTTACCTTCCTAGGGTTACTGTTAGGCTTAGGCCTAGGACTTTTAAAACCAGGAAGCCCTGTGCTCCAGGCACACTGCAGCTGTTAAAGGCATCCCAAGGGGAGCGCAAAAGTGACACAACGTGGCTGCCTCCGCTGCTATTTCCATGAGACCATCCCGAATCATAGGCTGATTTTCCTTCCAAGGCTTAAGGTTTGAGTTAGGCCTAGAGTTAGTGTTCTTTTAATCAGAAAGCCCTGAGTTCCACGAGCACAGCACCTGCGAAGGACTGCCCAAGAAGAGCGCAGAAGTGCCACAACATGCCTGCCTCCAAAGCTTTTTCATTGGGGACATGCCGAAACAAGGCTGATTTAGAAGCCTCCAGTTTGGGCTAAAGTTGTGGTTTTTTAAACCAGGAAGCCCTGTGCTCCAAGCACACTGCAGCTGTGAAAGGCATCCCAAGGGCAGCGCAAAAGTGCCACAACATGGCTGTCTCCACAGCTTTTCCCTTGGGATAATTCCTAAACCCAGGCTGATTTAAATGACCAGTGTAACAGTTAGGGTTAGGGTTACGCCTAGGTGTAGAGCTTTTTAAACCAGTAAGCTCTGAGCTCCAGGCACACGGCAGCTGCGAAAGGCATCCCAAGGGGAGCACAAAAGTGCCAGAAAATGGCTGCCTCCACACGTTTTCATTGGCACCATTGCTAAGCCTAGGCTGAATTACCTGCCTCCAGTCTCAGCTAGGGACATGGATTTTTAAACCAGGAAGCCCTGAGCTCCAGGCACACGGCAGCTGTGAAAGGCATCCCAAGGGGAGTACAAAAGTGCAACAACATGGCAGCTTTCACAGCTTTTTCCTTGGCACCATCCCTATACCTAAGCTGATTTATCTGCCTAGGGTTAGGGTTAGGGCTCAGCCAAGGGCTAGGATTATTTTAACCAGGAAGCCCTGAGTTCCAGGCTTACTGCATCTGCCAAAGGCATCCCAAAGGGAGCGCAGAAGTGCCACAACATGGCTGCTTTCACAGCTTTTTCCTTAGGAAGAACCCTAATACCCAGCTGATTTACCTTCCTAGGGTTACTGTTAGGCTTAGGCCTAGGACTTTTAAAACCAGGAAGCCCTGTGCTCCAGGCACACTGCAGCTGTTAAAGGCATCCCAAGGGGAGCGCAAAAGTGACACAACTTGGCTGCCTCCACTGCTATTTCCATGAGACCATCCCGAATCATAGGCTGATTTTCCTTCCTAGGCTTAAGGTTTGAGTTAGGCCTAGGGTTAGTGTTCTTTTAACCAGAAAGCCCTGAGTTCCAAGAACACAGCAGCTGCGAAGGACTGCCCAAGAAGAGCGCAGAAGTGCCTCAACATGCCTGCCTCCACAGCTTTTTCCTTGGGGACGTCCCAAAACGAAGGCTGATTTAGAAGCCTCCAGTTTGGGCTAAAGTTGTGGCTTTTTAAACCAGGAAGCCCTGTGCTCCAAGCACACTGCAGCTGTGAAAGGCATCCCAAGGGCAGCGCAAAAGTGCCACAACATGGCTGTCTCCACAGCTTTTCCCTTGGGATAATTCCTAAACCCAGGCTGATTTAAATGACCAGTGTTACGGTTAGGGTTAGGGTTACGCCTAGGTGTAGAGCTTTTTAAACCAGCAAGCTCTGAGCTCCAGGCACACGGCAGCTGCGAAAGGCATCCCAAGGGGAGCACAAAAGTGCCAGGAAATGGCTGCCTCCACACGTTTTCATTGGCACCATTGCTAAGCCTAGGCTGAATTACCTGCTTCCAGTCTAAGCTAGGGACATGGTTTTTTAAACCAGGAAGCCCTGAGCTCCAAGCACACGACAGCTGTGAAAGGCATCCCAAGGGGAGTACAAAAGTGCAACAACATGGCAGCTTTCACAGCTTTTTCCTTGGCACCATCCCTATACCTAGGCTGATTTATCTGCCTAGGGTTAGGGTTAGGGCTCAGCCTAGGGCTAGGATTTTTTTAACCAGGAAGCCCTGAGTTCCAGGCTTACTGCATCTGCCAAAGGCATCCCAAAGGGAGCGCAGAAGGTCCACAACATGGCTGCTTTCACAGCTTTTTCCTTAGGAAGAACCCTAATACCCGGCTGATTTACCTTCCTAGGGTTACTGTTAGGCTTAGGCCTAGGACTTTTAAAACCAGGAAGCCCTGTGCTCCAGGCACACTGCAGCTGTTAAAGGCATCCCAAGGGGAGCGCAAAAGTGACACAACGTGGCTGCCTCCGCTGCTATTTCCATGAGACCATCCCGAATCATAGGCTGATTTTCCTTCCAAGGCTTAAGGTTTGAGTTAGGCCTAGAGTTAGTGTTCTTTTAATCAGAAAGCCCTGAGTTCCACGAGCACAGCACCTGCGAAGGACTGCCCAAGAAGAGCGCAGAAGTGCCACAACATGCCTGCCTCCAAAGCTTTTTCATTGGGGACATGCCGAAACAAGGCTGATTTAGAAGCCTCCAGTTTGGGCTAAAGTTGTGGTTTTTTAAACCAGGAAGCCCTGTGCTCCAAGCACACTGCAGCTGTGAAAGGCATCCCAAGGGCAGCGCAAAAGTGCCACAACATGGCTGTCTCCACAGCTTTTCCCTTGGGATAATTCCTAAACCCAGGCTGATTTAAATGACCAGTGTAACAGTTAGGGTTAGGGTTACGCCTAGGTGTAGAGCTTTTTAAACCAGTAAGCTCTGAGCTCCAGGCACACGGTAGCTGCGAAAGGCATCCCAAGGGGAGCACAAAAGTGCCAGAAAATGGCTGCCTCCACACGTTTTCATTGGCACCATTGCTAAGCCTAGGCTGAATTACCTGCCTCCAGTCTCAGCTAGGGACATGGATTTTTAAACCAGGAAGCCCTGAGCTCCAGGCACACGGCAGCTGTGAAAGGCATCCCAAGGGGAGTACAAAAGTGCAACAACATGGCAGCTTTCACAGCTTTTTCCTTGGCACCATCCCTATACCTAAGCTGATTTATCTGCCTAGGGTTAGGGTTAGGGCTCAGCCAAGGGCTAGGATTATTTTAACCAGGAAGCCCTGAGTTCCAGGCTTACTGCATCTGCCAAAGGCATCCCAAAGGGAGCGCAGAAGTGCCACAACATGGCTGCTTTCACAGCTTTTTCCTTAGGAAGAACCCTAATACCCAGCTGATTTACCTTCCTAGGGTTACTGTTAGGCTTAGGCCTAGGACTTTTAAAACCAGGAAGCCCTGTGCTCCAGGCACACTGCAGCTGTTAAAGGCATCCCAAGGGGAGCGCAAAAGTGACACAACTTGGCTGCCTCCACTGCTATTTCCATGAGACCATCCCGAATCATAGGCTGATTTTCCTTCCTAGGCTTAAGGTTTGAGTTAGGCCTAGGGTTAGTGTTCTTTTAACCAGAAAGCCCTGAGTTCCAAGAACACAGCAGCTGCGAAGGACTGCCCAAGAAGAGCGCAGAAGTGCCTCAACATGCCTGCCTCCACAGCTTTTTCCTTGGGGACGTCCCAAAACGAAGGCTGATTTAGAAGCCTCCAGTTTGGGCTAAAGTTGTGGCTTTTTAAACCAGGAAGCCCTGTGCTCCAAGCACACTGCAGCTGTGAAAGGCATCCCAAGGGCAGCGCAAAAGTGCCACAACATGGCTGTCTCCACAGCTTTTCCCTTGGGATAATTCCTAAACCCAGGCTGATTTAAATGACCAGTGTTACGGTTAGGGTTAGGGTTACGCCTAGGTGTAGAGCTTTTTAAACCAGCAAGCTCTGAGCTCCAGGCACACGGCAGCTGCGAAAGGCATCCCAAGGGGAGCACAAAAGTGCCAGGAAATGGCTGCCTCCACACGTTTTCATTGGCACCATTGCTAAGCCTAGGCTGAATTACCTGCTTCCAGTCTAAGCTAGGGACATGGTTTTTTAAACCAGGAAGCCCTGAGCTCCAAGCACACGACAGCTGTGAAAGGCATCCCAAGGGGAGTACAAAAGTGCAACAACATGGCAGCTTTCACAGCTTTTTCCTTGGCACCATCCCTATACCTAGGCTGATTTATCTGCCTAGGGTTAGGGTTAGGGCTCAGCCTAGGGCTAGGATTTTTTTAACCAGGAAGCCCTGAGTTCCAGGCTTACTGCATCTGCCAAAGGCATCCCAAAGGGAGCGCAGAAGGTCCACAACATGGCTGCTTTCACAGCTTTTTCCTTAGGAAGAACCCTAATACCCGGCTGATTTACCTTCCTAGGGTTACTGTTAGGCTTAGGCCTAGGACTTTTAAAACCAGGAAGCCCTGTGCTCCAGGCACACTGCAGCTGTTAAAGGCATCCCAAGGGGAGCGCAAAAGTGACACAACGTGGCTGCCTCCGCTGCTATTTCCATGAGACCATCCCGAATCATAGGCTGATTTTCCTTCCAAGGCTTAAGGTTTGAGTTAGGCCTAGAGTTAGTGTTCTTTTAATCAGAAAGCCCTGAGTTCCACGAGCACAGCACCTGCGAAGGACTGCCCAAGAAGAGCGCAGAAGTGCCACAACATGCCTGCCTCCAAAGCTTTTTCATTGGGGACATGCCGAAACAAGGCTGATTTAGAAGCCTCCAGTTTGGGCTAAAGTTGTGGTTTTTTAAACCAGGAAGCCCTGTGCTCCAAGCACACTGCAGCTGTGAAAGGCATCCCAAGGGCAGCGCAAAAGTGCCACAACATGGCTGTCTCCACAGCTTTTCCCTTGGGATAATTCCTAAACCCAGGCTGATTTAAATGACCAGTGTTACAGTTAGGGTTAGGGTTACGCCTAGGTGTAGAGCTTTTTAAACCAGTAAGCTCTGAGCTCCAGGCACACGGTAGCTGCGAAAGGCATCCCAAGGGGAGCACAAAAGTGCCAGAAAATGGCTGCCTCCACACGTTTTCATTGGCACCATTGCTAAGCCTAGGCTGAATTACCTGCCTCCAGTCTCAGCTAGGGACATGGATTTTTAAACCAGGAAGCCCTGAGCTCCAGGCACACGGCAGCTGTGAAAGGCATCCCAAGGGGAGTACAAAAGTGCAACAACATGGCAGCTTTCACAGCTTTTTCCTTGGCACCATCCCTATACCTAAGCTGATTTATCTGCCTAGGGTTAGGGTTAGGGCTCAGCCAAGGGCTAGGATTATTTTAACCAGGAAGCCCTGAGTTCCAGGCTTACTGCATCTGCCAAAGGCATCCCAAAGGGAGCGCAGAAGTTCCACAACATGGCTGCTTTCACAGCTTTTTCCTTAGGAAGAACCCTAATACCCAGCTGTTTTACCTTCCTAGGGTTACTGTTAGGCTTAGGCCTAGGACTTTTAAAACCAGGAAGCCCTGTGCTCCAGGCACACTGCAGCTGTTAAAGGCATCCCAAGGGGAGCGCAAAAGTGACACAACTTGGCTGCCTCCACTGCTATTCCCATGAGACCATCCCGAATCATAGGCTGATTTTCCTTCCTAGGCTTAAGGTTTGAGTTAGGCCTAGGGTTAGTGTTCTTTTAACCAGAAAGCCCTGAGTTCCAAGAACACAGCAGCTGCGAAGGACTGCCCAAGAAGAGCGCAGAAGTGCCTCAACATGCCTGCCTCCACAGCTTTTTCCTTGGGGACGTCCCAAAACGAAGGCTGATTTAGAAGCCTCCAGTTTGGGCTAAAGTTGTGGCTTTTTAAACCAGGAAGCCCTGTGCTCCAAGCACACTGCAGCTGTGAAAGGCATCCCAAGGGCAGCGCAAAAGTGCCACAACATGGCTGTCTCCACAGCTTTTCCCTTGGGATAATTCCTAAACCCAGGCTGATTTAAATGACCAGTGTTACGGTTAGGGTTAGGGTTACGCCTAGGTGTAGAGCTTTTTAAACCAGCAAGCTCTGAGCTCCAGGCACACGGCAGCTGCGAAAGGCATCCCAAGGGGAGCACAAAAGTGCCAGGAAATGGCTGCCTCCACACGTTTTCATTGGCACCATTGCTAAGCCTAGGCTGAATTACCTGCTTCCAGTCTAAGCTAGGGACATGGTTTTTTAAACCAGGAAGCCCTGAGCTCCAAGCACACGACAGCTGTGAAAGGCATCCCAAGGGGAGTACAAAAGTGCAACAACATGGCAGCTTTCACAGCTTTTTCCTTGGCACCATCCCTATACCTAGGCTGATTTATCTGCCTAGGGTTAGGGTTAGGGCTCAGCCTAGGGCTAGGATTTTTTTAACCAGGAAGCCCTGAGTTCCAGGCTTACTGCATCTGCCAAAGGCATCCCAAAGGGAGCGCAGAAGGTCCACAACATGGCTGCTTTCACAGCTTTTTCCTTAGGAAGAACCCTAATACCCGGCTGATTTACCTTCCTAGGGTTACTGTTAGGCTTAGGCCTAGGACTTTTAAAACCAGGAAGCCCTGTGCTCCAGGCACACTGCAGCTGTTAAAGGCATCCCAAGGGGAGCGCAAAAGTGACACAACGTGGCTGCCTCCGCTGCTATTTCCATGAGACCATCCCGAATCATAGGCTGATTTTCCTTCCAAGGCTTAAGGTTTGAGTTAGGCCTAGAGTTAGTGTTCTTTTAATCAGAAAGCCCTGAGTTCCACGAGCACAGCACCTGCGAAGGACTGCCCAAGAAGAGCGCAGAAGTGCCACAACATGCCTGCCTCCAAAGCTTTTTCATTGGGGACATGCCGAAACAAGGCTGATTTAGAAGCCTCCAGTTTGGGCTAAAGTTGTGGTTTTTTAAACCAGGAAGCCCTGTGCTCCAAGCACACTGCAGCTGTGAAAGGCATCCCAAGGGCAGCGCAAAAGTGCCACAACATGGCTGTCTCCACAGCTTTTCCCTTGGGATAATTCCTAAACCCAGGCTGATTTAAATGACCAGTGTTACAGTTAGGGTTAGGGTTACGCCTAGGTGTAGAGCTTTTTAAACCAGTAAGCTCTGAGCTCCAGGCACACGGTAGCTGCGAAAGGCATCCCAAGGGGAGCACAAAAGTGCCAGAAAATGGCTGCCTCCACACGTTTTCATTGGCACCATTGCTAAGCCTAGGCTGAATTACCTGCCTCCAGTCTCAGCTAGGGACATGGATTTTTAAACCAGGAAGCCCTGAGCTCCAGGCACACGGCAGCTGTGAAAGGCATCCCAAGGGGAGTACAAAAGTGCAACAACATGGCAGCTTTCACAGCTTTTTCCTTGGCACCATCCCTATACCTAAGCTGATTTATCTGCCTAGGGTTAGGGTTAGGGCTCAGCCAAGGGCTAGGATTATTTTAACCAGGAAGCCCTGAGTTCCAGGCTTACTGCATCTGCCAAAGGCATCCCAAAGGGAGCGCAGAAGTTCCACAACATGGCTGCTTTCACAGCTTTTTCCTTAGGAAGAACCCTAATACCCAGCTGTTTTACCTTCCTAGGGTTACTGTTAGGCTTAGGCCTAGGACTTTTAAAACCAGGAAGCCCTGTGCTCCAGGCACACTGCAGCTGTTAAAGGCATCCCAAGGGGAGCGCAAAAGTGACACAACTTGGCTGCCTCCACTGCTATTCCCATGAGACCATCCCGAATCATAGGCTGATTTTCCTTCCTAGGCTTAAGGTTTGAGTTAGGCCTAGGGTTAGTGTTCTTTTAACCAGAAAGCCCTGAGTTCCAAGAACACAGCAGCTGCGAAGGACTACCCAAGAAGAGCGCAGAAGTGCCTCAACATGCCTGCCTCCACAGCTTTTTCCTTGGGGACGTCCCGAAACGAAGGCTGATTTAGAAGCCTCCAGTTTGGGCTAAAGTTGTGGCTTTTTAAACCAGGAAGCCCTGTGCTCCAAGCACACTGCAGCTGTGAAAGGCATCCCAAGGGGAGCGCAAAAGTGCCACAACATGGCTGTCTCCACAGCTTTTCCCTTGGGATAATTCCTAAACCCAGGCTGATTTAAATGACCAGTGTTACGGTTAGGGTTAGGGTTACGCCTAGGTGTAGAGCTTTTTAAACCAGCAAGCTCTGAGCTCCAGGCACACGGCAGCTGCGAAAGGCATCCCAAGGGGAGCACAAAAGTGCAAGGAAATGGCTGCCTCCACACGTTTTCATTGGCACCATTGCTAAGCCTAGGCTGAATTACCTGCCTCCAGTCTCAGCTAGGGACATGGATTTTTAAACCAGGAAGCCCTGAGCTCCAGGCACACGGCAGCTGTGAAAGGCATCCCAAGGGGAGTACAAAAGTGCAACAACATGGCAGCTTTCACAGCTTTTTCCTTGGCACCATCCCTATACCTAGGCTGATTTATCTGCCTAGGGTTAGGGTTAGGGCTCAGCCTAGGGCTAGGATTTTTTTAACCAGGAAGCCCTGAGTTCCAGGCTTACTGCATCTGCCAAAGGCATCCCAAAGGGAGCGCAGAAGTGCCAAAACATTGCTGCTTTCACAGCTTTTTCCTTAGGAAGAACCCTAATACCCGGCTGATTTACCTTCCTAGGGTTACTGTTAGGCTTAGGCCTAGGACTTTTAAAACCAGGAAGCCCTGTGCTCCAGGCACACTGCAGCTGTTAAAGGCATCCCAAGGGGAGCGCAAAAGTGACACAACGTGGCTGCCTCCTCTGCTATTTCCATGAGACCATCCCGAATCATAGGCTGATTTTCCTTCCAAGGCTTAAGGTTTGAGTTAGGCCTAGAGTTAGTGTTCTTTTAATCAGAAAGCCCTGAGTTCCACGAGCACAGCACCTGCGAAGGACTGCCCAAGAAGAGCGCAGAAGTGCCACAACATGCCTGCCTCCAAAGCTTTTTCATTGGGGACATGCCGAAACAAGGCTGATTTAGAAGCCTCCAGTTTGGGCTAAAGTTGTGGTTTTTTAAACCAGGAAGCCCTGTGCTCCAAGCACACTGCAGCTGTGAAAGGCATCCCAAGGGCAGCGCAAAAGTGCCACAACATGGCTGTCTCCACAGCTTTTCCCTTGGGATAATTCCTAAACCCAGGCTGATTTAAATGACCAGTGTTACAGTTAGGGTTAGGGTTACGCCTAGGTGTAGAGCTTTTTAAACCAGTAAGCTCTGAGCTCCAGGCACACGGTAGCTGCGAAAGGCATCCCAAGGGGAGCACAAAAGTGCCAGAAAATGGCTGCCTCCACACGTTTTCATTGGCACCATTGCTAAGCCTAGGCTGAATTACCTGCCTCCTGTCTCAGCTAGGGACATGGATTTTTAAACCAGGAAGCCCTGAGGTCCAGGCACACGGCAGCTGCGAAAGGCATCCCAAGGGGAGTACAAAAGTGCAACAACATGGCAGCTTTCACAGCTTTTTCCTTGGCACCATCCCTATACCTAGGCTGATTTATCTGCCTAGGGTTAGGGTTAGGGCTCAGCCAAGGGCTAGGATTATTTTAACCAGGAAGCCCTGAGTACCAGTCTTACTGCATCTGCCAAAGTCATCCCAAAGGGAGCGCAGAAGTTCCATGACATGGCTGCCTCCACAGCTTTTTCCTTTGGAAGAACCCTAATACCCAGCTGATTTACCTTCCTAGGGTTACTGTTAGGCTTAGGCCTAGGACTTTTAAAACCAGGAAGCCCTGTGCTCCAGGCACACTGCAGCTGTTAAAGGCATCCCAAGGGGAGTGCAAAAGTGACACAACTTGGCTGCCTCCACTGCTATTTCCATGAGACCATCCCGAATCATAGGCTGACTTTCCTTCCTAGGCTTAAGGTTTGAGTTAGGCCTAGGGTTAGTGTTCTTTTAATCAGAAAGCCCTGAGTTCCACGAGCACAGCAGCTGCGAAGGAATGCCCAAGAAAAGCGCAGAAGTGCCACAACATGCCTGCCTCCAAAGCTTTTACCTTGGTGAGGTCCCGAAACGAAGGCTGATTTAGAAGCCTCCAGTTTGGGCTAAAGTTGTGGTTTTTTAAAACAGGAAGCCCTGTGCTCACAGCACACTGCAGCTTTGAAGGGCATCCCAAGGGGAGCGCAAAAGTGCCACAACATGGCTGTCTCCACAGCTTTTCCCTTGGGATAATTCCTAAACCCAGGCTGATTTAAATGACCAGTGTTACAGTTAGGGTTAGGGTTACGCCTAGGTGTAGAGCTTTTTAAACCAGCAAGCTCTGAGCTCCAGGCACACGGCAGCTGCGAAAGGCATCCCAAGGGGAGTACAAAAGTGCAACAACATGGCAGCTTTCACAGCTTTTTCCTTGGCACCATCCCTATACCTAAGCTGATTTATCAGCCTAGGGTTAGGGTTAGGGCTCAGCCAAGGGCAAGGATTTTTTTAACCAGGAAGCCCTGAGTTCCAGGCTTACTGCATCTGCCAAAGGCATCCCAAAGGGAGCGCAGAAGTGCCACAACATGGCTGCTTTCACAGCTTTTTCCTTAGGAAGAACCCTAATACCCAGCTGATTTACCTTCCTAGGGTTACTGTTAGGCTTAGGCCTAGGACTTTTAAAACCAGGAAGCCCTGTGCTCCAGGCACACTGCAGCTGTTAAAGGCATCCCAAGGGGAGCGCAAAAGTGACACAACTTGGCTGCCTCCACTGCTATTTCCATGAGACCATCCCGAATAATAGGCTGATTTTCCTTCCTAGGCTTAAGGTTTGAGTTAGGCCTAGGGTTAGTGTTCTTTTAACCAGAAAGCCCTGAGTTCCAAGAACACAGCAGCTGCGAAGGACTACCCAAGAAGAGCGCAGAAGTGCCTCAACATGCCTGCCTCCACAGCTTTTTCCTTGGGGACGTCCCGAAACGAAGGCTGATTTAGAAGCCTCCAGTTTGGGCTAAAGTTGTGGCTTTTTAAAACAGGAAGCCCTGTGCTCCAAGCACACTGCAGCTGTGAAAGGCATCCCAAGGGCAGCGCAAAAGTGCCACAACATGGCTGTCTCCACAGCTTTTCCCTTGGGATAATTCCTAAACCCAGGCTGATTTAAATGACCAGTGTTACGGTTAGGGTTAGGGTTACGCCTAGGTGTAGAGCTTTTTAAACCAGCAAGCTCTGAGCTCCAGGCACACGGCAGCTGCGAAAGGCATCCCAAGGGGAGCACAAAAGTGCCAGGAAATGGCTGCCTCCACACCTTTTCATTGGCACCATTGCTAAGCCTAGGCTGAATTACCTGCCTCCAGTCTCAGCTAGGGACATGGATTTTTAAACCAGGAAGCCCTGAGCTCCAAGCACACGACAGCTGTGAAAGGCATCCCAAGGGGAGTACAGAAGTGCAACAACATGGCAGCTTTCACAGCTTTTTCCTTGGCACCATCCCTATACCTAGGCTGATTTATCTGCCTAGGGTTAGGGTTAGGGCTCAGCCTAGGGCTAGGATTTTTTAACCAGGAAGCCCTGAGTTCCAGGCTTACTGCATCTGCCAAAGGCATCCCAAAGGGAGCGCAGAAGGTCCACAACATGGCTGCTTTCACAGCTTTTTCCTTAGGAAGAACCCTAATACCCGGCTGATTTACCTTCCTAGGGTTACTGTTAGGCTTAGGCCTAGGACTTTTAAAACCAGGAAGCCCTGTGCTCCAGGCACACTGCAGCTGTTAAAGGCATCCCAAGGGGAGCGCAAAAGTGACACAACGTGGCTGCCTCCGCTGCTATTTCCATGAGACCATCCCGAATCATAGGCTGATTTTCCTTCCAAGGCTTAAGGTTTGAGTTAGGCCTAGAGTTAGTGTTCTTTTAACCAGAAAGCCCTGAGTTCCACGAGCACAGCACCTGCGAAGGACTGCCCAAGAAGAGCGCAGAAGTGCCACAACATGCCTGCCTCCAAAGCTTTTTCATTGGGGACATGCCGAAACAAGGCTGATTTAGAAGCCTCCAGTTTGGGCTAAAGTTGTGGTTTTTTAAACCAGGAAGCCCTGTGCTCCAAGCACACTGCAGCTGTGAAAGGCATCCCAAGGGGAGCGCAAAAGTGCCACAACATGGCTGTCTCCACAGCTTTTCCCTTGGGATAATTCCTAAACCCAGGCTGATTTAAATGACCAGTGTTACAGTTAGGGTTAGTGTTACGCCTAGGTGTAGAGCTTTTTAAACCAGTAACCTCTGAGCTCCAGGCACACGGCAGCTGCGAAAGGCATCCCAAGGGGAGCACAAAAGTGCCAGAAAATGGCTGCCTCCACACGTTTTCATTGGCACCATTGCTAAGCCTAGGCTGAATTACCTGCCTCCTGTCTCAGCTAGGGACATGGATTTTTAAACCAGGAAGCCCTGAGCTCCACGCACACGGCAGCTGTGAAAGGCATCCCAAGGGGAGTACAAAAGTGCAACAACATGGCAGCTTTCACAGCTTTTTCCTTGGCACCATCCCTATACCTAGGCTGATTGATCTGCCTAGGGTTAGGGTTAGGGCTCAGCCAAGGGCTAGGATTATTTTAACCAGGAAGCCCTGAGTTCCAGGCTTACTGCATCTGCCAAAGTCATCCCAAAGGGAGCGCAGAAGTTCCACGACATGGCTGCCTCCACAGCTTTTTCCTTAGGAAGAACCCTAATACCCAGCTGATTTACCTTCCTAGGGTTACTGTTAGGCTTAGGCCTAGGACTTTTAAAACCAGGAAGCCCTGTGCTCCAGGCACACTGCAGCTGTTAAAGGCATCCCAAGGGGAGTGCAAAAGTGACACAACTTGGCTGCCTCCACTGCGATTTCCATGAGACCATCCCGAATCATAGGCTGACTTTCCTTCCTAGGCTTAAGGTTTGAGTTAGGCCTAGGGTTAGTGTTCTTTTAATCAGAAAGCCCTGAGTTCCACGAGCACAGCAGCTGCGAAGGACTGCCCAAGAAGAGCGCAGAAGTGCCACAACATGCCTGCCTCCAAAGCTTTTTCCTTGGTGAGGTCCCGAAATGAAGGCTGATTTAGAAGCCTCCAGTTTGGGCTAAAGTTGTGGTTTTTTATAACAGGAAGCCCTGTGCTCACAGCACACTGCAGCTTTGAAGGGCATCCCAAGGGGAGCGCAAAAGTGCCACAACATGGCTGTCTCCACAGCTTTTCCCTTGGGATAATTCCTAAACCCAGGCTGATTTAAATGACCAGTGTTACAGTTAGGGTTAGGGTTACGCCTAGGTGTAGAGCTTTTTAAACCAGCAAGCTCTGAGCTCCAGGCACACGGCAGCTGCGAAAGGCATCCCAAGGGGAGTACAAAAGTGCAACAACATGGCAGCTTTCACAGCTTTTTCCTTGGCACCATCCCTATACCTAAGCTGATTTATCAGCCTAGGGTTAGGGTTAGGGCTCAGCCAAGGGCAAGGATTTTTTTAACCAGGAAGCCCTGAGTTCCAGGCTTACTGCATCTGCCAAAGGCATCCCAAAGGGAGCGCAGAAGGTCCACAACATGGCTGCTTTCACAGCTTTTTCCTTAGGAAGAACCCTAATACCCAGCTGATTTACCTTCCTAGGGTTACTGTTAGGCTTAGGCCTAGGACTTTTAAAACCAGGAAGCCCTGTGCTCCAGGCACACTGCAGCTGTTAAAGGCATCCCAAGGGGAGCGCAAAAGTGACACAACTTGGCTGCCTCCACTGCTATTTCCATGAGACCATCCCGAATCATAGGCTGATTTTCCTTCCAAGGCTTAAGGTTTGAGTTAGGCCTAGAGTTAGTGTTCTTTTAACCAGAAAGCCCTGAGTTCCAAGAACACAGCAGCTGCGAAGGACTGCCCAAGAAGAGCGCAGAAGTGCCACAACATGCCTGCCTCCAAAGCATTTTCATTGGGGACATGCCGAAACAAGGCTGATTTAGAAGCCTCCAGTTTGGGCTAAAGTTGTGGTTTTTTAAACCAGGAAGCCCTGTGCTCCAAGCACACTGCAGCTGTGAAAGGCATCCCAAGGGCAGCGCAAAAGTGCCACAACATGGCTGTCTCCACAGCTTTTCCCTTGGGATAATTCCTAAACCCAGGCTGATTTAAATGACCAGTGTTACAGTTAGGGTTAGGGTTACGCCTAGGTGTAGAGCTTTTTAAACCAGTAAGCTCTGAGCTCCAGGCACACGGTAGCTGCGAAAGGCATCCCAAGGGGAGCACAAAAGTGCCAGGAAATGGCTGCCTCCACACGTTTTCATTGGCACCATTGCTAAGCCTAGGCTGAATTACCTGCCTCCAGTCTCAGCTAGGGACATGGATTTTTAAACCAGGAAGCCCTGAGCTCCAGGCACACGGCAGCTGTGAAAGGCATCCCAAGGGGAGTACAAAAGTGCAACAACATGGCAGCTTTCACAGCTTTTTCCTTGGCACCATCCCTATACCTAAGCTGATTTATCTGCCTAGGGTTAGGGTTAGGGCTCAGCCAAGGGCTAGGATTATTTTAACCAGGAAGCCCTGAGTTCCAGGCTTACTGCATCTGCCAAAGGCATCCCAAAGGGAGCGCAGAAGTGCCACAACATGGCTGCTTTCACAGCTTTTTCCTTAGGAAGAACCCTAATACCCAGCTCATTTACCTTCCTAGGGTTACTGTTAGGCTTAGGCCTAGGACTTTTAAAACCAGGAAGCCCTGTGCTCCAGGCACACTGCAGCTGTTAAAGGCATCCCAAGGGGAGCGCAAAAGTGACACAACTTGGCTGCCTCCACTGCTATTTCCATGAGACCATCCCGAATCATAGGCTGATTTTCCTTCCTAGGCTTAAGGTTTGAGTTAGGCCTAGGGTTAGTGTTCTTTTAACCAGAAAGCCCTGAGTTCCAAGAACACAGCAGCTGCGAAGGACTGCCCAAGAAGAGCGCAGAAGTGCCTCAACATGCCTGCCTCCACAGCTTTTTCCTTGGGGACGTCCCGAAACGAAGGCTGATTTAGAAGCCTCCAGTTTGGGCTAAAGTTGTGGTTTTTTAAACCAGGAAGCCCTGTGCTCCAAGCACACTGCAGCTGTGAAAGGCATCCCAAGGGGAGCGCAAAAGTGCCACAACATGGCTGTCTCCACAGCTTTTCCCTTGGGATAATTCCTAAACCCAGGCTGATTTAAATGACCAGTGTTACGCTCAGGGTTAGGGTTACGCCTAGGTGTAGAGCTTTTTAAACCAGCAAGCTCTGAGCTCCAGGCACACGGCAGCTGCGAAAGGCATCCCAAGGGGAGCACAAAAGTGCCAGGAAATGGCTGCCTCCACACGTTTTCATTGGCACCATTGCTAAGCCTAGGCTGAATTACCTGCTTCCAGTCTCAGCTAGGGACATGGTTTTTTAAACCAGGAAGCCCTGAGCTCCAAGCACACCACAGCTGTGAAAGGCATCCCAAGGGGAGTACAAAAGTGCAACAACATGGCAGCTTTCACAGCTTTTTCCTTGGCACCATCCCTATACCTAGGCTGATTTATCTGCCTAGGGTTAGGGTTAGGGCTCAGCCTAGGGCTAGGATTTTTTAACCAGGAAGCCCTGAGTTCCAGGCTTACTGCATCTGCCAAAGGCATCCCAAAGGGAGCGCAGAAGGTCCACAACATGGCTGCTTTCACAGCTTTTTCCTTAGGAAGAACCCTAATACCTGGCTGATTTACCTTCCTAGGGTTACTGTTAGGCTTAGGCCTAGGACTTTTAAAACCAGGAAGCCCTGTGCTCCAGGCACACTGCAGCTGTTAAAGGCATCCCAAGGGGAGCGCAAAAGTGACACAACGTGGCTGCCTCCGCTGCTATTTCCATGAGACCATCCCGAATCATAGGCTGATTTTCCTTCCAAGGCTTAAGGTTTGAGTTAGGCCTAGAGTAAGTGTTCTTTTAATCAGAAAGCCCTGAGTTCCACGAGCACAGCACCTGCGAAGGACTGCCCAAGAAGAGCGCAGAAGTGCCACAACATGCCTGCCTCCAAAGCTTTTTCATTGGGGACATGCCGAAACAAGGCTGATTTAGAAGCCTCCAGTTTGGGCTAAAGTTGTGGTTTTTTAAACCAGGAAGCCCTGTGCTCCAAGCACACTGCAGCTGTGAAAGGCATCCCAAGGGGAGCGCAAAAGTGCCACAACATGGCTGTCTCCACAGCTTTTCCCTTGGGATAATTCCTAAACCCAGGCTGATTTAAATGACCAGTGTTACAGTTAGGGTTAGGGTTACGCCTAGGTGTAGAGCTTTTTAAACCAGTAAGCTCTGAGCTCCAGGCACACGGCAGCTGCGAAAGGCATCCCAAGGGGAGCACAAAAGTGCCAGAAAATGGCTGCCTCCACACGTTTTCATTGGCACCATTGCTAAGCCTAGGCTGAATTACCTGCCTCCAGTCTCAGCTAGGGACATGGATTTTTAAACCAGGAAGCCCTGAGCTCCAGGCACACGGCAGCTGTGAAAGGCATCCCAAGGGGAGTACAAAAGTGCAACAACATGGCAGCTTTCACAGCTTTTTCCTTGGCACCATCCCTATACCTAAGCTGATTTATCTGCCTAGGGTTAGGGTTAGGGCTCAGCCAAGGGCTAGGATTATTTTAACCAGGAAGCCCTGAGTTCCAGGCTTACTGCATCTGCCAAAGGCATCCCAAAGGGAGCGCAGAAGTGCCACAACATGGCTGCTTTCACAGCTTTTTCCTTAGGAAGAACCCTAATACCCAGCTGATTTACCTTCCTAGGGTTACTGTTAGGCTTAGGCCTAGGACTTTTAAAACCAGGAAGCCCTGTGCTCCAGGCACACTGCAGCTGTTAAAGGCATCCCAAGGGGAGCGCAAAAGTGACACAACTTGGCTGCCTCCACTGCTATTTCCATGAGACCATCCCGAATCATAGGCTGATTTTCCTTCCTAGGCTTAAGGTTTGAGTTAGGCCTAGGGTTAGTGTTCTTTTAACCAGAAAGCCCTGAGTTCCAAGAACACAGCAGCTGCGAAGGACTGCCCAAGAAGAGCGCAGAAGTGCCTCAACATGCCTGCCTCCACAGCTTTTTCCTTGGGGACGTCCCAAAACGAAGGCTGATTTAGAAGCCTCCAGTTTGGGCTAAAGTTGTGGCTTTTTAAACCAGGAAGCCCTGTGCTCCAAGCACACTGCAGCTGTGAAAGGCATCCCAAGGGCAGCGCAAAAGTGCCACAACATGGCTGTCTCCACAGCTTTTCCCTTGGGATAATTCCTAAACCCAGGCTGATTTAAATGACCAGTGTTACGGTTAGGGTTAGGGTTACGCCTAGGTGTAGAGCTTTTTAAACCAGCAAGCTCTGAGCTCCAGGCACACGGCAGCTGCGAAAGGCATCCCAAGGGGAGCACAAAAGTGCCAGGAAATGGCTGCCTCCACACGTTTTCATTGGCACCATTGCTAAGCCTAGGCTGAATTACCTGCTTCCAGTCTCAGCTAGGGACATGGTTTTTTAAACCAGGAAGCCCTGAGCTCCAAGCACACGACAGCTGTGAAAGGCATCCCAAGGGGAGTACAAAAGTGCAACAACATGGCAGCTTTCACAGCTTTTTCCTTGGCACCATCCCTATACCTAGGCTGATTTATCTGCCTAGGGTTAGGGTTAGGGCTCAGCCTAGGGCTAGGATTTTTTTAACCAGGAAGCCCTGAGTTCCAGGCTTACTGCATCTGCCAAAGGCATCCCAAAGGGAGCGCAGAAGGTCCACAACATGGCTGCTTTCACAGCTTTTTCCTTAGGAAGAACCCTAATACCCGGCTGATTTACCTTCCTAGGGTTACTGTTAGGCTTAGGCCTAGGACTTTTAAAACCAGGAAGCCCTGTGCTCCAGGCACACTGCAGCTGTTAAAGGCATCCCAAGGGGAGCGCAAAAGTGACACAACGTGGCTGCCTCCGCTGCTATTTCCATGAGACCATCCCGAATCATAGGCTGATTTTCCTTCCAAGGCTTAAGGTTTGAGTTAGGCCTAGAGTTAGTGTTCTTTTAATCAGAAAGCCCTGAGTTCCACGAGCACAGCACCTGCGAAGGACTGCCCAAGAAGAGCGCAGAAGTGCCACAACATGCCTGCCTCCAAAGCTTTTTCATTGGGGACATGCCGAAACAAGGCTGATTTAGAAGCCTCCAGTTTGGGCTAAAGTTGTGGTTTTTTAAACCAGGAAGCCCTGTGCTCCAAGCACACTGCAGCTGTGAAAGGCATCCCAAGGGCAGCGCAAAAGTGCCACAACATGGCTGTCTCCACAGCTTTTCCCTTGGGATAATTCCTAAACCCAGGCTGATTTAAATGACCAGTGTAACAGTTAGGGTTAGGGTTACGCCTAGGTGTAGAGCTTTTTAAACCAGTAAGCTCTGAGCTCCAGGCACACGGTAGCTGCGAAAGGCATCCCAAGGGGAGCACAAAAGTGCCAGAAAATGGCTGCCTCCACACGTTTTCATTGGCACCATTGCTAAGCCTAGGCTGAATTACCTGCCTCCAGTCTCAGCTAGGGACATGGATTTTTAAACCAGGAAGCCCTGAGCTCCAGGCACACGGCAGCTGTGAAAGGCATCCCAAGGGGAGTACAAAAGTGCAACAACATGGCAGCTTTCACAGCTTTTTCCTTGGCACCATCCCTATACCTAAGCTGATTTATCTGCCTAGGGTTAGGGTTAGGGCTCAGCCAAGGGCTAGGATTATTTTAACCAGGAAGCCCTGAGTTCCAGGCTTACTGCATCTGCCAAAGGCATCCCAAAGGGAGCGCAGAAGTGCCACAACATGGCTGCTTTCACAGCTTTTTCCTTAGGAAGAACCCTAATACCCAGCTGATTTACCTTCCTAGGGTTACTGTTAGGCTTAGGCCTAGGACTTTTAAAACCAGGAAGCCCTGTGCTCCAGGCACACTGCAGCTGTTAAAGGCATCCCAAGGGGAGCGCAAAAGTGACACAACTTGGCTGCCTCCACTGCTATTTCCATGAGACCATCCCGAATCATAGGCTGATTTTCCTTCCTAGGCTTAAGGTTTGAGTTAGGCCTAGGGTTAGTGTTCTTTTAACCAGAAAGCCCTGAGTTCCAAGAACACAGCAGCTGCGAAGGACTGCCCAAGAAGAGCGCAGAAGTGCCTCAACATGCCTGCCTCCACAGCTTTTTCCTTGGGGACGTCCCAAAACGAAGGCTGATTTAGAAGCCTCCAGTTTGGGCTAAAGTTGTGGCTTTTTAAACCAGGAAGCCCTGTGCTCCAAGCACACTGCAGCTGTGAAAGGCATCCCAAGGGCAGCGCAAAAGTGCCACAACATGGCTGTCTCCACAGCTTTTCCCTTGGGATAATTCCTAAACCCAGGCTGATTTAAATGACCAGTGTTACGGTTAGGGTTAGGGTTACGCCTAGGTGTAGAGCTTTTTAAACCAGCAAGCTCTGAGCTCCAGGCACACGGCAGCTGCGAAAGGCATCCCAAGGGGAGCACAAAAGTGCCAGGAAATGGCTGCCTCCACACGTTTTCATTGGCACCATTGCTAAGCCTAGGCTGAATTACCTGCTTCCAGTCTAAGCTAGGGACATGGTTTTTTAAACCAGGAAGCCCTGAGCTCCAAGCACACGACAGCTGTGAAAGGCATCCCAAGGGGAGTACAAAAGTGCAACAACATGGCAGCTTTCACAGCTTTTTCCTTGGCACCATCCCTATACCTAGGCTGATTTATCTGCCTAGGGTTAGGGTTAGGGCTCAGCCTAGGGCTAGGATTTTTTTAACCAGGAAGCCCTGAGTTCCAGGCTTACTGCATCTGCCAAAGGCATCCCAAAGGGAGCGCAGAAGGTCCACAACATGGCTGCTTTCACAGCTTTTTCCTTAGGAAGAACCCTAATACCCGGCTGATTTACCTTCCTAGGGTTACTGTTAGGCTTAGGCCTAGGACTTTTAAAACCAGGAAGCCCTGTGCTCCAGGCACACTGCAGCTGTTAAAGGCATCCCAAGGGGAGCGCAAAAGTGACACAACGTGGCTGCCTCCGCTGCTATTTCCATGAGACCATCCCGAATCATAGGCTGATTTTCCTTCCAAGGCTTAAGGTTTGAGTTAGGCCTAGAGTTAGTGTTCTTTTAATCAGAAAGCCCTGAGTTCCACGAGCACAGCACCTGCGAAGGACTGCCCAAGAAGAGCGCAGAAGTGCCACAACATGCCTGCCTCCAAAGCTTTTTCATTGGGGACATGCCGAAACAAGGCTGATTTAGAAGCCTCCAGTTTGGGCTAAAGTTGTGGTTTTTTAAACCAGGAAGCCCTGTGCTCCAAGCACACTGCAGCTGTGAAAGGCATCCCAAGGGCAGCGCAAAAGTGCCACAACATGGCTGTCTCCACAGCTTTTCCCTTGGGATAATTCCTAAACCCAGGCTGATTTAAATGACCAGTGTAACAGTTAGGGTTAGGGTTACGCCTAGGTGTAGAGCTTTTTAAACCAGTAAGCTCTGAGCTCCAGGCACACGGTAGCTGCGAAAGGCATCCCAAGGGGAGCACAAAAGTGCCAGAAAATGGCTGCCTCCACACGTTTTCATTGGCACCATTGCTAAGCCTAGGCTGAATTACCTGCCTCCAGTCTCAGCTAGGGACATGGATTTTTAAACCAGGAAGCCCTGAGCTCCAGGCACACGGCAGCTGTGAAAGGCATCCCAAGGGGAGTACAAAAGTGCAACAACATGGCAGCTTTCACAGCTTTTTCCTTGGCACCATCCCTATACCTAAGCTGATTTATCTGCCTAGGGTTAGGGTTAGGGCTCAGCCAAGGGCTAGGATTATTTTAACCAGGAAGCCCTGAGTTCCAGGCTTACTGCATCTGCCAAAGGCATCCCAAAGGGAGCGCAGAAGTGCCACAACATGGCTGCTTTCACAGCTTTTTCCTTAGGAAGAACCCTAATACCCAGCTGATTTACCTTCCTAGGGTTACTGTTAGGCTTAGGCCTAGGACTTTTAAAACCAGGAAGCCCTGTGCTCCAGGCACACTGCAGCTGTTAAAGGCATCCCAAGGGGAGCGCAAAAGTGACACAACTTGGCTGCCTCCACTGCTATTTCCATGAGACCATCCCGAATCATAGGCTGATTTTCCTTCCTAGGCTTAAGGTTTGAGTTAGGCCTAGGGTTAGTGTTCTTTTAACCAGAAAGCCCTGAGTTCCAAGAACACAGCAGCTGCGAAGGACTGCCCAAGAAGAGCGCAGAAGTGCCTCAACATGCCTGCCTCCACAGCTTTTTCCTTGGGGACGTCCCAAAACGAAGGCTGATTTAGAAGCCTCCAGTTTGGGCTAAAGTTGTGGCTTTTTAAACCAGGAAGCCCTGTGCTCCAAGCACACTGCAGCTGTGAAAGGCATCCCAAGGGCAGCGCAAAAGTGCCACAACATGGCTGTCTCCACAGCTTTTCCCTTGGGATAATTCCTAAACCCAGGCTGATTTAAATGACCAGTGTTACGGTTAGGGTTAGGGTTACGCCTAGGTGTAGAGCTTTTTAAACCAGCAAGCTCTGAGCTCCAGGCACACGGCAGCTGCGAAAGGCATCCCAAGGGGAGCACAAAAGTGCCAGGAAATGGCTGCCTCCACACGTTTTCATTGGCACCATTGCTAAGCCTAGGCTGAATTACCTGCTTCCAGTCTAAGCTAGGGACATGGTTTTTTAAACCAGGAAGCCCTGAGCTCCAAGCACACGACAGCTGTGAAAGGCATCCCAAGGGGAGTACAAAAGTGCAACAACATGGCAGCTTTCACAGCTTTTTCCTTGGCACCATCCCTATACCTAGGCTGATTTATCTGCCTAGGGTTAGGGTTAGGGCTCAGCCTAGGGCTAGGATTTTTTTAACCAGGAAGCCCTGAGTTCCAGGCTTACTGCATCTGCCAAAGGCATCCCAAAGGGAGCGCAGAAGGTCCACAACATGGCTGCTTTCACAGCTTTTTCCTTAGGAAGAACCCTAATACCCGGCTGATTTACCTTCCTAGGGTTACTGTTAGGCTTAGGCCTAGGACTTTTAAAACCAGGAAGCCCTGTGCTCCAGGCACACTGCAGCTGTTAAAGGCATCCCAAGGGGAGCGCAAAAGTGACACAACGTGGCTGCCTCCGCTGCTATTTCCATGAGACCATCCCGAATCATAGGCTGATTTTCCTTCCAAGGCTTAAGGTTTGAGTTAGGCCTAGAGTTAGTGTTCTTTTAATCAGAAAGCCCTGAGTTCCACGAGCACAGCACCTGCGAAGGACTGCCCAAGAAGAGCGCAGAAGTGCCACAACATGCCTGCCTCCAAAGCTTTTTCATTGGGGACATGCCGAAACAAGGCTGATTTAGAAGCCTCCAGTTTGGGCTAAAGTTGTGGTTTTTTAAACCAGGAAGCCCTGTGCTCCAAGCACACTGCAGCTGTGAAAGGCATCCCAAGGGCAGCGCAAAAGTGCCACAACATGGCTGTCTCCACAGCTTTTCCCTTGGGATAATTCCTAAACCCAGGCTGATTTAAATGACCAGTGTTACAGTTAGGGTTAGGGTTACGCCTAGGTGTAGAGCTTTTTAAACCAGTAAGCTCTGAGCTCCAGGCACACGGTAGCTGCGAAAGGCATCCCAAGGGGAGCACAAAAGTGCCAGAAAATGGCTGCCTCCACACGTTTTCATTGGCACCATTGCTAAGCCTAGGCTGAATTACCTGCCTCCAGTCTCAGCTAGGGACATGGATTTTTAAACCAGGAAGCCCTGAGCTCCAGGCACACGGCAGCTGTGAAAGGCATCCCAAGGGGAGTACAAAAGTGCAACAACATGGCAGCTTTCACAGCTTTTTCCTTGGCACCATCCCTATACCTAAGCTGATTTATCTGCCTAGGGTTAGGGTTAGGGCTCAGCCAAGGGCTAGGATTATTTTAACCAGGAAGCCCTGAGTTCCAGGCTTACTGCATCTGCCAAAGGCATCCCAAAGGGAGCGCAGAAGTTCCACAACATGGCTGCTTTCACAGCTTTTTCCTTAGGAAGAACCCTAATACCCAGCTGTTTTACCTTCCTAGGGTTACTGTTAGGCTTAGGCCTAGGACTTTTAAAACCAGGAAGCCCTGTGCTCCAGGCACACTGCAGCTGTTAAAGGCATCCCAAGGGGAGCGCAAAAGTGACACAACTTGGCTGCCTCCACTGCTATTCCCATGAGACCATCCCGAATCATAGGCTGATTTTCCTTCCTAGGCTTAAGGTTTGAGTTAGGCCTAGGGTTAGTGTTCTTTTAACCAGAAAGCCCTGAGTTCCAAGAACACAGCAGCTGCGAAGGACTGCCCAAGAAGAGCGCAGAAGTGCCTCAACATGCCTGCCTCCACAGCTTTTTCCTTGGGGACGTCCCAAAACGAAGGCTGATTTAGAAGCCTCCAGTTTGGGCTAAAGTTGTGGCTTTTTAAACCAGGAAGCCCTGTGCTCCAAGCACACTGCAGCTGTGAAAGGCATCCCAAGGGCAGCGCAAAAGTGCCACAACATGGCTGTCTCCACAGCTTTTCCCTTGGGATAATTCCTAAACCCAGGCTGATTTAAATGACCAGTGTTACGGTTAGGGTTAGGGTTACGCCTAGGTGTAGAGCTTTTTAAACCAGCAAGCTCTGAGCTCCAGGCACACGGCAGCTGCGAAAGGCATCCCAAGGGGAGCACAAAAGTGCCAGGAAATGGCTGCCTCCACACGTTTTCATTGGCACCATTGCTAAGCCTAGGCTGAATTACCTGCTTCCAGTCTAAGCTAGGGACATGGTTTTTTAAACCAGGAAGCCCTGAGCTCCAAGCACACGACAGCTGTGAAAGGCATCCCAAGGGGAGTACAAAAGTGCAACAACATGGCAGCTTTCACAGCTTTTTCCTTGGCACCATCCCTATACCTAGGCTGATTTATCTGCCTAGGGTTAGGGTTAGGGCTCAGCCTAGGGCTAGGATTTTTTTAACCAGGAAGCCCTGAGTTCCAGGCTTACTGCATCTGCCAAAGGCATCCCAAAGGGAGCGCAGAAGGTCCACAACATGGCTGCTTTCACAGCTTTTTCCTTAGGAAGAACCCTAATACCCGGCTGATTTACCTTCCTAGGGTTACTGTTAGGCTTAGGCCTAGGACTTTTAAAACCAGGAAGCCCTGTGCTCCAGGCACACTGCAGCTGTTAAAGGCATCCCAAGGGGAGCGCAAAAGTGACACAACGTGGCTGCCTCCGCTGCTATTTCCATGAGACCATCCCGAATCATAGGCTGATTTTCCTTCCAAGGCTTAAGGTTTGAGTTAGGCCTAGAGTTAGTGTTCTTTTAATCAGAAAGCCCTGAGTTCCACGAGCACAGCACCTGCGAAGGACTGCCCAAGAAGAGCGCAGAAGTGCCACAACATGCCTGCCTCCAAAGCTTTTTCATTGGGGACATGCCGAAACAAGGCTGATTTAGAAGCCTCCAGTTTGGGCTAAAGTTGTGGTTTTTTAAACCAGGAAGCCCTGTGCTCCAAGCACACTGCAGCTGTGAAAGGCATCCCAAGGGGAGCGCAAAAGTGCCACAACATGGCTGTCTCCACAGCTTTTCCCTTGGGATAATTCCTAAACCCAGGCTGATTTAAATGACCAGTGTTACAGTTAGGGTTAGGGTTACGCCTAGGTGTAGAGCTTTTTAAACCAGTAAGCTCTGAGCTCCAGGCACACGGTAGCTGCGAAAGGCATCCCAAGGGGAGCACAAAAGTGCCAGAAAATGGCTGCCTCCACACGTTTTCATTGGCACCATTGCTAAGCCTAGGCTGAATTACCTGCCTCCAGTCTCAGCTAGGGACATGGATTTTTAAACCAGGAAGCCCTGAGCTCCAGGCACACGGCAGCTGTGAAAGGCATCCCAAGGGGAGTACAAAAGTGCAACAACATGGCAGCTTTCACAGCTTTTTCCTTGGCACCATCCCTATACCTAAGCTGATTTATCTGCCTAGGGTTAGGGTTAGGGCTCAGCCAAGGGCTAGGATTATTTTAACCAGGAAGCCCTGAGTTCCAGGCTTACTGCATCTGCCAAAGGCATCCCAAAGGGAGCGCAGAAGTTCCACAACATGGCTGCTTTCACAGCTTTTTCCTTAGGAAGAACCCTAATACCCAGCTGTTTTACCTTCCTAGGGTTACTGTTAGGCTTAGGCCTAGGACTTTTAAAACCAGGAAGCCCTGTGCTCCAGGCACACTGCAGCTGTTAAAGGCATCCCAAGGGGAGCGCAAAAGTGACACAACTTGGCTGCCTCCACTGCTATTCCCATGAGACCATCCCGAATCATAGGCTGATTTTCCTTCCTAGGCTTAAGGTTTGAGTTAGGCCTAGGGTTAGTGTTCTTTTAACCAGAAAGCCCTGAGTTCCAAGAACACAGCAGCTGCGAAGGACTACCCAAGAAGAGCGCAGAAGTGCCTCAACATGCCTGCCTCCACAGCTTTTTCCTTGGGGACGTCCCGAAACGAAGGCTGATTTAGAAGCCTCCAGTTTGGGCTAAAGTTGTGGCTTTTTAAACCAGGAAGCCCTGTGCTCCAAGCACACTGCAGCTGTGAAAGGCATCCCAAGGGGAGCGCAAAAGTGCCACAACATGGCTGTCTCCACAGCTTTTCCCTTGGGATAATTCCTAAACCCAGGCTGATTTAAATGACCAGTGTTACGGTTAGGGTTAGGGTTACGCCTAGGTGTAGAGCTTTTTAAACCAGCAAGCTCTGAGCTCCAGGCACACGGCAGCTGCGAAAGGCATCCCAAGGGGAGCACAAAAGTGCAAGGAAATGGCTGCCTCCACACGTTTTCATTGGCACCATTGCTAAGCCTAGGCTGAATTACCTGCCTCCAGTCTCAGCTAGGGACATGGATTTTTAAACCAGGAAGCCCTGAGCTCCAGGCACACGGCAGCTGTGAAAGGCATCCCAAGGGGAGTACAAAAGTGCAACAACATGGCAGCTTTCACAGCTTTTTCCTTGGCACCATCCCTATACCTAGGCTGATTTATCTGCCTAGGGTTAGGGTTAGGGCTCAGCCTAGGGCTAGGATTTTTTTAACCAGGAAGCCCTGAGTTCCAGGCTTACTGCATCTGCCAAAGGCATCCCAAAGGGAGCGCAGAAGTGCCAAAACATTGCTGCTTTCACAGCTTTTTCCTTAGGAAGAACCCTAATACCCGGCTGATTTACCTTCCTAGGGTTACTGTTAGGCTTAGGCCTAGGACTTTTAAAACCAGGAAGCCCTGTGCTCCAGGCACACTGCAGCTGTTAAAGGCATCCCAAGGGGAGCGCAAAAGTGACACAACGTGGCTGCCTCCTCTGCTATTTCCATGAGACCATCCCGAATCATAGGCTGATTTTCCTTCCAAGGCTTAAGGTTTGAGTTAGGCCTAGAGTTAGTGTTCTTTTAATCAGAAAGCCCTGAGTTCCACGAGCACAGCACCTGCGAAGGACTGCCCAAGAAGAGCGCAGAAGTGCCACAACATGCCTGCCTCCAAAGCTTTTTCATTGGGGACATGCCGAAACAAGGCTGATTTAGAAGCCTCCAGTTTGGGCTAAAGTTGTGGTTTTTTAAACCAGGAAGCCCTGTGCTCCAAGCACACTGCAGCTGTGAAAGGCATCCCAAGGGCAGCGCAAAAGTGCCACAACATGGCTGTCTCCACAGCTTTTCCCTTGGGATAATTCCTAAACCCAGGCTGATTTAAATGACCAGTGTTACAGTTAGGGTTAGGGTTACGCCTAGGTGTAGAGCTTTTTAAACCAGTAAGCTCTGAGCTCCAGGCACACGGTAGCTGCGAAAGGCATCCCAAGGGGAGCACAAAAGTGCCAGAAAATGGCTGCCTCCACACGTTTTCATTGGCACCATTGCTAAGCCTAGGCTGAATTACCTGCCTCCTGTCTCAGCTAGGGACATGGATTTTTAAACCAGGAAGCCCTGAGGTCCAGGCACACGGCAGCTGCGAAAGGCATCCCAAGGGGAGTACAAAAGTGCAACAACATGGCAGCTTTCACAGCTTTTTCCTTGGCACCATCCCTATACCTAGGCTGATTTATCTGCCTAGGGTTAGGGTTAGGGCTCAGCCAAGGGCTAGGATTATTTTAACCAGGAAGCCCTGAGTACCAGTCTTACTGCATCTGCCAAAGTCATCCCAAAGGGAGCGCAGAAGTTCCATGACATGGCTGCCTCCACAGCTTTTTCCTTAGGAAGAACCCTAATACCCAGCTGATTTACCTTCCTAGGGTTACTGTTAGGCTTAGGCCTAGGACTTTTAAAACCAGGAAGCCCTGTGCTCCAGGCACACTGCAGCTGTTAAAGGCATCCCAAGGGGAGTGCAAAAGTGACACAACTTGGCTGCCTCCACTGCTATTTCCATGAGACCATCCCGAATCATAGGCTGACTTTCCTTCCTAGGCTTAAGGTTTGAGTTAGGCCTAGGGTTAGTGTTCTTTTAATCAGAAAGCCCTGAGTTCCACGAGCACAGCAGCTGCGAAGGACTGCCCAAGAAAAGCGCAGAAGTGCCACAACATGCCTGCCTCCAAAGCTTTTACCTTGGTGAGGTCCCGAAACGAAGGCTGATTTAGAAGCCTCCAGTTTGGGCTAAAGTTGTGGTTTTTTAAAACAGGAAGCCCTGTGCTCACAGCACACTGCAGCTTTGAAGGGCATCCCAAGGGGAGCGCAAAAGTGCCACAACATGGCTGTCTCCACAGCTTTTCCCTTGGGATAATTCCTAAACCCAGGCTGATTTAAATGACCAGTGTTACAGTTAGGGTTAGGGTTACGCCTAGGTGTAGAGCTTTTTAAACCAGCAAGCTCTGAGCTCCAGGCACACGGCAGCTGCGAAAGGCATCCCAAGGGGAGTACAAAAGTGCAACAACATGGCAGCTTTCACAGCTTTTTCCTTGGCACCATCCCTATACCTAAGCTGATTTATCAGCCTAGGGTTAGGGTTAGGGCTCAGCCAAGGGCAAGGATTTTTTTAACCAGGAAGCCCTGAGTTCCAGGCTTACTGCATCTGCCAAAGGCATCCCAAAGGGAGCGCAGAAGTGCCACAACATGGCTGCTTTCACAGCTTTTTCCTTAGGAAGAACCCTAATACCCAGCTGATTTACCTTCCTAGGGTTACTGTTAGGCTTAGGCCTAGGACTTTTAAAACCAGGAAGCCCTGTGCTCCAGGCACACTGCAGCTGTTAAAGGCATCCCAAGGGGAGCGCAAAAGTGACACAACTTGGCTGCCTCCACTGCTATTTCCATGAGACCATCCCGAATAATAGGCTGATTTTCCTTCCTAGGCTTAAGGTTTGAGTTAGGCCTAGGGTTAGTGTTCTTTTAACCAGAAAGCCCTGAGTTCCAAGAACACAGCAGCTGCGAAGGACTACCCAAGAAGAGCGCAGAAGTGCCTCAACATGCCTGCCTCCACAGCTTTTTCCTTGGGGACGTCCCGAAACGAAGGCTGATTTAGAAGCCTCCAGTTTGGGCTAAAGTTGTGGTTTTTTAAACCAGGAAGCCCTGTGCTCCAAGCACACTGCAGCTGTGAAAGGCATCCCAAGGGGAGCGCAAAAGTGCCACAACATGGCTGTCTCCACAGCTTTTCCCTTGGGATAATTCCTAAACCCAGGCTGATTTAAATGACCAGTGTTACAGTTAGGGTTAGGGTTACGCCTAGGTGTAGAGCTTTTTAAACCAGTAAGCTCTGAGCTCCAGGCACACGGTAGCTGCGAAAGGCATCCCAAGGGGAGCACAAAAGTGCCAGGAAATGGCTGCCTCCACACGTTTTCATTGGCACCATTGCTAAGCCTAGGCTGAATTACCTGCCTCCAGTCTCAGCTAGGGACATGGATTTTTAAACCAGGAAGCCCTGAGCTCCAGGCACACGGCAGCTGTGAAAGGCATCCCAAGGGGAGTACAAAATTGCAACAACATGGCAGCTTTCACAGCTTTTTCCTTGGCACCATCCCTATACCTAAGCTGATTTATCTGCCTAGGGTTAGGGTTAGGGCTCAGCCAAGGGCTAGGATTATTTTAACCAGGAAGCCCTGAGTTCCAGGCTTACTGCATCTGCCAAAGGCATCCCAAAGGGAGCGCAGAAGTGCCACAACATGGCTGCTTTCACAGCTTTTTCCTTAGGAAGAACCCTAATACCCAGCTCATTTACCTTCCTAGGGTTACTGTTAGGCTTAGGCCTAGGACTTTTAAAACCAGGAAGCCCTGTGCTCCAGGCACACTGCAGCTGTTAAAGGCATCCCAAGGGGAGCGCAAAAGTGACACAACTTGGCTGCCTCCACTGCTATTTCCATGAGACCATCCCGAATCATAGGCTGATTTTCCTTCCTAGGCTTAAGGTTTGAGTTAGGCCTAGGGTTAGTGTTCTTTTAACCAGAAAGCCCTGAGTTCCAAGAACACAGCAGCTGCGAAGGACTGCCCAAGAAGAGCGCAGAAGTGCCTCAACATGCCTGCCTCCACAGCTTTTTCCTTGGGGACGTCCCGAAACGAAGGCTGATTTAGAAGCCTCCAGTTTGGGCTAAAGTTGTGGTTTTTTAAACCAGGAAGCCCTGTGCTCCAAGCACACTGCAGCTGTGAAAGGCATCCCAAGGGGAGCGCAAAAGTGCCACAACATGGCTGTCTCCACAGCTTTTCCCTTGGGATAATTCCTAAACCCAGGCTGATTTAAATGACCAGTGTTACGCTCAGGGTTAGGGTTACGCCTAGGTGTAGAGCTTTTTAAACCAGCAAGCTCTGAGCTCCAGGCACACGGCAGCTGCGAAAGGCATCCCAAGGGGAGCACAAAAGTGCCAGGAAATGGCTGCCTCCACACGTTTTCATTGGCACCATTGCTAAGCCTAGGCTGAATTACCTGCTTCCAGTCTCAGCTAGGGACATGGTTTTTTAAACCAGGAAGCCCTGAGCTCCAAGCACACCACAGCTGTGAAAGGCATCCCAAGGGGAGTACAAAAGTGCAACAACATGGCAGCTTTCACAGCTTTTTCCTTGGCACCATCCCTATACCTAGGCTGATTTATCTGCCTAGGGTTAGGGTTAGGGCTCAGCCTAGGGCTAGGATTTTTTAACCAGGAAGCCCTGAGTTCCAGGCTTACTGCATCTGCCAAAGGCATCCCAAAGGGAGCGCAGAAGGTCCACAACATGGCTGCTTTCACAGCTTTTTCCTTAGGAAGAACCCTAATACCTGGCTGATTTACCTTCCTAGGGTTACTGTTAGGCTTAGGCCTAGGACTTTTAAAACCAGGAAGCCCTGTGCTCCAGGCACACTGCAGCTGTTAAAGGCATCCCAAGGGGAGCGCAAAAGTGACACAACGTGGCTGCCTCCGCTGCTATTTCCATGAGACCATCCCGAATCATAGGCTGATTTTCCTTCCAAGGCTTAAGGTTTGAGTTAGGCCTAGAGTAAGTGTTCTTTTAATCAGAAAGCCCTGAGTTCCACGAGCACAGCACCTGCGAAGGACTGCCCAAGAAGAGCGCAGAAGTGCCACAACATGCCTGCCTCCAAAGCTTTTTCATTGGGGACATGCCGAAACAAGGCTGATTTAGAAGCCTCCAGTTTGGGCTAAAGTTGTGGTTTTTTAAACCAGGAAGCCCTGTGCTCCAAGCACACTGCAGCTGTGAAAGGCATCCCAAGGGGAGCGCAAAAGTGCCACAACATGGCTGTCTCCACAGCTTTTCCCTTGGGATAATTCCTAAACCCAGGCTGATTTAAATGACCAGTGTTACAGTTAGGGTTAGGGTTACGCCTAGGTGTAGAGCTTTTTAAACCAGTAAGCTCTGAGCTCCAGGCACACGGCAGCTGCGAAAGGCATCCCAAGGGGAGCACAAAAGTGCCAGAAAATGGCTGCCTCCACACGTTTTCATTGGCACCATTGCTAAGCCTAGGCTTAATTACCTGCCTCCTGTCTCAGCTAGGGACATGGATTTTTAAACCAGGAAGCCCTGAGCTCCAGGCACACGGCAGCTGTGAAAGGCATCCCAAGGGGAGTACAAAAGTGCAACAACATGGCAGCTTTCACAGCTTTTTCCTTGGCACCATCCCTATACCTAGGCTGATTGATCTGCCTAGGGTTAGGGTTAGGGCTCAGCCAAGGGCTAGGATTATTTTAACCAGGAAGCCCTGAGTTCCAGGCTTACTGCATCTGCCAAAGTCATCCCAAAGGGAGCGCAGAAGTTCCACGACATGGCTGCCTCCACAGCTTTTTCCTTAGGAAGAACCCTAATACCCAGCTGATTTACCTTCCTAGGGTTACTGTTAGGCTTAGGCCTAGGACTTTTAAAACCAGGAAGCCCTGTGCTCCAGGCACACTGCAGCTGTTAAAGGCATCCCAAGGGGAGTGCAAAAGTGACACAACTTGGCTGCCTCCACTGCTATTTCCATGAGACCATCCCGAATCATAGGCTGACTTTCCTTCCTAGGCTTAAGGTTTGAGTTAGGCCTAGGGTTAGTGTTCTTTTAATCAGAAAGCCCTGAGTTCCACGAGCACAGCAGCTGCGAAGGACTGCCCAAGAAGAGCGCAGAAGTGCCACAACATGCCTGCCTCCAAAGCTTTTTCCTTGGTGAGGTACCGAAATGAAGGCTGATTTAGAAGCCTCCAGTTTGGGCTAAAGTTGTGGTTTTTTATAACAGGAAGCCCTGTGCTCACAGCACACTGCAGCTTTGAAGGGCATCCCAAGGGCAGCGCAAAAGTGCCACAACATGGCTGTCTCCACAGCTTTTCCCTTGGGATAATTCCTAAACCCAGGCTGATTTAAATGACCAGTGTTACAGTTAGGGTTAGGGTTACGCCTAGGTGTAGAGCTTTTTAAACCAGCAAGCTCTGAGCTCCAGGCACACGGCAGCTGCGAAAGGCATCCCAAGGGGAGTACAAAAGTGCAACAACATGGCAGCTTTCACAGCTTTTTCCTTGGCACCATCCCTATACCTAAGCTGATTTATCAGCCTAGGGTTAGGGTTAGGGCTCAGCCAAGGGCAAGGATTTTTTTAACCAGGAAGCCCTGAGTTCCAGGCTTACTGCATCTGCCAAAGGCATCCCAAAGGGAGCGCAGAAGTGCCACAACATGGCTGCTTTCACAGCTTTTTCCTTAGGAAGAACCCTAATACCCAGCTGATTTACCTTCCTAGGGTTACTGTTAGGCTTAGGCCTAGGACTTTTAAAACCAGGAAGCCCTGTGCTCCAGGCACACTGCAGCTGTTAAAGGCATCCCAAGGGGAGCGCAAAAGTGAAACAACTTGGCTGCCTCCACTGCTATTTCCATGAGACCATCCCGAATCATAGGCTGATTTTCCTTCCTAGGCTTAAGGTTTGAGTTAGGCTTAGGGTTACTGTTCTTTTAACCAGAAAGCCCTGAGTTCCAAGAACACAGCAGCTGCGAAGGACTGCCCAAGAAGAGCGCAGAAGTGCCTCAACATGCCTGCCTCCACAGCTTTTTCCTTGGGGACGTACCGAAACGAAGGCTGATTTAGAAGCCTCCAGTTTGGGCTAAAGTTGTGGTTTTTTAAACCAGGAAGCCCTGTGCTCCAAGCACACTGCAGCTGTTAAAGGCATCCCAAGGGGAGCGCAAAAGTGCCACAACATGGCTGTCTCCACAGCTTTTCCCTTGGGATAATTCCTAAACCCAGGCTGATTTAAATGACCAGTGTTACGGTTAGGGTTAGGGTTACGCCTAGGTGTAGAGCTTTTTAAACCAGCAAGCTCTGAGCTCCAGGCAGACGGCAGCTGCGAAAGGCATCCCAAGGGGAGCACAAAAGTGCCAGAAAATGGCTGCCTCCACACGTTTTCATTGGCACCATTGCTAAGCCTAGGCTGAATTACCTGCCTCCAGTCTCAGCTAGGGACATGGATTTTTAAACCAGGAAGCCCTGAGCTCCAAGCACACGACAGCTGTGAAAGGCATCCCAAGGGGAGTACAAAAGTGCAACAACATGGCAGCTTTCACAGCTTTTTCCTTGGCACCATCCCTATACCTAAGCTGATTTATCTGCCTAGGGTTAGGGTTAGGGCTCAGCCAAGGGCAAGGATTTTTTTAAGCAGGAAGCCCTGAGTTCCAGGCTTACTGCATCTGCCAAAGGCATCCCAAAGGGAGCGCAGAAGGTCCACAACATGGCTGCTTTCACAGCTTTTTCCTTAGGAAGAACCCTAATACCCAGCTGATTTACCTTCCTAGGGTTACTGTTAGGCTTAGGCCTAGGACTTTTAAAACCAGGAAGCCCTGTGCTCCAGGCACACTGCAGCTGTTAAAGGCATCCCAAGGGGAGTGCAAAAGTGGCACAACGTGGCTGTCTCCCCTGCTATTTCCATGAGACCATCCCGAATCATAGGCTGATTTTCCTTCCTAGGCTTAAGGTTTGAGTTAGGCCTAGGGTTAGTGTTCTTTTAACCAGAAAGCCCTGAGTTCCAAGAACACAGCAGCTGCGAAGGACTGCCCAAGAAGAGCGCAGAAGTGCCTCAACATGCCTGCCTCCAAAGCTTTTTCCTTGGGGACGTCCCGAAACGAAGGCTGACTTAGAAGCCTCCAGTTTGGGCTAAAGTTGTGGTTTTTTAAACCAGGAAGCCCTGTGCTCCAAGCACACTGCAGCTGTGAAAGGCATCCCAAGGGGAGCGCAAAAGTGCCACAACATGGCTGTCTCCACAGCTTTTCCCTTGGGATAATTCCTAAACCCAGGCTGATTTAAATGACCAGTGTTACGGTCAGGGTTAGGTTTAGGCCTAGGTGTAGAGCTTTTTAAACCAGCAAGCTCTGAGCTCCAGGCACACGGCAGCTGCGAAAGGCATCCCAAGGGGAGCACAAAAGTGCCAGAAAATGGCTGCCTCCACACGTTTTCATTGGCACCATTGCTAAGCCTAGGCTGAATTACCTGCCTCCAGTCTCAGCTAGGGACATGGATTTTTAAACCAGGAAGCCCTGAGCTCCAGGCACACGGCAGCTGTGAAAGGCATCCCAAGGGGAGTACAAAAGTGCAACAACATGGCAGCTTTCACAGCTTTTTCCTTGGCACCATCCCTATACCTAGGCTGATTTATCTGCCTTGGGTTAGGGTTAGGGCTCAGCCAAGGGCAAGGATTTTTTTAACCAGGAAGCCCTGAGTTCCAGGCTTACTGCATCTGCCAAAGGCATCCCAAAGGGAGCGCAGAGGTACCACAACATGGCTGCTTTCACAGCTTTTTCCTTAGGAAGAACCCTAATACCCAGCTCATTTACCTTCCTAGTTTTACTGTTAGGCTTAGGCCTAGGACTTTTAAAACCAGGAAGCCCTGTGCTCCAGGCACACTGCAGCTGTTTAAGGCATCCCAAGGGGAGCGCAAAAGTGACACAACTTGGCTGCCTCCACTGCTATTTCCATGAGACCATCCCGAATCATAGGCTGATTTTCCTTCCTAGTCTTAAGGTTTGAGTTAGGCCTAGGGTTAGTGTTCTTTTAACCAGAAAGCCCTGAGTTCCAAGAACACAGCAGCTGCAAAGGACTACCCAAGAAGAGCGCAGAAGTGCCTCAACATGCCTGCCTCCAAAGCTTTTTCCTTGGGGAGGTCCCGAAACGAAGGCTGATTTAGAAGCCTCCAGTTTGGGCTAAAGTTGTGGTTTTTTAAACCAGGAAGCCCTGTGCTCCAAGCACACTGCAGCTGTGAAAGGCATCCCAAGGGGAGCGCAAAAGTGCCACAACATGGCTGTCTCCACAGCTTTTCCCTTGGGATAATTCCTAAACCCAGGCTGATTTAAATGACCAGTGTTACGGTTAGGGTTAGGGTTACGCCTAGGTGTAGAGCTTTTTAAACCAGCAAGCTCTGAGCTCCAGGCACACGGCAGCTGCGAAAGGCATCCCAAGGGGAGCACAAAAGTGCCAGAAAATGGCTGCCTCCACACGTTTTCATTGGCACCATTGCTAAGCCTAGGCTGAATTACCTGCCTCCAGTCTCAGCTAGGGACATGGATTTTTAAACCAGGAAGTCCTGAGCTCCAAGCACACGACAGCTGTGAAAGGCATCCCAAGGGGAGTACAAAAGTGCAACAACATGGCAGCTTTCACAGCTTTTTCCTTGGCACCATCCCTATACCTAGGCTGATTTATCTGCCTAGGGTTAGGGTTAGGGCTCAGCCAAGGGCAAGGATTTTTTTAACCAGGAAGCCCTGAGTTCCAGGCTTACTGCATCTGCCAAAGGCATCCCAAAGGGAGCGCAGAAGTGCCACAACATGGCTGCTTTCACAGCTTTTTCCTTAGGAAGAACCCTAATACCCAGCTGATTTACCTTCCTAGGGTTACTGTTAGGCTTAGGCCTAGGACTTTTAAAACCAGGAAGCCCTGTGCTCCAGGCACACTGCAGCTGTTAAAGCCATCCCAAGGGGAGTGCAAAAGTGACACAACTTGGCTGCCTCCACTGCTATTTCCATGAGACCATCCCGAATCATAGGCTGATTTTCCTTCCTAGGCATAGGGTTTGAGTTAGGCCTAGGGTTAGTGTTCTTTTAACCAGAAATCCCTGAGTTCCAAGAACACAGCAGCTGTGAAGGACTGCCCAAGAAGAGCGCAGAAGTGCCTCAACATGCCTGCCTCCACAGCTTTTTCCTTGGGGACGTCCCGAAACGAAGGCTGATTTAGAAGCCTCCAGTTTGGGCTAAAGTTGTGGTTTTTTAAAACAGGAAGCCCTGTGCTCACAGCACACTGCAGCTGTGAAAGGCATCCCAAGGGGAGCGCAAAAGTGCCACAACATGGCTGTCTCCACAGCTTTTCCCTTGGGATAATTCCTAAACCCAGGCTGATTTAAATGACCAGTGTTACGCTCAGGGTTAGGGTTACGCCTAGGTGTAGAGCTTTTTAAACCAGCAAGCTCTGAGCTCCAGGCACACGGCAGCTGCGAAAGGCATCCCAAGGGGAGCACAAAAGTGCCAGAAAATGGCTGCCTCCACACGTTTTCATTGGCACCATTGCTAAGCCTAGGCTGAATTACCTGCCTCCAGTCTCAGCTAGGGACATGGATTTTTAAACCAGGAAGTCCTGAGCTCCAAGCACACGACAGCTGTGAAAGGCATCCCAAGGGGAGTACAAAAGTGCAACAACATGGCAGCTTTCACAGCTTTTTCCTTGGCACCATCCCTATACCTATGCTGATTTATCTGCCTAGGGTTAGGGTTAGGGCTCAGCCAAGGGCAAGGATTTTTTTAACCAGGAAGCCCTGAGTTCCAGGCTTACTGCATCTGCCAAAGGCATCCCAAAGGGAGCGCAGAAGTGCCACAACATGGCTGCTTTCACAGCTTTTTCCTTAGGAAGAACCCTAATACCCAGCTGATTTACCTTCCTAGGGTTACTGTTAGGCTTAGGCCTAGGACTTTTAAAACCAGGAAGCCCTGTGCTCCAGGCACACTGCAGCTGTTAAAGGCATCCCAAGGGGAGTGCAAAAGTGACACAACTTGGCTGCCTCCACTGCTATTTCCATGAGACCATCACGAATCATAGGCTGATTTTCCTTCCTAGGCTTAAGGTTTGAGTTAGGCCTAGGGTTAGTGTTCTTTTAACCAGAAATCCCTGAGTTCCAAGAACACAGCAGCTGTGAAGGACTGACCAAGAAGAGCGCAGAAGTGCCTCAACATGCCTGCCTCCACAGCTTTTTCCTTGGGGACGTCCCGAAACGAAGGCTGATTTAGAAGCCTCCAGTTTGGGCTAAAGTTGTGGTTTTTTACACCAGGAAGCCCTGTCCTCCAAGCACACTGCAGCTGTGAAAGGCATCCCAAGGGGAGCGCAAAAGTGCCACAACATGGCTGTCTCCACAGCTTTTCCCTTGGGATAATTCCTAAACCCAGGCTGATTTAAATGACCAGTGTTACGGTTAGGGTTAGGGTTACGCCTAGGTGTAGAGCTTTTTAAACCAGCAAGCTCTGAGCTCCAGGCACACGGCAGCTGCGAAAGGCATCCCAAGGGGAGCACAAAAGTGCCAGAAAATGGCTGCCTCCACACGTTTTCATTGGCACCATTGCTAAGCCTAGGCTGAATTACCTGCCTCCAGTCTCAGCTAGGGACATGGTTTTTTAAACCAGGAAGCCCTGAGCTCCAAGCACACGAAGCTGTGAAAGGCATCCCAAGGGGAGTACAAAAGTGTAACAACATGGCAGCTTTCACAGCTTTTTCCTTGGCACCATCCCTATACCTAGGCTGATTTATCTGCCTAGGGTTAGGGTTAGGGCTCAGCCTAGGGCTAGGATTTTTTTAACCAGGAAGCCCTGAGTTCCAGGCTTACTCCATCTGCCAAAGGCATCCCAAAGGGAGCGCAGAAGTGCCACAACATGGCTGCTTTCACAGCTTTTTCCTTAGGAAGAACCCTAATACCCGGCTGATTTACCTTCCTAGGGTTACTGTTAGGCTTAGGCCTAGGACTTTTAAAACCAGGAAGCCCTGTGCTCCAGGCACACTGCAGCTGTTAAAGGCATCCCAAGGGGAGCGCAAAAGTGACACAACTTGGCTGCCTCCGCTGCTATTTCCATGAGACCATCCCGAATCATAGGCTGATTTTCCTTCCTAGGCTTAAGGTTTGAGTTAGGCCTAGGGTTAGTGTTCTTTTAATCAGAAAGCCCTGAGTTCCACGAGCACAGCACCTGCGAAGGTCTGCCCAAGAAGAGCGCAGAAGTGCCACAACATGCCTGCCTCCAAAGCTTTTTCCTTGGGGAAGTGCCAAAACGAAGGCTGATTTAGAAGCCTCCAGTTTGGGCTAAAGTTTTGGTTTTTTAAACCAGGAAGCCCTGTGCTCCAAGCACACTGCAGCTGTGAAAGGCATCCCAAGGGGAGCACATAAGTGCCAGGAAATGGCTGTCTCCACAGCTTTTCCCTTGGGATAATTCCTAAACCCAGGCTGATTTAAATGACCAGTGTTACATTTAGGGTTAGGGTTACGCCTAGGTGTAGAGCTTTTTAAACCAGCAAGCTCTGAGCTCCAGGCACACGGCAGCTGCGAAAGGCATCCCAAGGGGAGCACAAAAGTGCCAGAAAATGGCTGCCTCCACACGTTTTCATTGGCACCATTGCTAAGCCTAGGCTGAATTACCTGCCTCCAGTCTCAGCTAGGGACATGGATTTTTAAACCAGGAAGCCCTGAGCTCCAGGCACACGGCAGCTGTGAAAGGCATCCCAAGGGGAGTACAAAAGTGCAACAACATGGCAGCTTTCACAGCTTTTTCCTTGGCACCATCCCTATACCTATGCTGATTTATCTGCCTAGGGTTAGGGTTAGGGCTCAGCCAAGGGCTAGGATTTTTTTAACCAGGAAGCCCTGAGTTCCAGGCTTACTGCATCTGCCAAAGGCATCCCAAAGGGAGCGCAGAAGTGCCACAACATGGCTGCTTTCACAGCTTTTTCCTTAGGAAGAACCCTAATACCCGGCTGATTTACCTTCCTATGGTTACTGTTAGGCTTAGGCCTAGGACTTTTAAAACCAGGAAGCCCTGTGCTCCAGGCACACTGCAGCTGTTAAAGGCATCCCAAGGGGAGCGCAAAAGTGACACAACTTGGCTGCCTCCACTGCTATTTCCATGAGACCATCCCGAATCATAGGCTGATTTTCCTTCCTAGGCTTAAGGTTTGAGTTAGGCCTAGAGTTAGTGTTCTTTTAATCAGAAAGCCCTGAGTTCCACGAGTACAGCACCTGCGAAGGACTGCCCAAGAAGAGCGCAGAAGTGCCTCAACATGCCTGCCTCCACAGCTTTTTCCTTGGGGACGTCCCGAAACGAAGGCTGATTTAGAAGCCTCCAGTTTGGGCTAAAGTTGTGGTTTTTTAAAACAGGAAGCCCTGTGCTCCAAGCACACTGCAGCTGTGAAAGGCATCCCAAGGGGAGCACATAAGTGCCACAACATGGCTGTCTCCACAGCTTTTCCCTTGGGATAATTCCTAAACCCAGGCTGATTTAAATGACCAGTGTTACATTTAGGGTTAGGGTTACGCCTAGGTGTAGAGCTTTTTAAACCAGCAAGCTCTGAGCTCCAGGCACACGGCAGCTGCGAAAGGCATCCCAAGGGGAGCACAAAAGTGCCAGAAAATGGCTGCCTCCACACGTTTTCATTGGCACCATTGCTAAGCCTAGGCTGAATTACCTGCCTCCAGTCTCAGCTAGGGACATGGATTTTTAAACCAGGAAGCCCTGAGCTCCAGGCACACGGCAGCTGTGAAAGGCATCCCAAGGGGAGTACAAAAGTGCAACAACATGGCAGCTTTTACAGCATTTTCCTTGGCACCATCCCTATACCTAGGCTGATTTATCTGCCTAGGGTTAGGGTTAGGGCTCAGCCAAGGGCAAGGATTTTTTTAACCAGGAAGCCCTGAGTTCCAGGCTTACTGCATCTGCCAAAGGCATCCCAAAGGGAGCGCAGAAGTGCCAAAACATGTCTGCTTTCACAGCTTTTTCCTTAGGAAGAACCCTAATACCCGGCTGATTTACCTTCCTAGGGTTACTGTTAGGCTTAGGCCTAGGACTTTTAAAACCAGGAAGCCCTGTGCTCCAGGCACACTGCAGCTGTTAAAGGCATCCCAAGGGGAGCGCAAAAGTGACACAACTTGGCTGCCTCCACTGCTATTTCCATGAGACCATCCCGAATCATAGGCTGACTTTCCTTCCTAGGCTTAAGGTTTGAGTTAGGCCTAGGGTTAGTGTTCTTTTAACCAGAAAGCCCTGAGTTCCAAGAAGACAGCAGCTGCGAAGGACTGCCCAAGAAGAGTGCAGAAGTGCCTCAACATGCCTGCCTCCACAGCTTTTTCCTTGGGGACGTCCCGAAACGAAGGCTGATTTAGAAGCCTCCAGTTTGGGCTAAAGTTGTGGTTTTTTAAACCAGGAAGCCCTGTGCTCCAAGCACACTGCAGCTGTGAAAGGCATCCCAAGGGGAGCGCAAAAGTGCCACAACATGGCTGTCTCGACAGCTTTTCCCTTGGGATAATTCCTAAACCCAGGCTGATTTAAATGACCAGTGTAACAGTTAGGTTTAGGGTTACGCCTAGGTGTAGAGCTTTTTAAACCAGCAAGCTCTGAGCTCCAGGCACACGGCAGCTGCGAAAGGCATCCCAAGGGGAGCACAAAAGTGCCAGAAAATGGCTGCCTCCACACGTTTTCATTGGCACCATTGCTAAGCCTAGGCTGAATTACCTGCCTCCAGTCTCAGCTAGGGACATGGATTTTTAAACCAGGAAGCCCTGAGCTCCAGGCACACGGCAGCTGTGAAAGGCATCCCAAGGGGAGTACAAAAGTGCAACAACATGGCAGCTTTCACAGCTTTTTCCTTGGCACCATCCCTATACCTAGGCTGATTTATCTGCCTAGGGTTAGGGTTAGGGCTCAGCCAAGGGCAAGGATTTTTTTAACCAGGAAGCCCTGAGTTCCAGGCTTACTGCATCTGCCAAAGGCATCCCAAAGGGAGCGCAGAAGTGCCACAACATGGCTGCTTTCACAGCTTTTTCCTTAGGAAGAACCCTAATACCCAGCTGATTTACCTTCCTAGGGTTGCTGTTAGGCTTAGGCCTAGGACTTTTAAAACCAGGAAGCCCTGTGCTCCAGGCACACTGCAGCTGTTAAAGGCATCCCAAGGGGAGCGCAAAAGTGACACAACTTGGCTGCCTCCACTGCTATTTCCATGAGACCATCCCGAATCATAGGCTGATTTTCCTTCCTAGGCTTAAGGTTTGAGTTAGGCCTAGAGTTAGTGTTCTTTTAACCAGAAAGCCCTGAGTTCCAAGAACACAGCAGCTGCGAAGGACTGCCCAAGAATAGCGCAGAAGTGCCTCAACATGCCTGCCTCCAAAGCTTTTTCCTTGGGGAGGTCCCGAAACGAAGGCTGATTTAGAAGCCTCCAGTTTGGGCTAAAGTTGTGGTTTTTTAAACCAGGAAGCCCTGTGCTCCAAGCACACTGCAGCTGTGAAAGGCATCCCAAGGGGAGCGCAAAAGTGCCACAACATGGCTGTCTCCACAGCTTTTCCCTTGGGATAATTCCTAAACCCAGGCTGATTTAAATGACCTGTGTTACGGTCAGGGTTATGTTTAGGCCTAGGTGTAGAGCTTTTTAAACCAGCAAGCTCTGAGCTCCAGGCACACGGCAGCTGCGAAAGGCATCCCAAGGGGAGCACAAAAGTGCCAGAAAATGGCTGCCTCCACACGTTTTCATTGGCACCATTGCTAAGCCTAGGCTGAATTACCTGCCTCCAGTCTCAGCTAGGGACATGGATTTTTAAACCAGGAAGCCCTGAGCTCCAAGCACACGACAGCTGTGAAAGGCATCCCAAGGGGAGTACAAAAGTGCAACAACATGGCAGCTTTCACAGCTTTTTCCTTGGCACCATCCCTATACCGAAGCTGATTTATCTGCCTAGGGTTAGGGTTAGGGCTCAGCCAAGGGCAAGGATTTTTTTAACCAGGAAGACCAGAGTTCCAGGCTTACTGCATCTGCCAAAGGCATCCCAAAGGGAGCGCAGAAGGTCCACAACATGGCTGCTTTCACAGCTTTTTCCTTAGGAAGAACCCTAATACCCGGCTGATTTACCTTCCTAGGGTTACTGTTAGGCTTAGGCCTAGGACTTTTAAAACCAGGAAGCCCTGTGCTCCAGGCACACTGCAGCTGTTAAAGGCATCCCAAGGGGAGCGCAAAAGTGACACAACTTGGCTGCCTCCACTGCTATTTCCATGAGACCATCCCGAATCATAGGCTGATTTTCCTTCCTAGGCTAAGGGTTTGACTTAGGCCTAGGGTTAGTGTTCTTTTAACCAGAAATCCCTGAGTTCCAAGAACACAGCATCTGCGAAGGACTACCCAAGAAGAGCGCAGAAGTGCCTCAACATGCCTGCCTCCAAAGCTTTTTCCTTGGGGAGGTCCCGAAACGAAGGCTGATTTAGAAGCCTCCAGTTTGGGCTAAAGTTGTGGTTTTTTAAACCAGGAAGCCCTGTGCTCCAAGCACACTGCAGCTGTGAAAGGCATCCCAAGGGGAGCGCAAAAGTGCCACAACATGGCTGTCTCCACAGCTTTTCCCTTGGGATAATTCCTAAACCCAGGCTAATTTAAATGACCAGTGTTACGCTCAGGGTTAGGGTTACGCCTAGGTGTAGAGCTTTTTAAACCAGCAAGCTCTGAGCTCCAGGCACACGGCAGCTGCGAAAGGCATCCCAAGGGGAGCACAAAAGTGCCAGGAAATGGCTGCCTCCACACGTTTTCATTGGCACCATTGCTAAGCCTAGGCTGAATTACCTGCCTCCAGTCTCAGCTAGGGACATGGTTTTTTAAACCAGGAAGCCCTGAGCTCCAAGCACACGAAGCTGTGAAAGGCATCCCAAGGGGAGTACAAAAGTGTAACAACATGGCAGCTTTCACAGCTTTTTCCTTGGCACCATCCCTATACCTAGGCTGATTTATCTGCCTAGGGTTAGGGTTAGGGCTCAGCCTAGGGCTAGGATTTTTTTAACCAGGAAGCCCTGAGTTCCAGGCTTACTGCATCTGCCAAAGGCATCCCAAAGGGAGCGCAGAAGTGCCACAACATGGCTGCTTTCACAGCTTTTTCCTTAGGAAGAACCCTAATACCCGGCTGATTTACCTTCCTAGGGTTACTGTTAGGCGTAGGCCTAGGACTTTTAAAACCAGGAAGCCCTGTGCTCCAGGCACACTGCAGCTGTTAAAGGCATCCCAAGGGGAGCGCAAAAGTGACACAACTTGGCTGCCTCCGCTGCTATTTCCATGAGACCATCCCGAATCATAGGCTGATTTTCCTTCCTAGGCTTAAGGTTTGAGTTAGGCCTAGGGTTAGTGTTCTTTTAATCAGAAAGCCCTGAGTTCCACGAGCACAGCACCTGCGAAGGTCTGCCCAAGAAGAGCGCAGAAGTGCCACAACATGCCTGCCTCCAAAGCTTTTTCCTTGGGGAAGTGCCAAAACGAAGGCTGATTTAGAAGCCTCCAGTTTGGGCTAAAGTTTTGGTTTTTTAAACCAGGAAGCCCTGTGCTCCAAGCACACTGCAGCTGTGAAAGGCATCCCAAGGGGAGTGCAAAAGTGCCACAACATGGCTGTCTCCACAGCTTTTCCCTTGGGATAATTCCTAAACCCAGGCTGATTTAAATGACCAGTGTTACAGTTAGGTTTAGGGTTACGCCTAGGTGTAGAGCTTTTTAAAACAGCAAGCCCTGAGCTCCAGGCACACGGCAGCTGTGAAAGGCATCCCAAGGGGAGTACAAAAGTGCAACAACATGGCAGCTTTCACAGCTTTTTCCTTGGCACCATCCCTATACCTAGGCTGATTTATCTGCCTAGGGTTAGGGTTAGGGCTCAGCCAAGGGCCAGGATTTTTTTAACCAGGAAGCCCTGAGTTCCAGGCTTACTGCATCTGCCAAAGGCATCCCAAAGGGAGCGCAGAAGTGCCACAACATGGCTGCTTTCACAGCTTTTTCCTTAGGAAGAACCCTAATACCCAGCTGATTTACCTTCCTAGTGTTACTGTTAGGCTTAGGCCTAGGACTTTTAAAACCAGGAAGCCCTGTGCTCCAGGCACACTGCAGCTGTTAAAGGCATCCCAAGGGGAGCGCAAAAGTGACACAACTTGGCTGCCTCCACTGCTATTTCCATGAGACCATCGCGAATCATAGGCTGATTTCCCTTCCTAGGCTTAAGGTTTGAGTTAGGCCTAGGGTTAGTGTTCTTTTAACCAGAAAGCCCTGAGTTCCAAGAACACAGCAGCTGCGAAGGACTGCCCAAGAAGAGCGCAGAAGTGCCTCAACATGCCTGCCTCCACAGCTTTTTCCTTGGGGACGTCCGGAAACGAAGGCTGATTTAGAAGCCTCCAGTTTGGGCTAAAGTTGTGGTTTTTTAAACCAGGAAGCCCTGTGCTCCAAGCACACTGCAGCTGTGAAAGGCATCCCAAGGGGAGCGCAAAAGTGCCACAACATGGCTGCTTTCACAGCTTTTTTCTTAGGAAGAACCCTAATACCCGGCTGTTTCCCTTTTTTGGGTTACTGTTAGGCTTAGGCCTAGGACTTTTAAAACCAGGAAGCCCTGTGCTCCAGGCACACTGCAGCTGTTAATGGCATCCCAAGGGGAGCGCAAAAGTGACACAACTTGGCTGCCTCCGCTGCTATTTCCATGAGACCATCCCGAATCATAGGCTGATTTTCCTTCCTAGGCTTAATGTTTGAGTTAGGCCTAGGGTTAGTGTCCTTTTAATCAGAAAGCCCTGAGTTCCACGAGCACAGCACCTGCGAAGGACTGCACAAGAAGAGCGCAGAAGTGCCTCAACATGCCTGCCTCCACAGCTTTTTCCTTGGGGACGTCCCGTTACGAAGGCTGATTTAGAAGCCTCCAGTTTGGGCTAAAGTTGTGGTTTTTTAAACCAGGAAGCCCTGTGCTCCAAGCACACTGCAGCTGTGAAAGGCATCCCAAGGGCAGCGAAAAAGTGCCACAACATGGCTGTCTCCACAGCTTTTCCCTTGGGATAATTCCTAAACCCAGGCTGATTTAAATGACCAGTGTTACAGTTAGGGTTAGGGTTACGCCTAGGTGTAGAGCTTTTTAAACCAGCAAGCTCTGAGCTCCAGGCACACGGCAGCTGCGAAAGGCATCCCAAGGGGAGCACAAAAGTGCCAGAAAATGGCTGCCTCCACAGGTTTTCATTGGCACCATTGCTAAGCCTAGGCTGAATTACCTGCTTCCAGTCTCAGCTAGGGACATGGATTTTTAAACCAGGAAGCCCTGAGCTCCAAGCACACGACAGCTGTGAAAGGCATCCCAAGGGGAGTACAAAAGTGCAACAACATGGCAGCTTTCACAGCTTTTTCCTTGGCACCATCCCTATACCTAGGCTGATTTATCTGCCTAGGGTTAGGGTTAGGGCTCAGCCAAGGGCAAGGAATTTTTAACCAGAAAGCCCTGAGTTCCAAGCTTACTGCATCTGCCAAAGGCATCCCAAAGGGAGCGCAGAAGTGCCACAACATGGCTGCTTTCACAGCTTTTTTCTTAGGAAGAACCCTAATACCCGGCTGATTTACCTTCCTAGGGTTACTGTTAGGCTTAGGCCTAGGACTTTTAAAACCAGGAAGCCCTGTGCTCCAGGCACACTGCAGCTGTTAAAGGCATCCCAAGGGGAGCGCAAAAGTGACACAACTTGGCTGCCTCCACTGCTATTTCCATGAGACCATCCTGAATCATAGGCTGATTTTCCTTCCAAGGCTTAAGGTTTGAGTTAGGCCTAGGGTTAGTGTTCTTTTAACCAGAAAGCCCTGAGTTCCAAGAACACAGCAGCTGCGAAGGACTGCCCAAGAAGAGCGCAGAAGTGCCTCAACATGCCTGCCTCCACAGCTTTTTCCTTGGGGACGTCCCGAAACGAAGGCTGATTTAGAAGCCTCCAGTTTGGGCTAAAGTTGTGGTTTTGTAAACCAGGAAGCCCTGTGCTCCAAGCACACTGCAGCTGTGAAAGGCATCCCAAGGGGAGCGCAAAAGTGCCACAACATGGCTGTCTCCACAGCTTTTCCCTTGGGATAATTCCTAAACCCAGGCT